>NC_058372.1:66120000-66720000 GCF_018350175.1 Felis catus | reverse complement strand
GATCTGGCAACCCATTAGATGTGGGAGTTGAGAGAGAAGTCAAAGCCCAAAGGTTTGGGATGATGTTGATAATAGAATGGCAGTGTTTTTGTCAAAGAAGGAGGAGGTGGTGGTGGAGGTGGAGGAGAAGGAGAAGAACATTAGTTTCCAGAATGTAACCTGTGTGGAGAAATATAGCAGACAGGAGCAAGGGACCTAAGAGAGTTTGGACTTGACTGCCTAGAATCTGCACCTTGAGGTGAATCTGGCACCACCCACCACGTATCCTCTGCTATCTGAGATGACCCATGAATTCCCCAAAAAACATTTGTTTTGGGGGAATGATTCTGGATGTTTATAGCTTGTTTTAAACTTGCTTCCATTCAGTCCTTTTTTGTTTTGTTTTGAGCTGACCCTGACTCGGTTCTATTCTTCATTTATATTCCTTTTCCTAAGTAAGCACTTACCATTGATTTTTAGAGTCTCCAGTTTGACTCTTGACTCTTCTTAAAGAACTTAACTTGAAATAACTCTTAGAAGTTCTTGTTGCCTCAGTGATCCTCCTCTGACTACAGCTCCCATCCTGGCCCATTTTCAAGCACTCAGCTTTGTCCATCAAAACAACCATAATGAAAGAATTTAGAAAGAGCTGGAGATGGCAATGTAGGAGTCATCTAAAAGCTGAAACTGTAGGCAGGAATGACAGCATCAGAGGAAAATTACAGAGATAAAAAAGTTATATAACTTTAGAAAAATACCCACTTTTAAGCATGAGAAGGAGAGCATGGAAAGAAGTCAGCACAAAAGGAACCACCAAGAGATAGTAAAGTGACCAGGATACGGCAGGTCATGGAGTCTAAAGAAGGAACGAACTTTAAGGAATAGAGAAGGACAGAAGTTGTGGAAGTCATGTACAAGAGATTAAGCTGTAAGAAAGTGGAGAGAGTATAAATACACTAAACTCTCAAGAATTCTGGAGTGAAAACAGTGTGAGAAATAGGACAAAAACTTGTGGAGATGTCAGGCTTAAGAGAAGGATTTTTCTTTTCTGTGAATACAGAGGTTGAAGTATGTTTTCAGGGAAATGGTCATTGAAAAATGAAAGCTTAAATATAAAACAAGAGAAAAGGAGCAACTGGTGGAACAGGCTCACAAGGCTGGCAAAGGTAAAGAAAGCAAAAATAGTCACAGCCATACAGTAAGAGGAAATAAAACAATGTGGCATCACAGAGATTGAAGAAAAAGAAATTCAAAAAAGGGTAAAGAAGTATGAATAGCTTCAAATGATAGGAAAAGATGAAGAAGGCAACCTGAGAAAGGACGCTTGGTTGCCTACTAAGAGACCAAACTGTCCCCTTGAAAGGAGATTTTTTTGGCTGGTTGTTGGGAATAGAAGCAAGATTGCAAAAGGATAAGAAATGAAAGGTAAGTGGGGCGCCTGGGTGACACAGTTGGTACAGTGTCTGGCTCTTAGTTTCGGCTCAGGTCATGATCTCACAGTTTCATTAAGTTTTGAGCCCCACATGGGGCTCCAAGCTGACAGTGGGGAGATTCTCTGTCTGAGAATCTTGGGATTGGGATTCTCTGCTTGGGATTTTCTGTCTCCCTCTCTCTCTGCCCCTCCCCACCTTTCAAAATAAATAAATAAACTTAAAAAAAAAAGAAGTGAAAGGTAAGAGGTAGAGGCAATAAATGTAGACCACTCTTTTCAGAACTTTTGTGGGAAAAAAGGAGAAATATGGGTAATAATTCAAGAGATGCAAAATCAAAAGATATACACAAAATCAGGGGTACTGAGTGTGTTTTCAGAAGAGGGGAAGATACCTATAGAGAAGGAGAGACTAATTGCTGGTGTAAGGCATGAAGAAGTTAGAAAGAAATTGAACCCAGAGCATAGGCTAAATGCTTAGCTCTGGAGGAAGGATAAACAGCTTGCCTCTGAGAAAGAATAAAAAAAAATTCAGTGAATGCATGTACTGAGATATTTTGAGAAAGGGAGTAACTTCAAACTTAGTCCAAATTCTCTCAAAGTCTTTATGAATGGTTGTCATTAAAGAGTCAACTATGTCAAGTATAAATCATGCATAACAATCTTATGTTTCATTTGACTTTTTCATGTAAACGGTTTTGTTTGAATTCTACTTTGTGTCTGGTGCCTTGTCTCTATGCTCTATTTGCATTGGATTGAGAAAGAATAATACACTTAACAATTTAAATTGAGAGGCTAGAGTCATAATGATGAAGTAAAAAAAAAAAATCACGAGATTTAGGGAATTACTCATTGAAGTAAACAAAGTCATAGGGAACAAAGGCTCTGCCTTCCTCCTGTCAAGAATAAAACAGAGGAATGATGAGGTTCTAGAATAGAAAGGAGAATATTTATGGTCACTGGTATAGCATTGCAGACCTGACTCCTAGTTTTAGAGATGCAAGTCAAAATCTTCTGTGCAGTGCCAGCCCAGGCAATGAGAGACCTAAGAGAAGTCAGAGAACGAAGAAGATAGCAAGTATGGTAAACAGATTTGTTCCACATAGAATCTTCTCTTTTTATAATCAGCTTTCCATATTCTGCAGAAAGCTAAAACGTCTGTTTCTCAGTCCCCTTGTGGTGACACAGACTCTGCCAATCAGATGCATATGCACAAGACTTATATTCAGAATTGACTTAAATGGAGAGAGAGATAGCACTTTAGATATAGCCAGCTGGTACTCATTAGCAGACACCATGTGACTATGAAATCAACAGTTCTCCAAGTGGTTTCCAGATTCCCCCACTCTCCAATGGTATGTTCCTGGAGCCAACAGGCCTGCTAGAGGCTGAGGAGCATAATACTGGAGACAGAGACTGGGACAATGGCTTCCTTGGCAGGAGAGCTCTGCCACGCTGTTCAGGGGTTCATTCTTGGAAGTCCAGTATAAAGCCTACCCCTCCAGCTATTTCAGGGATTTTTGTAAGCATGTCAGTTTCTTTGTTATATCCCTTTCTGCAAGGTTTCTGTTTCTTTAAACTGGAGCCTGAATGATACAACAGGGCAGAAGTCAGCAAACTACAATTCTTGGACCTAAACTGGCCAGCCACCTGTGGTTTTTATGGCCCAGGAGCTATGCATAGTTTCCATATTTTTAAGTGACTACATTTTAAATTATTATATAAGCTATAGTTTCCAAATTTGTTAAATAAAATATTAGATGCTGAATTAGATTTGCATTTCAGATAAACGACAAATAATTTTTATGTATGTCCCAAATATTATAGAAGGCAATATTTATACTACCACATGATTTCACTCACATATGGAATTTAAGAAACAAAACAGATGAACATATGGGGGGGTGGGGGAAGAGAGAGGGAAATAAACCATGAGAGGCTCTTAAAGATAGAGAACAAACTGAGGGATAGTGGAGGGAGGTGAGTGAGGGATGGTGGAGGGAGGTGGGTGAGGGATGGGCTAGATGGGTGATGGGTATTAAGGAGGACATTTGTTGGGATGAGCCCTGGGTGTTGTATATAAATGATGAATCACTAAATTCTACTCCTGAAACCAATATTGCACTGTATGTTAAATAACTAGAATTTAAATTAAATTTTTTTAAAAATTTATTTGGCAACCCTAACGTAAGTACCTACATAAGATCCTTGATCGCCTTTTGGCCTGCAAATTCTAAAAATTTTAATATGTGGTCTTTAAGAGAAAGACTTTAAAGGGATCTGTACACTTCTATAATAAATGACCTCTCTACACACACATTCCTGGTTGTCCAGGGCTGCTGAACCAATTTTGTTAGTTCAAGCAACACTTAATGAACATCTTAGTGCTTACTTGAAAGTAAACTGGAAAAACTTGTGGTGACCAGAACAGCTTAGGGAGGCTCCTTTGTAAAGGATGCGGATACTGAACTGGTTGTTAAGCCTCAGTTAACAGGACTCACTAGCAGAAATCAAGATTCAAAAGATAGGAAAAGGGGGCATTTCTCTCTGTGAGAAAGCATTCTGGTTCTAGTCTTGAGGGAACTAGAAACAGAATAGTCTCCAGAGCAGAAACATCTCTGATGTGCTATTTTATTTCATTCTGCCTGGATCTGGAAAGATGACCCAAGGCTACTCATATATCAGCAGGGGCCAGGGATCCATGTAGATCCACCATAAAGGGTGAAACAAAACATAGGAGTACAAAAACAATGGAAAGCAGTTCACGTGGTGCGCCAATATTAAGGTATTAAGTTATTGTCCCTCGGCCCCAAACCCACCCTTCTTTACTCTGCCTTGTGATGCTGCATTTGGGACTCTACAAACCCTGTTTCTGCTTTGTTGCCTCCTTCCCTGGTCAGCTCCCCAAAGAGAGGCTATAAAGGAGATACAAAGCTGGAGGAGAAGGAAGAGACTTGTTCTTTTCCATCCACTTCCTGAAGACCTCCTGTGGATGGCAGTTCCTCCGAGCAATGCTTCTTTACCTTCCTGCAATAGCACCTGCATTGAGTGTACAACTTTTCCAGCATTCCCAAAACCAGCCTCAGAGATGCTAGCACCATCCAGCTGGTACCTCTCCAGGGACTTTGAATTTCAGCTCTGTGGGACCCCTTCTCTAAGTTACTAAAATTTAATGATTCCAACCATATTAAGCTAAAATTCCCTTTAAAAGAAGTGGCTATGAGGAGCTTTGTTGACTGACAGCCTCAGCTGTGGCTTTCATTGCGGTCCCATCATCACAACTGAGCTGAAGTCAAACCCCTATTCCCCTCTGCCAGTCTCCCCCAAGCCCTAGTCAATCCCTGCTCATGCCTGGGCACAGTGTGCTAGCCCATTCCTATAGGATGTAGGACCCCACTAATGGGCAACTTTGACTAAGGACTCCATACCATCCTGGTTGGAACTTTTTTTTAAACTGCTCCATTGCCTAAAGAATGTTCTGCCTTCCCTCTTTTTTTCAGGCAGTCGGAAGGCTATTTCTGCCTACTTCTGCTTGCTTCCCATTTATCCCTCACAGGTGTTTCTCCCAATAAATCTCTTGTACACGGAATCTCATCTTGGTGGCTGACTCTCCAATGAATAAACACAGAAGTAGTTGTAGTAGTCCAGGCAAGGGAGGATGCCAGCTGAGAGGAGGACATCAGAAGTGGACAGATGTGGTGTGTACTGACATGTATTGCAATGAAATAATGTACTGCACCTGCCTGCTGTGTGATTAGATGTTGGGAAAGGTGGAATGAGAGGATATTAAATTATATCAAATGGCATAGGACTGCAGTCTCTAGCTACTTTGTTTATAACTGCCTCTTGTACTACAAAGCAAGGTTTCCTTGGGGATTCATAGAGGTAAATGCCTCATTTTATGATTTAAATCGTGATAGATAATGTTCCAAAAGGAAGCTGCATGAGAGACAGGCAGAGACTAAATAGCCAGTTACTATACTTATATTTCTCTCCCTCGCCTTTATCACGTGTTCTTCCTTCCTGATTTATTTTGTGTGTCTTCCATTTTAAACAAATTTTATTTCTCTTGACTCCTTTTGCTCTTAGCAACACTTGTCATCAATGGTCTCTCATGGCTTCTTTAACCACTTGGCTTTTAGGACCCCACACACTCTGGGATCTCTTCCCACCACACTGGCAATGCCTTCTCAGTTTCTGTTGCTGGTTGTTCCTTCCCTGCTTGACCTTCCAATGTTGGAGTGCCCCTGGGCTCAACCCTCATGCTTCTCTTCCATTCATACTCATACCTCTCACCTCCTATATTATTTTAACCAGTCCTGGAACTTCAAATACCATGAATATTCTCATGACTCCCAAACTGACATATGGAACCTTGACTCCCAGACTTCTCCCTGAGCTCCAGGTTTGCTATCCAACTGCCAACTCAGTATCTTCACTTGAATATCTAATAGGCATTTCCAACATACCCAGAAGGAACTTTTGACTTCCCACTAACACTTCCCCAGATCCTTCTGCTATCCTCCTCTTTCCCCAGGTTCCCCATCTCATAAAAAGCAACTTCTAACAGCCAATGGATTCCTCTCTTCCATAACTGCTCCCCTTCCTTCTCTGTATACCTAACCATAAACAAATCTACCTGTCAGACCTACCCTCCCCTGGCACTTTGTATTCCCTTTACTAGTTTTCTTTTTCTTTCACTATGCATGCAAGCATATATACTTTTTGTTTACTTGTGTCAAAACAAAACAAAAAACAAGAACATAAGCCTGTCTCTTTGCTCACCACTCTTTCTCCAGGGCTAAGAACTGTACTTGACACATAGTAGGCATCATAAATACTTGTCAGATTGACAAATGTCTAAGGGAATAAATAAATGAATCAAGCAGAGTTCCCTAATGCCTTTAACATTACCTAGTTTTATCCTTTTAGGACTTCCATTCTAAAAATCACTTCTTGCTTGGAAGTGTACAACTCACTAATAGAGCTCCAGGTCACTGAAGCTTTTAATATAACAGTAATTACTTTTAACTAACATTTTAAACTCCTATAGTTTTCATTTTATACTTCACAGGTATTATCTGCACAGTGAGCAAGTGAATAGATGCACCTCTAACTTTTCAGGATGCCCCACCCTTACCAAAGGCACGAACTCCCAGCCAGCATTTTCCCAATGAAATTCAAATCCAGATTTAAAAACAAAATTGGACATCATCTTTTCTCTTGCATTGCTCATCACTGTCTCATAAAAGTAGCCATCTCCCCATTTTCTTCTAATGGATTATTTGATGATTTCTGATCAGTGTTCTACAAATTTTAATGTTGCCAATGTTATCAATTGTTATCTGACAGAATGCACCGGTCCTCATCCCTTAGTTCCACCCCAGAAACCACTACACTGTCCTTGAAAACACTTCTTGCCAGTACATTTGGCCCACACTAATGCACATTTGATTTTTAAAAGCAAAACTACTTTTTCTGGCACCGGTAGCTCCCTAAGCAGATGAACCTAGAAGCTATGCCATGAACTGATTGTTTCAGAGACATTTTAAGGTAAGAAAGTCTGAAAGCAACATATAGGAGGGTCAGTATGCTTTTCTACCAATTGGTTTTCCTGAGAACATTTGGTCAAAAAGCCAATCTTTCTATTCCAAGTTGATGCGAGTTTCTGGGGGGAAATAACCTTTATCACTGGGCTGTCAGAAAATCCTAGAACCTAAGGAAAAAGAAACCAGACCTGTAACCAAGAAAAATGCTTTTGAAGAAAAATGTATTGCTCCGTATTTTAAGTGGAAAGTATTCCTTGTGCTACAGAAAGCAATTTTCATGTTTAGCTGCTGCTGAAAATGATGGATGTTCTAAGCACTTACTTATTTTTTAATACAAAATTGTCAAATTGGTTTCCATACAACACCCAGTGCTCATCCCAACAGGTGCCCTCCTCAATGCCCATCACCCCCCTCCCTCCCACACCCCATCAACCCTCAGTTTGTTCTCAGTTTTTAAGAGTCTCTTATGGTTTGGCTCCCTCCCTCGCTTAACTTTTTTTTTCCTTCCCCTCCCCCATGGTTCTCTGTTAAATTTCTCAGGATCCACATAAGAGTGAAAACATTTGGTATCTGTTCCTCTCTATACGACTTATTTCACTTAGCATAACACTCTCCAGTTCCATCCACATTGCTACAAAAGGCCGTATTTCATTCTTTCTCATTGCCACATAGTATTCCATTGTGTATATAAACCACGATTTCTTTATCCATTCATCAGTTGATGGACATTTGGGCTCTTTCCATAATTTGGCTGTTGTTGAAAGTGCTGCTATAAACACTGGGGTACAAGTGCCCCTATGCATCAGCACTGTATCTAACCACTTGTTTAAAATACAACTTCCTAAATTAATACACAAGACTGTGTCTTTTGTAAGAGCGATTTCTCCTGTTTCTCTCACACTTCCAAAAAACTTAACTCCCCAAAAGTAAATCCAGATATTACAAATATCAAATAAACTTGAAAGTAATATTATTCCTCAAGAGAAGAATATGAAAGGTTTCTGTTTTTAAAAAAATGATATATTTCGTACATTAATTTCAGTTACATATTTGCCACAGAATAAAAAAACTGGGGCTGTGTCATCACAGTGTGTGAGATCTTTAACTTATTTTGGATAACTGAAGTAATTTATTTAAATGTTTGATTTTTGTGACAAAATTGTGCTTTATAACCTTGCTGTATCTCTAGTTACTGAGTCTTTATTCTGGTTTTCTTCCTATGTGTTACATTTTCTTTATTATGGCATAGTCCTATTAAGCTTGCACCCTATAGCTCCTTCCTTCACTCATTCAACAATCTTTTATTGAGCTTCTACGATATGCCAGGTACTATACTAGGTACTGGAAATATACTAGCAATCAATGCCTTGGGGTATTCACAGTCCAGCTGTTTTATGTCATAATGCCTAAAATTGGGCATCTTTGAGGAAAATTTTTAATTAAACACACATATTAGTTGTTGCCCTACTTGTTTCCTCCACCAGACTGGGAACTCTTGAAGGTAGAGATCATAAAGTTGCCCTCCTGGTTTCTCATAATCTGTCCTAGTGCCAGGTATCCAGTAGGTACCCAGTAAATACAGATCATGTCTTCTCATCCTAGACCTGATCAGTTCTAAATGTCTCAAGAATATCAGATAAAATACAATGGTAAAAATCAGTTTTGCTTCCCCTATTGGCATCTACAAAGGCTTAAGGAGACTTAGGTCAAATTAGAAATCATCATGACCATCCTGAAATAAATTAAAATATGAAATGGGGCTGGAGACTGACTTGGCCTGGAATGTTATATTTCTGAGAGTTATCTGACGCCTCATAAAACCAGGTTTTAGAGATACACCCATAGATATGTTATGGGTTTTCTAGGACTAGATAGCTGTCTATTATATCTCTAATGGACAAAAATTTGATCCAAAGCCCACATCTCCAAATCTTTGACCAAGCATTTACTACAGCACACGGTCCCTCAGTGAAAGAGACATCATTCATTCATCCAGTCATCAGATATTTACAGGGTGCTTACCATGTTCTGGAGAACAGACTGAAGTCTGCATTAGATACTGGTCATTACTCAGTGATCTGTACAATTCAAGGAGAAACTCCTCCTGTGCCTCCAGGGCATCATTTCCCCTTCAGCACGAGGCTCAGACAGCAGGCAAGCAGCCTGCCCATATTCAAATGCTGGCCTTGTAATTCTAGTTCATCTCTACTTTTGCTAGAGTAAGCCAACAGAGACCCAGATAAGAGAGCCATCCTGAAGCAAAGAGCTCAGCTAGCATGCTGAGCCAGTGTATACAACCAATTCCATTTCCCATTGGTCTCATCCTGATGCTAATTAGGAATTACAGGAGTTGGGTTATCCCTTAAACTGAAGACACCATAAAGTCTGGTATTTACCCACCAGCATTATTGGAGGGAAAAGAATGAGAGCATGCACCTCATCAGAAAGTTTCTATAGAAAGGTTTTCCTGATGATCCCTTATTCCTCCCACCAAAAGCACTATGGTATTTCACTGAGAATTCCACTCTACCTCCTTTTGGGGCACTAGAATAAGGAAAGAGAAAAGGCTTTAAACTTACACACCCAAACACCTATGCCCCATAGACACTGGACAGTAGGGCCAAAACTATTGTGCTCAGAGACTTTTCACCAGCCCAGGCCTGGTCCCAGTCTGCTGAGGCCGAGCCATAGTAGGCAGGCAGACATAAAGCATGCTGCCTCTTCTCCTACCCACCCCTTCCCCATAGAATTTCATTTCACTGGCACCACAGAGCAAGCCACCAGGTTTCCCATTAAGGGAATAGCAGTTAGGCTACATGCATAAAGTGTCCTCACTTTCAAAAATCTACTAGGAATGTAATTACCACTTTCTCACAAACATACTTTGGTGTTAGAAAAAAAACAGAATCTTATTGTCTCGTTCTTTAATCTGTTTAACTTTTCCTTCCCCATCTTTTGCCCCACTAGCCATGATGCCACAAGTCTTATCAATGTTTTCAAGTCAATGTTTCTTGCATTTCTTAAAAGGAAAGCCCCTTCATGTACTGCTGTGATTAACAGTAAATGGCAGTGTGTAGCTTCTCCATTTGATAAAAAGATGCTCTAGAATCATACGGTTTGGCAATCAACCATCAGGCAGAATAATTCCCTTTAGAAAATCAGCACAGTTTTGTTTTGTTTTGTTTTTCTTTCTTTTCCATATTTCTCCTTAAACCACTTCTTTCATTTAACCATTATTGTTCTGGTTTGCAGTTCATGGTAATTGCTCCCAAAAGAATGGAAAATGTGTTACTTATGTCTCTTATCCACTACTTGGCATATTAGAGGGATTTTATGAATCCTCTGTCATAAGGACTTTTTGAAATTTTATTACTGAAAATCTATTTTCTACACACTTACCAAAGTGATTTAGAAATCCCAAAATCTCCGGGCACCTGGGTGACTTAGTGGATTAAGTGTCCCACTTCAGCTCGGGTCACAATCTCACAATTAACGAGTTCAGGCCCCGCATCAGGCTCACTGCTGTCAGCCTAGAGCTCACTTCAGATCTTCTGTCCCCTCTCTCTCTGCCCTTCCACCAGTCACGCCATCTCCCTCTCAAAAATGAAAAAAAAGAGAGAGAGAGAGAGAGAATTCCCCAAATCTCAGCAGATTAGTCATGTACTCAAAAGTCACATAAAGCTTCAGAATGTATATTCTAGTACCTTTGATGAAAATGCTTCCTGGAAATCTATTTTCTTTAAATAACTCCTTCCACAAAAGCCTAAGGTCTTTTTTCTAGCTTCTACAGAAGTTTCTTCCCTCTTTCTTCAAGCAAGAAGATGGGTCTAACATCTAGTCAGTACCCATAACCTTCCTTAGCATGTGTTCTTTGGAAACACACCACTATTTCTGACTGGATTCAATCCTAACCAAACTAAAATCTTAATATTAAAAAATCAAAGTAGTTACACTGAGGACGACTTCATGTAAGATGCTTATAGTAAGTGGTCCCATTTTTTCTCCCCAAGATTCACATTACCTCTTTAACAGTAATTTTTTAAACTGTTTTGAAAATTTCAATGAACTCTTCACAAAAATGTAAAATTATCATACCTTTTCAAAAACTGCTAATGTTAATATTATCAATTTGAATTCAAAAGCCACTTATTTAATAGATATCACCTGATCCAAAATGTTTACATTATTACAGGCTACACTTTAGAATCATTATGGCTATAAGCTAATTGTTGAAAAAATAATTAAAGCCATTATTCCTACTAATAGCACACAGAATATAAAACTAACCTTAAGAGCTGGTTAATTACATAGAATTAGTAGTCAGATAAAGAACCTCAGGAAGAATTTTTGTCACCTCCACACACTTGCACAAAATGACTGTCTTCTCTCTTTTTTCTCTCCCCCCCCCCCTTTCTCCTTATTCTCTGGAATTACATCTAGTTCAGTAGTTTTCAGGCTTACAGATTTGGCCAACTAGAAAAATTATTTTTTGTTGAGAAAAAAAAATGTCACGGTTCTTTGTTCTTCTGTATGTGACACTTACTGACTTTTGTTTCAGACTCTTCAAGAATGATAGATAGCAAATAGCTTTGCAGGGTGGAGATGGCATCATCTCTCTCCTGACCAAAGGGCAGGCATGCTTATTGTCCATTATAAAAGATTCAAGTTCCATAAACTCAAGTCTCCTCTTTTCTCATGCTACTCACAGTGCACGTGCTAGTGCCATCTGGCCCTCTTTGTACTACCCTTAGGACTCAGGGAACAGATGCAAATATGCTGATGCCCATGCTGTTCATTGTGCCATGAAAATAAGTCTTTTGTCTCTAACTCAGGAGTCACTTATCTTCTGTCAGGATCCATGAAACTGTAATATATTAACTTTTTAGCTTGCAAGTATAGTAAAACTTCAGACCCTTCATAGTTCTTGATAGGTTTTTTTAATACTGACCCAAATAATTGCCAACTCTTTGTTTCTCTAAAATTCAACTTAAAAATACAAATTTCTACCATTTTCTATTACCATCTTTGTATCAAAGAAAGTATAAAAGATACAATCTCATAGTAAAGGACAGAGCAAGGAAATTTTGGTCAAGGACTAATAACGTCCCAGGCCAAAGACTTCCAGGTGTTTGGGGAACACACCCTACAAAGTGCTGCCTCAATTTCAACTCTGTATGGCCCTTAGGGATAGTGCTTCTGGAAGTCCAGAAGGTTGTGAAGTAAAATCTGTTACCTTACGTACAGTCAACCTGTGCAGCTCTCACCAGACACCTTCACATTCATGAAGGTAGTTTCTTGCAATAGTGAAGGAGGAAGACATGAAGACCACCCAAAACTCAGAAAGACACTGGCTTCCCTAAGGCTCAGGAGTCTCTGAGATGGACACTGAAGAGAAAAAAAGCTGTGGGGATGGGGCCACCTGCTATCTGCTTTGTCTGCTGCAGTGGCAGGCACAGGCAGTCATTCAGGGGAGCTGCAATGTCAGGTAGCAAAACCCCTCTGCTTCTTCCAAGTCTAACATTTGGTTACAAAAAAAGAAAATAGCATCTGGAAATACTTTTTTATTCTACTGGATGCTATTCCATACGGACGGTCACTTCAAATATACATTGAAAAGCCAAAGCTTAAATCTACATCAACATTAAGGAAGAAGGAGGAAAAATGAAAACTTGGCAGAATTTTTTTTCCTAAAATAAGCATTCTATATTCTAAATCCCTAGAAGGAACTTTGGAACTTGTCTCAGTTACTCCATCTCTCCAATTTGTATGAATTGGACTCAATGGCCCTTTGGAACCAGTTAAAGAGCTCCTCAAATCAAGCCAGTGTTCTTCAAATTTTGGCAAAGATGATATGGGATGAGAAATAAGGCAAAGCTTCCTGGGGGCAGTTCCGATTCTTCTTTATTTTCCTCTGTCTCTGCTCATAATTGTAAGGGATTAGAGTCCCTAATAATGAAAAATGTTAGGGAAAATACCCAACTATGATCATGATTACTAAAAACAGACTTGGAAATGCTTTTATCCCTGATGAATATGGATGTAAAAATTCTCAGTAAGATACTAGCAAATCAAATTCAACAGCATATAAAAAGAATTATTCACCATGATCAAGGGGGATTCATTCCTGGGCTGCAGGGCTGGTTCAATATTTGCAAATCAATCAATGTACTACATCACATCAATAAAAGAAAAGATAAGAACCATATGATCCTTGTCAATCAATGCAGAAAAAGCATTTGACAAAATTCAGCATCCTTTCTTCATAAAAACCCTCGAGAAAGTCGAGATAGAAGGAACACACTTAAACATCATAAAAGCCACTTATGAAAAGCCCACGGCTCACATCATCCTCAATGGGGAAAAACTGAGAGCTTTCCCCCTGAGATCAGGAACATGACAGGGATGCCCACTCTCACCGCTATTGTTTAACACAGTGTTGGAAATCCTAGCATCAGGAATCAGACCACAAAAGGAAATCAAAGGCATCAAAATTGGCAAAGATGAAGTCAAACTTTCGCTTTTAGCAGATGACATGATATCTACATAGAAAACCCAACAGACTCCACCAAAAGTCTGCTAGAATGGATACGTGAATTCAGCAAAGTCGCAGGGTACAAAATCAATGTAAAGAAATCAGTTGCATTTTTATACACCAATAATGAAGCAACAGAAAGAGAAATAAAGGAACCGATCCCATTCACTATTGCACCAAAAACCATAAAACACCTAGCAACAAACCTAACCAAAGATGTAAAAGATCTGCATGCTGAAAACTACAGAAAGCTTATGAAGGAAATTGAAGAAGATATAAAGAAATGGAAGAACATTCCATGCTCATGGATTGTAAGAATAAATATTATTAAAATGTCAATACTACCCAAAGCAATCTACACATTCAATGCAATCCCAATCAAAATTGCACCAGCATTCTTCTCAAAGCTAGAACAAACAATCCTAAAATTAGTATGGAATCACAAAAAAAAAACCCGAATAGCCAAAGTAATATTGAAGAAGAAGACCAAAGCGGGAGGCATCACAATCCCAGACTTTAGGCTCTACTACAAAGCTGTCATCAAGACAGCATGGTATTGGCACAAAAACAGACACACAGACAAACAGAATAGAATAGAGACTCCAGAAATGGACCCACAAATGTATGGCCAACTAATCTTTGACAAAGGAGGAAAGAATATCCAATGGAAAAAAGACAGTCTCTTTAACAATTGGTGCTGGGAGAACTGGGCAGCAACATGCAGAAGAATGAAACTAGACCACTTTCTTACACCATTCACAAAAATAAACTCAAAATGGATGGAAGGGCCTGAATGTGAGACAGGAAACTATCAAAACCCTAAAGGGGAAAGCGGTGTTTTCCCTCTTTGACTTCAGCCGCAGCAATTTCTTACTGGACACATCTTCAAAGGCAAGGGAATTAAAAGCAAACATGAACTATTGGGACCTCATCAAGAGAAAAAGCTTCTGCACTGCAAAGGAAACAATCAACAAAACTAAAAGGCAACCAACGGAATGGGAAAAGAGATTTGCAAATGACATATCAGACAATGGGCTAGTATCCAAAATCTATAAAGAACTCACCAAACTCCATGCCCAAAAAACAAATAATCCAGTGAAGAAATGGGCAGAAAACATGAATAGACACTTCTCTAAAGAAGACATCCAGATGGCCAACAGGCACAAGAAAAGATGCTCAACGTCACTCCTCATCAGGGAAATACAAATCAAAACCACACTCAGGTATCACCTCACGCCAGTCACAGTGGCTAAAATGAACAAATGAGGAGACTATAGATGCTGGAGAGGATGTGGAGAAACGGGAACCCTCTTGCACTGTTGGTGGGAAGCAAACTGGTACAGCCACTCTGGAAAACAGTGTGGAGGTTCCTCAAAAAATTAAAAATAGATCTACCCTGTGACCCAGCAATAGCACTGCTAGGAATTTACCCAAGGGATACAGGAGTGTTGATGCATAGGGGAACATGTACCCCAATGTTTATAGCAGCACTTTCAACGATAGCCAAATTATGGAAAGAGCCTAAATGTCCATCAACTGAAGAATGGATAAGGAAGATGTGGTGTATATATACAATGGAATGAGAAAGAATGAAATCTGACCATTTTTAGCAACGTGGATGGAACTGGAGGGTATTATGTTAAGTGAAATAAGTCAGGCAGAGAAAGACAGCTACCATATCTTTTCACTCTTATGTGGATCCTGAGAAACTTAACAGAAGACCATGTGGAGTGGAAGGGGGAAAAAAGTTACAGAGAGGCATGGAGGCAAACCATAAGAGACTCTTAAATCCTGAGAACAAACTGAGGGTTGATAGGGGTAGAGGAGAGGGGAAAGTGGGTGATGGGCTTTGAGGAGGGCACCTGTTGGGATGAGCACTGGGTGTTGTATGGAAACCAATTTGACAATAAATTATATTTTAAAAAAAAGAAAAGAAAATACTTTGTCAAAGCAGCTAACAAAGTTTCAGAGTCGTCAGGCATAACACATATTAGTTCCCATTCCCTCAACACATCACATTTCTTGTCTTGTTAAAATAATTCTGAGCCCCATATAAACAATTCTTCTACAGCTCCATTCTAGACATAGACATCCTCCTGCCAGAGGATAAAGTCTTGCTGCAGAAGTACTGCTTTCCAGCAACTGGGATCAGTACCTCTTCCCTCTAATTGTAGCTCATACCCATGTGCTTTAAAAAAAATCTCTAGGAGGCTGGAAAAAGGACAAAATCTTTAGCCCTGCTTATGTAAAGAATAAACAAACTCTGTATTATAAAAATCTTGGCTGGTTAACCTGAAGGTAACTTCCTCTTTAAAAATCTCTCTTAAATTTACAAAAAAAAAAAAAAAAGCTTCACTGGGTAAGGGAAGACCTTCCCCTCAAAGGTCCAAACTTCTCCAACATGGCTCTGTACAGAACACCCTTGGAACATGTACTCCTTCTGAACCTGGCCCCCACCTCCTCGCCCCTGATTCCAAGACTGTTCTCTCACCATAGGACCTTAGCACCTGCTGTCCCCTTTGAATAATACCTCATTGTGTTCACCTTCTTCTAAAAGTCTTCCCTAATGCCCAGGCTGGTTCCAGGTAGTTTCACTACCTGGAGCATCTTTGTGGCACGCATTTCCACCATAAGCGTTTTTGTTGTAGAACTAATTACTGTAAGGCAATTTTGCCATAAAAGACAAAAAAAAATAACTGGTTGACAGTTTACTGGTTTCAACTGGTTGACAGTTTGGTTTCATTTCTCCATTGATGCAGTAATCCCATTTTTATATTATTAAATCTTAGCCCTTATAATAGTCTATACAATGCGACAGAGTTTTGAACCCACATTTTCCAAAGAACTTTGGAGCATCTATCAAGGGATATGTGACGATATGCCAAGAAGAGTGTAGAAGGCTTTCACAATACAATATAAAGTTGAGTTACAAACATGCATCCTAGTATTTGGAAACTGATACCTCTTTTATTTTATTTTTTTTAACATTTACTTATTCTTGAGAGACAGACAGAGCAAGAGTTGGGGAGGGGCAGAGAGAGAGGGACACACAGAATCCGAAGCAGGCTCCAGGATCTGAACTGTTAGCACAGAGCCCGATGCGGGGCTGGAACCCACGAACCATAATATCATGACCTTAGCTGAAGTAGGAGACTTAACCAATGGAGCCACCCAGGCACCCCACTGATATCTCTTTTAATGAAGGAAGAAATTTTAGCAAAAAAAGAAAAAGTGAGATGCTGAACAAGGAGACAAAGTAAAAAAAAAAAAGTGTATATTATGAATGAAAGACATTGAAGACAAGTGCATAGGAAGAATCCACAAAATAAAATCAGTTATGTGCACAGCACTGCCATGAATCTACACACATTTTAAGTGTCAAATATTTTGTATTTCAGTCTTTTTAATTGTTATTCATTTTTCATGTTTCATTATGTCCTTTTTAATGAATGTTCCCCTTTTATTTTTTGTGATTTTTATCTTCTGCAGCAAAACTGCCTTATAGCCAACTCGTTATGCAGCAAAAATATCAGACATGGCCTGGACTCAGTGTACTCTAGAGCATATTAGAGCTCTTCTGTCTCTACCTGTCATAAGTGTATGTTGTGTGCTGTAATGGCTGGTTGTCTTTCCTTAATTTCTTTCTAAACAGACCTCATTAAGGTTGGGGATTTTCCGGGAATTAATACAGTATGTGACACTCTGTAATCACAAAAGATATTTGTTGAAGTAATGAATGAGTAAATTTTTCAAACCTTGTTTTTGCATTTTGAGCCAGATAATATAAACCTGCTTATAACTAGTTGAATATAGTTCTATTTATGTCTTGAGGAGCTACAAAATAACGAAGTCACATAGTAACCTTGCTGTACTTCAATGAAGAAACAAATGGTAGCTCAGAAAGTCATTTTTAATCAAAATAACCAGACTCTGATTTGATATAGCACATTACTGTCTAAGTTCAACACAGTATAGGAAGAGCAGTAAGGAACATCTTAGCATAGAATATTCTTTCTGTTGTGCAATAATATTTATTCTGAAGGGAAGAAGGACTTAATTCATTTATAAACAGAAGATATTTACAAATATTTCCATAATATATCTTCATTAATCACAGACTCTTCTTTCCAAAATATGAAAAGAATTTATTCATCTGTACTAAAGCAATATACATAATATATTCATCATTTTTTCTTAAAAAGTGACTTACTCCTCAAAGAAAATGCATTTAATTAGGTATATAATTCATTTTAAAGTGAAATCATATTTTAGAAAAAAGTCCATTTTAACCTAAAATAATAGTTTCAAAGCCATAAATATATTTAAATGATATTTTTATTATTCTAAAGTGCTGACAGAAGTATTACGTTTGATAAAAGCAATATTCCTCATCATTTATTGTATATTTTGTGTTTGCAGTAGAAATAATCTAATTGTCCTAATTAGGATTGCTATAACAAACTACCATAGGCTAAGTGGCTTACAAACTTTAGAATTTATTTCTCACAGTTCTAGAGACCGGGAGTTCAAGACCAGGGTGCGGGGATGGTCAAGCTCTGGTGAGAGTGGTTTTCAGGTTGTAGATGCAGATTTGTCCTTCACACAGCTGAGCACTGCAAGTTCTCCCTTTACTCTTCATAAGGGCACTAGTCCATACACAAGGGCTCTGCCCTGTGACCTCATCTAATCCTAATCACCTCCCAAAAGTCACATCTCCTAATGCCATCATATTGCAGGGTGAGATTTCAACACATGAATCTGGGGGTACACAACTCTTCTTTTAGCCCATAACAACAACTATTGGGTCAAGAAACATACTTGAAACAATGAGTAACAATTAAAGGTGGTGGTGATAGTGAAGACAACTGGTGGCATGGGGTTTCCTGGAATGAGTAATTAAGAAGGAAGATGAAATCTGGGACTTCACAGAGGAACTGGGGCTTTATTGAGATCAGATGACATCCAGTAAAGTGGGAAGAGGAAGAAAGTCCCTACAGGCAGTGGAAGCACAGAAAGTCCAACAGAAGCAGTGCGGGAACACCAGGAGGACTAACGAGGCCAAGCAACCCACCTGAGGGCAAAAGTGTTGGGAGTAAAAAGAAGCTGGAAGCAAGCACCTGGGGCATTTGGGGTTCATCAGACAGGCATCTGCATTTTTTTTAAAGAGGAAGACATACATACGTCTTTGGTGTTTTGGAAAATTTCTTTCCCTGTGGTTCATAAGCAGATTGTAGATGGTAAAGACCTGGGGAAGAAAGTTGTTTTTCACAAGCATATTAGAAATGAAAAAGGAGAGGGCAAATGATGGAAACATCGTAAAGGATGTTGCTTAATAACTTAAGTAAGACTTAATAACTAAGCTAGGAGGAGGAGTCCAGAATGCCCAAATACCTACATTTCTACAACAGGCCATGGACTGATGCTCTCATTAATCAAAATCCCCGCCCAGGCTCCCCATTACCCTCATGCTGAAGCACGAATCCCTGGCATGACCCTGAGTGATCCGTTCCATGTTTATCTCTGCAGCCTCATCTCTCCCACCTCACTTCCCACCTCAGAGAACTCCAGCCACATCTAGGTTCCCATACATGCAGTTTCCCCTGCCTGGAATTTCTGGAACTCATTCTTCCTTCCTGACTCAGCACCATTATCCCTCTGTGTCTCTCTCACACATGAACACACACCCCACTTCATTTGGCTAACTCCCACTAATCCTTGCTTTCTCAGTTTGAATGTCACTTCCTTATATAAACCTCTCTCTTACCAAACTAGGTAAGGTTCCTGGTTATTTGATTCCACAACGCTCTGAATTTCTGCAAACTACCCATAACAATCATACTCACTTGTGCAATATCTGCCTCTCCACTAGACTCTAATGTCCATGGAGGCAGAGATTTTGTCTGATTGACACTTCTACGCTTATATTCACAATACCCAATCCAGTGTCTTGAAATACAATTTGCATACCAAAAATGTTTATTATATAAATTAATGAGACCCTAAAATATCGAGTATTGTTGATTGAAATGAAGTTCTGACCACAACACTTCACCCAAAATTTAGATCTTGAGAGAAAAAGCCACCATACAAAAAACAAATAAATTGGGGCACCTGGGTGGCTCAATCAGTGAGCGGTTGAGCATTCGACTCTTGATCTTGACTCACGTCATGATCTCACAGTTCGTTGGATCGAGCCCTGAGTCTGGCTTGGCACAATAAGTGCAGAGCCTGCTTGGGATTGTCTCTCTCCCTCTCCCTCTGCCTGTCCCCGACTCGTATGCACACTCTTTCTTTCTCTCAAAATAAATAAACTTAAAAAAAACACATATTACTTTAAAAATATGCAAATAAATAACTCCCAGCAGTTCTATACTGGTTGCTACCAGTATATAGTTATCTCCTTCCTTCAGCTCCATCTACCCAGTATTTGATTGCCTTTGATTTATAATATTCATGAGTATTTTCCACCTATTACCACCTAAAGCCAAAGAAAATTACAGTTGCAAATCTATCCTCTATGTTATCTCCCCTAGTTACCTACATATCAGATTATTTTGAACTATAAAAGATATAAAGTTGTAAAAGTTAAGTATTCTGCATTTTCAATATGCCAAAGGTTATGTATAAGACATATTTTCTTCTTCCTATCCTGAGAGGATTTTTCTCATCTGCTATAATTCAACTTTAGATGCTATTCAAAGAACCACAAGAATGATTCAGCATCTAAATGGCACCCTGAAGTGGCCTCCGTCCTAATGTGGCAACATGCCCGATTTTTTATTTCCATTATCATGGAATTTCTTCTTTTTTATGAGGCATGTCCAGCTGGGGAAATTGGCAAAGGAAACAAAAAAATGCCCTTTCTCTTTGAATTCATTAAACCGGGCTCCAAACACACTAGGAGAATACTGATTGGAGTGTAAGCTGCTAGAAGACAGAGTGCTTTGTGCATGGTAGAAATTCAGTGAACTTCTTAACTTCAAAAATCTTATTAAATTGCCAACTTCAGAAAGCAATTCTCTGACTTAATGGAACACGCTCATATTCTGAACCCACCTAATTAATAAGAATTTGCAAGACTTTAACTCTCAAAAAAGAGAGAGAGAGATTATCAAAAAGCAATTCAAAGATTAAAAAGGAAAACTTGAAGATAGCAGCTGAGGAAACGGGATCTTTCCACCAAACTCTCTGACGTTGAACTTGGAAAAGAGAATTATCATTACCATATTGGTACCACCATCATATAGTCGAGTTTTACTTCAGTTGTTTTACATGAATGGTTTGAGTCTTTCCTCCCTCAAGACCACCGTATCTGTACAAGCCAGGTGTGCTATAACCAATTCCTCTTCTTGAAGAAATGAGAATAAACTAAAACTGTTAGGTTATAGCAGAGTCTAAGAGTAAAGATTATGTAATACTAACAAAACCTGTTCTATTAAAAGTACAGCCAAGTTCTCTTTACCTGAAGTAGTCAAGAAACAGACATCTGGCTAATGAAGGATCCAGTTAAATCTACAAGTAACCAGAGACTACAAGTGCCGATTTAGAAAATAATATAATATGCTATAACAAAAATTATATTTAGTATATCCTAATCTACACTTGACCCAAATCCTCTCAGGATGTTTCCAGGCCCTGTGACCAACATTCGGAATGTCATTAGTCATTACTGTTTGCAAACCAGAAGCGTAAGAAGAGAGGAGTCAAGCTGCACCCACTCCAAAAGACATCTGGAGTGTTTTGTTATTGTTTAATCAGTCCCCGATCTTGATGGCAACTTACTTACTTATTTGTCTCTTTCTCACTTTTCAGATGACAGTGTAATGCCAATTTTGACTCCAAATTAAGTAGTCATGAAGTCAGGAAATACAGATTTTAATCCTGAGTCTGCCATTCCCTTTGTGAGCTGGAGCAGGTCAAATAAGCACTTTGTAAAATAAGGGGACTGTTAAAATAATTGATCAAGGCCCTTTCTACAATAAGAATCTAGGAGGGTAAGAACAGTCATTCTTAGAAAGTTCTGTTGAGAGAACATCATTAATGTAACAATGAAAAAAAAAGTTTGCCTATTTACACCTAGGAAGTATAAAAGTCAATGAATGAACACAACTACCACTCTATTGAGGGAAGAGACATGAACTCTAGCAATGGAGCATTTACCTCTCCTGAAACTTCTCTTAGGAGGAAATCTGGTTGTAATATCTGATATATGAGAGTTAGGCTTTAAGATGGGCAAAGTCAAGGCTAAAGAAGGGCTTCAGAAAGAGTTCAGGATAGACTAGCACTATCTGATAGAAGTGGGAAGGATTAGCTAAGCCCCAATGCTAGCTCCCTGGCTGTCTGGACTCAGGACTGACCCATCTTTCTGCCTCCATTCCTTTTTTTTTTTTTTTTTTTTTTTTTTTTTTGCTTCCAGTTCAGAACTTCTTAATTACCAACTGCATCCTGATATCTGACACTTAGATACCATTTACCAAGGCTGCAATATTCTTACCCAAGCTCTCTTGGCTCCTTGACCTTCTAACTTATATTTCTGCCACTCCAACCATTTTCCACTTTCTTTTCCCAGAAGGCTTGGCAGTTTTTACCAACCACCCTCTGCCACTAGGCTCCAGAGACAGGAAAGAAGCTAGGTGTGGAACATATTTTGAGCCAGTGTTTTAAACACTCTAAGTTAATTCATTCTTTCAACAAGCAATTATTAAGAGCCTACTGTGTGCCAGGCACTACAAATGAACAAGGAAATAGTGGGTAGGAACAGGTGCTAAGGTGAAATGACACACAGTGATATTATAGGAATGTTAAAGACTACTTTAGGTTGATTGGTCAGGAAAAGTCTCACTGAGGAGGAGATATTTAAGCTAAGTCCTGAATGAGAGGAAGGAGGCAGCCATATAGAGAAATGGGAGTAAGGAGACAGACATTAATGGCAAAGGGAACTGCCGTGGCAAAGGCATTCTGACAGAAATTGTCAGAATTGACAGAAATTCTTGGTGAATTGAGGAACAGAAAGAACGATGCGGCCAAAACACAGGGAGAGAGCTGAAGTGAAGACAAGATGAAACTGGAAAGTTATGTTGAGGCAAAGAAGGGAAGTCATTGTAGGCTGAAGTTAAGGAGGTTGGGTTTTACTCTGAGGGCAGTCATGTGACATGATATGATCTACTTTTTTTTATTTCAAGTTTTTATTTAAATTCTAGGTAGTTAACATATATGGTAAAATTGATTTCAGATGTAGAATTTAGTGATTTTGATATTGTCTACATTTTAAAAGATTTTGATATGGTCTACATTTAAAAGATGGTTCCACAACAGTAGAATCCAGGAGGTCCATTATAAGCCCATGGCAATGATCCAGGTAAAATGTACTGGTAGTCTAGTCTAGGACAGTAACCATGGAGATAGAAAAAAAGTGCATATCATTTGGAGGTAGAGGTTGCAAGACTAGACGATTGATTAGATATGGACAATAAGGGAAAGAGGAACCAAAGATGACCATAGGTTTTGGCAACTGAGTACACAGTCATGCCACTTACTAGGATGGGTAAATCTGTGATAAGTAGTGGTATTCTGGTAAATGTTTAACAATCAGCTCTCAGGAGGAAAAATCCCTGATTTGTATTCAATTTCAGAATGTAAATATACCCACCATTGCCTAAGTCACTCTGCAGGTATGACATAAGTAAGAGATGGTCCCAACTCTAGGCTTTCAGTACCTGGGATATGGTGGTGTTAGCATATCATTGTTGTTAACAAGTTTTGAAGAGGTAAATAAAATCAAGAATTCTGCTGTAGTCTGGACTAAAGCTAAAAACCCTATTAAATATCCAGGAGTCAAGAAATTGATTGTACTTCTATATGAGAATTAAGTTGCATAGGGGCACTTGTATCCCAATGTTTATAGCAGCACTCTCAACAATAGCCAAATTATGGAAAGAGACTAAATGTCCATCAACTGATGAATGGATAAAGACATTGTGGTTTATATACACAATGGAATACTACGTGGCAATGAGAAAGAATGAAATATGGCCCTTTGTAGCAACGTGGATGGAACCGGAGAGTGTTATGCTAAGTGAAATAAGCCATACAGAGAAAGACAGATACCATATGTTTTCACTCTTATGTGGATCCTGAGAAACTTAACAGAAAACCATGGGGGAGGGGAAGGAAAAAAAAAAAAGAGGTTACAGTGGGAGAGAGCCAAAGCATAAGAGACTCTTAAAAACTGAGAACAAGCTGAGGGTTGATGGGGGGGTGGGAGGGAGGGGATGGAGGGTGATGGGTATTGAGGAGGGCACCTTTTGGGATGAGCACTGGGTGTTATATGGAAACCAATTTGACAATAAATTTCATATATTAAAAAAAAGAGAATTAAGTTGCATTTTTTGCAATCAAGGTGCCTAGACTGCAGTATCTTAATTCTCTATAAAAATGTCTTCAATGATTTTTCTTTCTTCTCTCTCCTCTTTTTCTTCTGTATATGTGTTCATTTCTGTGTGTGTACCTCTCCATGTATGTGCACAAGTTCACATGTGTATAATAGTTTTCTACTGTTGCTATTACTAATTACCAAAAATGTAGTGGCTTAGTTAAAATTTATTACCTTTCAGTTTTATAGGTCAGAAGACTGGCAGGGCTCTTACAGGGATAAAATCAAGGTGTCACAGCAGGGCTACATTCCTTTCTGGAAGCTCTAAGGGAGAATCCATTCCCCTTGCCTTTTCTAGTTTCAGAGACATCCTACATCCCTTGGCTCATGGTTCTCTTCCTCCATCTTCAAAGCCACAATAGTGGATTGAGACTTTCTGATATTGCACTACTCCGACCTCCTCTTCTACTGCTCTCTTCCACTTTTAAGTACCCTTGTGATTACACTGGGCCAACCCAGATAATCCAAGATAATCTCCCTATTCTAAAGTCAGATACTAGCAACCTTATTTCCATCTGCAACTTAATTCCTCTAATCTAACGTATTCACAAATTCTAGGAAATAGGATGTGGACATCTTTGGGTAGCCATTAGTCTACCTACTACAATATGTATGTATGTATATATTTATGTATGTATGTACATATACACACACAAGAACTACTATGTATGATTATGTTTGCATATCTGTACATATATGTCTATATACATATATAAAAACATGTGTATCCATATCTGCATATATTTCTATAACATACAAACTTACACATTTCTTCTACTAGAATTTTTGTCCAGGAAGGATTCTCTTCTACAGAAACAACTTTTATACTTCTTTTCTCAGTTCAGAAAGGCTGTAAAATCCATCATATTGCCCCTACCTTGTTTTTCAAGAAGCTCAAAGTTAAATTTAAATCTCAGATGCAATAATTTACTCACCCTAGATAATCACTATATCTATTTATCATCGTTTACTTAACTTCAGATCTGAATTTGAAAGTCTTTTTTATAATTGCACTGTATTATATTCATTCCATATTGGAAACCACCTCACATGCATTTTTTGGAAATAGAGTAAGTTAAAAATTATAAACAATAACAGGAATAACGGAAACCCCAGGAAAGCGAAATGATAGCATTATGCATTCCTTAGTTCCATGTAGACCACAACATTAAAAAACAAATCATGGAAAGCTAAAACCATACAGTAATAAGACTCCAAGTCCCTGAAAAGGGAAAGAACGTTCAAACTAGCTTTCCATTTTCCATCAAGCTCTGAAGCATTCCAAGAAAATCAAAATGTGATAATCCCAGTCAGATAGAGTATCCAAAAGAAAAAAGAAAGGAAACTTTCCAGGAAGAAATGGAGCCTGAGTGGCTGGATGCTCTCACTACATGGAAAGCTGTGAACTGCCCCAAGTCTTGCCACTCCCTAGACAGTCATCCATTCCTCATACTCCACCTGAGAGGCCCACAGGCATTTTAAAGGATTTTCGACGAGCCATTGAGCATGAAATACTTCACACACATGAAAAGCCCCAGGCCTCCTGAAGTAGGTCTCCCTTTTCCTCCCCTGCATGTGGGTGATCCTGTTCCTCTGTGGGGACCCAGGGACCTGGCATGCATCAAGGAAAGGCATATAGCCAGAAGGGTCAGGAAGGAGGCCACAAATGTGTATGGAGAGAAGAAGCTCTGACTGCCACACTGCCCACCCAAGAGACCAGCTCACCTCCTTGCAAATGCCTCCTTTCAAACACAGGAGACAGAAGTGAATTCAAAATCTGGCACCAAAATCTACCAGCATGTGGGCAAGTCACTTAAGTTTCAGAAGCTGGTATCCTTGTCTCTAAATGTCCACCTCCCAGATTCGCCATGATGGTGAAATGTCACGGGGCGTGTAAAGTGCCTGGCATACTCTCTGACATGGTTACTGCTCCATAAACGTTAGCTATAGTATCGATGAAAATAACAACAAAAATTAATAATGCCCCATCTCCTATGCCAAAAACACAGTATATACTGGGGTAGTCCAACAGGGTCTATTTGCATGCATTCTCAAAAACAAAGCTCTATAAAGAAATCTGGTTCACAGAAAACAAAATAGCAAACATTTAATCTGTAAACAGCCTGCAGCAAGAACGCCCATCATTTTTTGCATGGTGTACTCTGTACCTGTTATTGGACCAAGCAATTTTTATAAAGAACTTCACATAATCTTTAGAACTATTTAGACTTACTAGTTTTGAACCTGAAATTACTGATCTCAGTAAACTGAGGCCCAGAAGAGTTAAGTACTTATCTATGACCACACAGCCAGTGAGGCGCATTTTGCTCCAGGACTGACTGTTTGAGGCTAGAGCTGATGCTATTGACTTTGTTGAGTTTACTACATCTCAAAGAAAAATGGAGAATCCTACCAAATTGCCAATCTTTTAAATGCTTGATTATATACTTTCCACAGGGTCTCTCCCCAGACTAGATCTCCCCTCACTGAATTTGTGTTCCTTACCTTGCATCTCAAATTATGAGCCAAGCGCCTGTTTGTTTTACAGCTTCTGCAAGATCTCCAGCAGAATGCTCTGGGACCCAGCTCCAAAGTGTCTTCCTCTGTAAATTCAGTTTTCTTGATTCCCTGAGGTCAGCTGTTGGCAGGCAGCCCAACGTCTGAATGATGAAGGCAGAGTCTTTTCAGTTCCTTTCTATGATGGCACCATTTTTCTCTGGCTCCTCCCTCCCTCCCAGAAAACAACAACACTTTAACGTTGGCTAAGAACTTCAGATCAGCAATCAGGCAAACTTGGTTTCAAATCCTGGATCCAACATTTATTAAATGTGTGACTCTGAGGAAGTTATTATGTAACACCCACTTGTAGAATGTAGGTAATAACTATATTTATCATATTGATTTCTTGGAAATATTAGACACTTAAATAAAGACTAATGTATAGGCTTTAGCATAATACCTGCACAAAGTTAGCATTCAATGTATGTAAGACATTATTATAACTCATCACAATTTTAATGTTCGATGTCTACTTTCCTCACAGACTAGAAGTGCCATACTTATTGTTGTGTCCCTAACCCCATCACAGTGAACACTTGTAGACTGAATGAAAGAATGCTGTGAATGAACCCTTTATCAGGCAGATCACAAGCTACACTCATACTCCCTCAACACTCCCCCAAGTGATGATCTAATGAATTCCCCTACTTGGGGATTCCTAACCTTTGCCTCAAATGGGATACTTGAGGGAGCTACAGAGAGATGTAGAAATATTTTTTAGGAAGCTTTCTACATAAAGTGCCGTATGAAACCTCTGCACTACGCTCTTTCAAAAACACTTAAAGATCAACGCTATTTATCTTGGCTTCTAGAGTCAGACTGCTGTTTCTTTGACAGTTATAGGACACAGACCCTGGGCCACATGGGACCCTGGTATATTCTGATTATGTAAGTATTTCCAAAGCCTTCCTTCCAAGGAGGCTTCCTTTCCAAGGGGGTTTTAGTATCTGCTTCCCTAGCCTCTGCTGTGTTGTGGCCACTGAGTAACCACTCTAGTGAGAGAAAATAAACCAGAAGAACAGAAAGAAGTGAAAAGAAGAGGAACAGCCAGTGTGGACTGAGTTTGGAAAGTGAATACTAGGAAGTTTTGAGAAAGGATTACAGGGGGCTGAAGTAGCTGCCAAACAGTAATGTTTGAGGTACTGTGAGATGGATGGAGAAAGTATTTTAAGATAGTTTTCTATGTGACAAATAAGATTCACCTTTAAAATCTCTTCACTTGACTTTAGTACACATTTAAATAGCTTTTCAAGAATTTTTGAGATATCTAAGTTGTGTTTCTTTTGAATATGAAATAAGAGTATCCAAAGGGGTCCTGCTTTCCTTAGCTTTCATACACACCTGGTCAATGAACATCTATTACTATAAACTGGACTTTGTGGATAGGATCATTTCTCTTTTTTCAACACCTTTAACCATACACATCTTCACATGGAGTCCTGTTTATTGACTTTCTCCTTCAAAGCTGCCCTTTGTATCCATATTTATTTATTGCAGCTGTATTACAAGGGCTACTTGAAGAAGCCAGTAGATTATATCATACAGCACAATTCCCCAAGGATCAATTCCTTTTTAAGGTCAAATTTCTATAAAATTGCTTTCCATGCCTCCTTTTGCTGTGTTCTTGAATGAGTAGGCCATTGTTGGCCCACCCGATGTCCACAGAACAGTAACGAGTGTGAAGTTTGTAAGACTGAATGCTTCTCTACTCTACCATCTACTACCAGTGCAAACTTAGTAAAATCACAGAAACTCTCTGTGCCTCTTAGTCTTTACTGTTGTTGTTTTTTTTTAATTTTGAAAAATCTGTATTGGATTTTAAATAATACATGCTTACGGTAAAAATCTCTAACAATGTGAAATTATATATAAAGTGAAACTCTTTTCTCTTTCCATTTCTCACACGCCCACTCTGATAGAAGCTACTCTATACGGTTATCTTTCTACAAATTTTCTACGCAAATGTGTGTGAAACAGTATTTAATTGTTATAAATAAAAATGTGTATTATATTATATAGCATGCAATTTTCTTAAAAACTAGAATATATATCATATTCTACAACTTATTTTTCTGTTTTCAAATAGAAACATTAATAGAAATAGAGTTTTTGTGAGTCTGAAGTGAAACAATATATGTGAAAACACTTTGATAATTACAAGATACTATGTAAAGATATGATATTATTGTTACAACAAAGAGCTCTTTGCTCTTTCTTCCTGAATTGTACTTAAGGTGACCAGCTTTCCTTTTTCCTCCTGTTTTCTTAAAAATAAACTTTTTCCTAAATTCAAAAAAACACTATCTTTAAAATACATATATTTTATTATCTCTAAAATAATCACATATATTACAATCAATATGTGTCCTCACTTAACTTGGTAGTATTTTTTCCTACCTAAAGTGCCTCAGAATGATGGCATCCTAAATTTGATGAGTATGTACATCTCTTCTTCCCTTATTCAATTTGACTACAAAATTGGCACCTTAGCTATACCACATCATTTCCCTATTCCTCAGCATCTTTGTCCGTTAAATAATAGAAGTGTTATTATGAACAAAGTAAATAGTACAGATCATGGCTTATAATAGGTACTTATTAATTATAAATTTCATTCCTTCCTTTGCCCCTCTAAATTAAGTGCAAAATCCTCAGGCTGATATATAGAACTAATCAAATCACTGTAAGTCACATACTTCATTCACCCTTCAATCAATATGTACCTCCTGTTCCCCAAATCTACTCTATACTTCTTCCCAGTCCCATCCCCCCAAATCGTCGTCTATCAAAATCTCATTCACTTCAATGCCAACACACGCAGAATGTTTTCTGTTACTGTTGGTGAAGATGTGACCTCTTCCATCTTTGAGTCTCTACAGCACCTTATTTGTGCTAAGTCATGCTTTCTTTACTTTCGTCTTATCCTCACCACCTACCTCCTAGAAATTCCTTTAGAACATACGAGTTTTTACCCTGTATACTCCATACACCCTATATCACATAAATTAAGTGTTCAGTAAATAACCTCTATATGGAAACGAAACTTCAATATTAATGTCTATGGTTATGAAGGATTGCTCCCAGGAAAAGCAAAATTTTCAGTATTTCAAACCTTACATAATTTCAAGTGTAATTTTTATTAGTCTGGAATTATATTTAAAGATAGCTTGTAGGTAAATATTCTCTTAACTTGTTCAAACCCTTTTTTAGGAAAAGGATTTTTAAACCCAGTTTTTATTTTATTTATTTCAAAGAAAAATACATGAGATTTTCCACATGTAAAATGAGATAAGTCAATTCATTAATTATAGTCAGTGCTTTGCCACTTCTCTGAAGACAAGTTACTTGAATATTTCTGAATGCGAATATCCATCTAATCTCATCCACCCTAGAATGATAACCACAAATCTTGCCCTGTTTAAACAAAAGCTATGACTGTAATACCTAGAATTACATACATTCACTAGCTACTAAAAATAGAAATGCAGCCCATCAGCCTCCCTTATTCAATACTAGTGGGTTTTTACAGGAAGAGTTCTTTTTATAAATAATGACACATACTTATCTTGCTAAAGTTGTACAGAGAAACAGAGACCTCCAGTGGCTGAATGACTTTATATTGAGAAATGCAAAATGTGAACAGCATAAAGCAGATGGAAAAGGCATAATGGATTATTCACCCAAGGGTTCTTCAGTCCAGCCTTTCTTTCCTGCCATGTATTTTAGTACTTCATCAATTCCCGTCCAAATGTCTAGGGAGAACTGTATTCTCAACATCACACTAGGAAATCATTTTCCCATCCAACAGAACTTGCTACTAGAAAGTTTACCTCATACTTATTTTAAATTATTTTTACTAAGTTATATTATATAAATTAATTTAAATCATTATACCATCTAATTATTCTCTATGGCGTTTCCTAGTTAGTTTCACTGCTTATAAGCACTGATACTTAAATATACAAAAAATTCTCAATTGATCATTGTCATATAAACTACAAAAACTATATATATGTAAGAAGAAAAATACAGTCATGGACAAGTATGACAACTTTTTAATAATGGAATTAATGCAGAAAAACAAGATTCTACCATAAAATATATTTCCTAAAACTAAATTTCATTACTTATATTTATTACATAATTCCATTAAGCTTAAAAGAATTTCCAAAGAGTGATTAATAAGATACATGCTTTAATAAAGTCAAAACCACAAAAATTGCTTGAATATAAATAAAGAAGGATATTTTTGAAGGGTTTGGAATCTTTAGAGTTAATAAGTTCTCAATAGTATGTTAATCGTTTGTCCCAGGAGATAAAAAAAAATCCATTGATTATCTTTTGTTGTATTTATAATATTAGCAGACCACATAGCTCCACTGATTCAGTGAACAAGGACTTGGCTAGGTGTTGAAGACATAAGGATGAATTCATTAATTTTTTAAATGATCAGAATCAGTTTTCAGCAAACACTAAAGTAGAAATTGAGATTCATCACTCACTCAACAAAAGGGAACAATGTATGTCAAATGCCTATTAAGATAGCCCAGTTCTAGCTGAGAGGTTAAAATAAAGTTGAAGAGAATAATAAAGAATGCCTTCCAAAACAATTTCTTCAAAAATATTCACACAAGTTTCTTTCCCCAAATCCCCATGCATGAAGGTCTTCTCTCTAAACACAGCTTTGAGACCAAATGCACAGAACACAAAATAAAAAGAAGTTTGGTTAATGTAAGATATTATCTTAAACACACAGAATTATATATTTGAGAATATTTATACATAAGACCAAGACATCTGAGGACAAAGCTACTCAAGGCAGAGGCCATGTCCAGTGCCAGGCAAATGGTAGTCACTCAATAAATGTTCTGTCAGTGAACACCAGGAATAAAGTTACATCACCCATCTCCATCTTTCCCAAACATGTCAAATGGATGAGTCTGTTATCCTTTCCTCAAAGCAACAGAGAAATATAATTTTTATCAATGAAATATCACATTCTATAAATCTGAATTGTAGTTGATGTCAACTACATTGGCTACTCAGTACAGGTGAACACTGTGAAAGCGTTAGAAAAGCCAATTCTTGATTCAGTGATGAAAACGAAGAAAGAGATGCCATGTTTTTAAATCCCTCTACTTGATGATGACCAAAACAAGACTGCTCTCCAGTCTTCCCAGATTTCCTTCTTGCTTTTGTCCTCTAATGGAAATACTAAGAGCACTAAAGTAAGAAAAGACGAAACCACATGGGGGGGGGGGGGGAGAGGGTAATAAGAAGCCAAAATAACTCTTATTCTGCATAATCTATTTCTAGACAGATGTGAATTTTCACCCAAATAACCAACCAATTCAACAGGCAGAATGGTCAAGTTCACTGTTGCAACAACAGGAAAGCAGATTTTTCTAATGGAAAATAATCATAAGATTCAAATAACTCTCTAGTCATTTAGTGAGTTATGACCAGTGATTCAATCAAAATGTGGTTTTCCTAAAATATCTTATTGCTCTTGGGACATCTGGGTGGCTCAGTCAGTTGAGCGTCCATTTCTTGATTTCAGCTCATGTCATGATCCCCAGGGTCGTGGGATTGAGCCCCACGTCCCGCTGAGCATGGAACATACTTAAGATTCTCTCTCTCTCTCCCCTCTGCCCCTCTCCCCTGCTCACACTCTCTAAAATAAAAAAAATAAAAATATCTTACTGCTCTTATTATGCCTCCTACTTCACTCTAAAGTTCTTTACAGCCATACAGATTTGCTGTTTTCCTGGATATTTGGAACTTAGTAAGGATGTTTCTGTCCTGTTATGTGATCTTAAAGTGACATATTTCTGGACTTGGTAAATGGTGAATGGGAACTTGATGTCCCATTTCTGAAGGACCAAGGTAGTAAATTGCTTTTCTTTTTCTTTTAACATCCTATATTTCATATTATATCCAATCTCTCTTGGCTATTTCTAGATCTTGATATTATAAAAATACAATGTGTCTAAAACTTCTCAATCATGACCTAAACATTTGGCTCATATGATATGGATGAAAAAAAAAAAATTGGGAGGCCAAAAAAGAAGATACATTTATAAGAAACTATTACCAAGGAAGCATTATCATTATCAAGGAATAAATTTTACCTTCTATTCCAAAGCACCTTGATAAAAATGCCCTAGCGGGGCGCCTGGGTGGCGCAGTTGGTTAAGCGTCCGACTTCAGCCAGGTCACGATCTCGCGGTCCGTGAATTCGAGCCCCGCATCAGGCTCTGGGCTGATGGCTCGGAGCCTGGAGCCTGTTTCCGATTCTGTGTCTCCCTCTCTCTCTGCCCCTCCCCCATTCATGCTCTGTCTCTCTCTGTCCCAAAAATAAATAAAAACGTTGGAAAAAAAAAAATTTTTAAATGCCCTAGCTACCAATGTCACAAATACAATTTTTTTTTCATTTGTGTGTGAAAGTACATGAAAGTAGGTAAGTAATATACACTAGTGGCTAAGAGTAAGGACCAGGAGATAGGTTTGTTCATTTACCAGTTGTGACTTTAGAGAAATTATTTAATCTCTCCATGCTCATCTGTCAAATGGCAGAATGAAACTACATACTTCATTAAAAAGATTAAATTAGGGGCGCCTGGGTGGCGCAGTCGGTTAAGCGTCCAACTTTAGCCAGGTCACGATCTCGCGGTCGGTGAGTTCGAGCCCCGCGACAGGCTCTGGGCTGATGGCTCAGAGCCTGGAGCCTGTTTCCGATTCTGTGTCTCCCTCTCTCTCTGCCCCTCCCCCGCTCATGCTCTGTCTCTCTCTGTCCCAAAAATAAATAAACGTTGAAAAAAAAAATTAAAAAAAAAGAAATAAATAAAAATAAAAAGATTAAATTAATATGATGCATATAAAGAACTTATTATGGTAAAGAACTTATTAGCATATAGTTATTAGTAAAGAACTTTATGCTTTACACACTACCTTTTTAAAATTTTTTTTAACTTTATGTTTTATTTTTTTTTTAATTTACATCCAAATTAGCATGATTTGAATCAGTGAAGCAATGATTTCAGGAGTAGATTCATTTTTTTGATAGAGACAGACAGAGCGTGAGTGGGGGAGGGGCAGAGAGAGAGGGAGACAGAATCTGAAGTAGGCTCCAGGCTCTGAACTGACAGCACAGAGTCCGACACGGGGCGTGAACTCATGGACCGTGAGATCACGACCTGAGCTGAAGTTGGACGCTTAACTAACTGAGCCACCCAGGTGCCCCAACACACTACCTTTTAAATTGTGCCTTTTTGGGCAAATTTTAAAGCAAGCTGCCTAGGTTAGGGAATGCATAATACACACTAAGAATGATCCAAACACCCCCCCCCCAACACACAATAATCATTCAGAAAAAAAAAATCCAGAGGATTTGAAACCCAAATGGAAAAACATTACAATTCCATAGTCTTTTCCTCATTTTCCCATTGTCATCTGTTGATCACCTTTTTCTTGACTACTTTTCCCTTGGCCTCCAATGAGAAACAGTTTTCCGGGTCTCCTCCCACAACTCTGCTGAAAGAGAGAAAGAAGATTTCTCTCTTCTTTCTTTCTTCAGCTCCTGCAATGTAGGTTTTTATGATCCAAATTTCATTCCATTTTCACCTCTTTCTAGAACTGTCTCTGTCTTGGACAATTTATTCAATCCCCTGTCTTCAGCTAACACTTCTATGAAGGTGGTCTCCAAATCTGAAATGCAAGTCATGCTCTCTCTTCTAAATTTCAGTTCTGTTTGTCCAGATGCTTCCTAAAACTCTCCACATGTCCCATCTGCACTTCCCACTCAGTGTATTTGCCTCCTTCTCCATCCACCCAGCTCCTCCCCTTGACTTCTCCATCTCTACTATGTGTGCCATCTTCCCAGGCACCAAGATTTACAATTTTGGCATCATCTCTCATTCTTTCTTTTCTTATCATCCATACTCAAGTCTTTGATGAATTCCTCAAATTCTACTTCTGTGATATCTTTGTAAATAAGACTCTCATCTTTGTTAGTATTTCCTCTGTCTTAATTTACTCCTTATTACCTATCATCCATGATATTGGTAAGGCCTCATATGGACATCCTGCCCTCAAAATCTTCCCAATCCTAATCCATTTTACAGTATATTCTTCCTAGTCACCATTCTCATTGAGCTACTTACCTAGCTTATTACCTAGACCAATCTCTTTCCCCTAGCATTCTCAGACCTCTCTGATATGGCCCATATCCTATTTCTCCAACATTACTTCCCACATGCTAGTCTCTTTTATGTTTTTTTAATTTTTAAAACAAAGTTTTTTGATGTGTAATTTACATATAATAAAATTCACTCTTCTGTGCCATTCTATGAGTTTTGACAAAATAGAGCATATAGTTATAGTAATGGAACGTCTATCACAATTAAGATAGAGAACAATTCCATTACTTTAAGTAATTCCCTACTGTCTTTACAGTCAATTCTCTTCACCTGTTTCCAGCCTTTGACAACTACTGATCTCATTTTTTCCCTATAGTTTAAAATTTCTCAGATCATCTACATGGAATCATACAATGAATATACAGCTATTTCACTTGTAATGCAGTTTATCCATGTTGGTTCATTTATTTTTTTTATTTAAATCCAAGTTAGTTAACATATAGTGTAAAATGATTTCAGGAATAGGATTTAGTGGTTCATTGCTTACATATAACACCCAGTGCTCATCCCAACAAGTGTTGTCCTTATTGCTCATCACCCATTTAGCTCATCCCCCCACCCAACACCCCACCAGCAACCCTCAGTTTGTTTTCTGTATCTAAGAGTCTTTTAAGGTTTGACTCCCTCTCTGTTTTTATCTTATTTTTGCTTCCCTTCCCCTACGTTCATGTGCTTTGTTTCTTAAATTCCATATATGAGTGAAATCATGTATTTGTCTTTCTCAGACTGACTTAATTCGCTTAACATAATACACTCTAGTTCAATCCACGTTGTTGCAAATGGTTAAGATTTCATTCTTTTTGAACACTGAGTAATATCCCACTGCGTATATATATATATATATACCCCATCTTCTTTACCCATTCATCAGTTGATAGTCATCTGGGCTCTTTCCATAATTTGGCTATTGTTGATAACACTGCTATAAACATTGGAGTGCATGTGCCCCTTCGAGTCGGTATTTTTGTATCCTTTGGATAAATACCTAGTAATGCAATAGCTGAGTCGTACAGTGTTTCTATTTTTAATTTTTTTAGCAATCTCCAATATGTTTTCCACAGTAGCTACACCAGTTGGCATTCCCACCAACAGTGCAAAAGTGTTCCCCTTTCTCCACATCATTGCCAACATTTGTTTCCTGAGTTAATTTCAGCTATTCTGACAGGTGTGAGGTATCTCATTGTGGTTTTGATTTGTATTTCCCTGATGATGAGTGATGCTGAGCATCTTTTCACGTGTCTGTTAGCCATCCCCCATGCTATTCTTAATGACTCCTTTACTCCAGCCCAATTGAATTGCTTACTCATTGTGATACATACTTTGAGTATCCAACATTACAGTTTGTTCATGTTTTCTTTTGCTTGAATCCTTTATCCTATCTCTAATGAGATCCTCACTTTCATCACACATACATGCAAGCAACTTTCATGTCCTCTGAATTTCCTAAACCATCCACAATATTTTTGCAATACTTATCATTTTATATTTTCTAATCTAATTATTTTAATACATGTCTTATCTTCCATATGAACTACAAATCAGTAACTACCAGGATCTATAAATAATGTAATTTTGTATCCAATATTATACAGGGTTTCACATATGCCATATTATCACCAACTTATTTTAATTGTCAAAATCATTTTGAAATGCCCTTCTTGACTTTAATTCTGTAAGAATAAATTTAATTGTTCAGGATCATATTCACCTTGGACAAGAGCATAGCATTATTGGAGTATATATGGTCTTTGCACCATCTACTGAAAATTCCTTAAAAATAAATAGACATTGGCCCCAAGATGCAGTCAGCAAAGCCAGTAGACACAAGTATAACTCAGTGACAAGATAACATAAGAATCAAAAAAATCCCACAATCATCTTTGCAAAAATCTCTTTCTTTGCAACTCACAGCTCCAAATGCAGCTTTATTAATGGGTGGCAGATGGGGGAAAAAGCAACACATCCTTTCAAAACATGTTGACTTAAGGGGTACCTGGGTGGCTCAATCAGTTAGGCATCAGGCTTTGGCTCAGGTCATGATCTCACCGTTCAGGGGTTCAAGCCCTACATGGTGCTCTGGAGCCTGGAGCCTGATTCCGATTCTGTGTCTCCCTCTCTCTGCCCCTCCCTGGCTCATGCTGTTTCTTTGTCTCTCAAAAATAAATAAACATTAAAATTAAAAAAAGAAAAAGCGTTGATTTAAGTTTATGTGATGCTGTTAGATTTTACCATTCTGAATTAAACTTATATGCTGTGTGTTAAGTCATTTTCATTTCTGTTTAACCTCCTGTTTAAGGAGGTTTTGTTCCAACATCACATCAAAATCTAGAGGGATCACAAAACAGAGGATAAAGAACACTACTTTCTTTGCCTGTCTGGTTGCACTTGTAAAATCAGAGTCTGAGGTCTATTTAAGAACTCCCAAATGAGGAAGTTAAAAGGCAGTCCTTTCTAGGTGCCTCCCATGCATGCAGAGCTGAACTCCCAGTTCCCGTGCTCTGATAAATTACCTTACAAATTAGTGCAATCATCTCATCGTCATATTTGCAGGTTTTATTCCTTCTTTGGAACTTTCAGAGATTAAAAATAAATTTTAGTGTCTTCCAGCATAGTTTCCAAATTTACTGCTCTTGTTTCCTTCACATCTGACTCTAAACCAAGCCAAAGGCAGAGTACTCCCTCCCTGGTGATGTCCCTGATCATCCATCAAGCCTTGCTGATGCAATCCAGTGCCATAAGCTGTCTTCAGGGAGAAGGGGTGGCCAACAGACAGGAGTCCAGGAGTGAATGGAAGAACTGCGTCTTGTGTAAGGAACGTGCAAGGGCATGTTTGCCAGATCGCCTGGATGGTTTGAGTCTGCTCCTCAAGAAAAAGAATTCAAGTTCTGTTTTCACCCTTCCTTTCAACATGTGTTTTGAGGTTTTGGGGGTTTTTTGGTTTTGTTTGTTTTGGGGTGGTCTTTTTGCACCTAAGTTTAATTTACATGTACTTTTTAAGATCATGATTAAAAGTCCCCTCAAAAGATGTGGTCTACAGTAGGGAGAGTCTAATTTAGTTAACCTCTTTTCTCCCAATCCACACACACTATTTGCCCTCAACATAAAATTAAGCCACAGTCAAAACAAGCTTCTGTTTGATTTATATCAATAATTGTTCAATTTTCTATTTTACCTCTCCCAGTAAAAACTCAGCTCTAAAGTGAACCTTCTTGTATTTCCAACACTCTAGCCTACCTATATACTGTTTATTAATTTTGCTTGCAAATTTCGTATTTCAATAATGAAAATTAAATGCTATTTATAAAGAATATTTTATCACGTAAGATTTTATTTGCACATTTAGTATGTGTTGATTTTATTATTGTTGTAGGATTTCTTATAATAGACTACTAGCTTTGTAACTGGGAGCCCTATGAAAGCATTCCCCTTCATAGAGGAAACAAAGCATCCAGATAATCTGTGCAGGCATTCAAAAGATCATGTAATGCATATAACCTCTACTAGTTGTGCAGATTTTTGTCATACTGAACCTCACCCTTGGAAATAAGGAATAGGGAGGGGCCAATGATTTTCTGGAATAGCAAGGACCGGAGACCCCTTCCCTTCCCCCATCTTCCTTTCATAAAAGTCAAGGTAGATTTGCATGGCCTCAGGGGCAGTAATGAATAAGGCTCTTGGAATAGAGTTAAGATAAGGGTAGAAAGTGAAAGGGTAGTGAGCAAGGCCAAGGCCTAATCAGGGTGTCATCTGCACTTCCTGAGTCTCATGGCAGGGTGGCCATGAAAATGCACCTGGGGGACCTCCACCTACAGAAGTATAATCAGCAGAGGCCCCAGCGGCCCACTCTGAAATCCATCCCTGCATTTGTGCCAAGGCTATACCTCCCAATGGCTGTCCCCTGCTAATGACCTGTTTCTGGGAGACACAGGACTCGGTTTGGCTGATTTTGGTTCAAGAACTCCCCTAAAGCTTTGCCAAACTTTCCTTATGACATACAGCATTAGAAGAGATTTGTGCCCAAACTTTTCTCCCTCTCTGTTTCACTTGGGATCAGACTAGCATCAAATTCTGATGACCCTCCCACTTCCCTCCTTTCATATAGGCATTTCTCCTTAATAAAATCCTTCGTGTTTAGTTCCATTTTGATGTCTACTTCTTGAGAGACCCAAACTAACATACAAGGTACAAACCCGAAGTTGTCTTTACTTACCTTTCTTAGAACCAGTGTCCTGAGAACTATTAGATTAAACCTTATAAAATTGCCAATATCCAACCATTTGTGACCTACAAAAATGACAATCTCATATAATCCAACCTAACTGTAGTGCAGAAAGTTGACAGGGCTAAAGCACTGGAAGCATAGCATTTCCTTGGGCTGGAAATAGGGCTCTGTACTCCCATTCTCAGAAGGGCTAGAGCTGGAAGAGTTATAGCCTAATCCCTGGGCTCAGGACAACTTTGCTACTTCCTGTTTCCCATGATTCTCTCAGGAGACAACGTAGCTGCTCTTAATCAGCCTAACCCACCAGGGAAAACTCCCTGTTTCCTTTAAGTCCAGCTCTCCACCTGGCTCACCTGTAAGATGAAGGGCATCAAAAATTGTCCTAATTCTGCTCTCTTGGGTCAGCTTTTACCCATGGAAATGATGGAACATTGTTAGACTCTTGATATGCATCCTCAAATATATATTTTACTTTTCTATCAGCAATACATGAACATTCCCATTGGAGACATTAAATAATACTGAAGAAAGATATGGAAGATCATAGGACATTCTTAGTTTAGACATCTTTTCTGATGTGAAGTGACAACTGCTTATCTCATTTAAATCTGCATTCCCATATGAATATTTAACATTTTTCATCAAGTTTTTCAAATAATCTACATCTCTACTCTTCAATATAACTTCAGATTTCTTATTCTAAAACTCTCAAAAGTCATTTCTGTAATCTTTCTGAAAACTCTCTTCAATTACTTAAATACACAGCTTTTTAAATGGGGCTTTTAACCATTCTGCATCACTCAACTCATTTGCCTCAGCCTAAGCCTAAGTGTACAGTGAACTTTACATTAACATATGAACAGGTATACAGCTCTGTAGGTGTGTGTGTGCGCGCGCACGCGTTTATCATCAAGGAACATCAGCAAGCTAATCTTTAATCTCTCAAATCATAATTAACTTAAATCACAACCTTAAGCTAACTCATGACTAAATTCATTTTCTTTCTCAAATTACAATTATTCTTATTGCTCCTCATATTTTCCAGTTTTCCCTAAGAGTTTCTTACGTCATTATTACTAATATGGTTTAAAAAAATCCCCAATATTAAGAATTAATAGACCATTTGATTCAAGTTGGTTTCCTAATATTTTCTCCATGATGATATATGTCTTGGTGTAGAAAATTTGATACAGTGGGGTTTTTTTTTAGATTAAGTAACCCAATTTATTTTCTCCAGACTGTGTATTGGAAGTTGGATGGAACACTATAAATTAGTGTGGGAAATAATTTTGCCAAATTTCATTCCCAATCAGTCTCCATCAAAATTTTATCTTGTTGGTATTTCAATATGTTTATGTGACTTTTAAGTTGTTAAATTTTTATTTATTTTAAAGTCTCCATGAGCATCCTGGATGCCAAATCACTTTTTAAAATTTTGATTATAGGAAATAAAATGAATTAAAAACACATGGAATTGATATTCTCTAAAATATATGTGTTTTTAAAGTTTGGAGAAAAAGGGTGAGAAGAGGTGCTTGGCAGAATGTTTGGATTTTAATAAATCCAAAGTTTTTGAAAAATTGTTCCAGATGCTTGATAAACCCCTTAATGCCCCTAAGTTTCACCCAGGCCTGCTGTAAATGAAGATAATTATAAATAGCAATAGACTGAGATTAAGGTATCATGTAATAGATGCCCGAGGAATCAGAGTTAACTATGAACTGGATTAAACCACAGATAATAATGGACGTGGATATGTTGTAAACATTACAGAGAAGAGTATAGTTTTACACGATGCCTACAGGAAGGAAATAGGAAAATAAAAACAGAACTATTTCACACATAAAAATCTGACAGCATCCTGGCATTTTATCCTGGCATTTAGAAGCTCTCATTATCTTGCCCAATGGTTCTTAAAGTAGGATGATAAATCTTCCATTGAGGACATTTGGAAACGTGTGGGCATTTTTGTTTGTCACAATGACTGGGAAGCGCTACTGGCTTTTATTATCCAGGGGCCAAAGACAATTAATATCCAATCCCCATAAAATGAAGAACTGTTCATACAAGTAACCATTGTGTCCAACCAGGCTCACTCTCCATCTCAAACCTCTGAGTTCTAGCCTCACCAACTTTCCTATCATCTCCCTCATATCACAGCCACTTTGATTTAATTTTCTTCCACTGTTTCTTTACTTGTAATTGTTTACCTCTCCTCTTCAGTGATGCACATTTACTATTTTCTTCACAAAGACTCTTGTCTGCCTCAGGTCCTTCCTCAAGGACCAACCTCCATGTTGAACTTTTATCTTCTCTTGAAGTCCTTTGATAGCCTCATTATTTCATATTTATTTCCCTGATTACATCTACCACAGGATAATTTGTGTACATAGAAGCTACTGTTAACCACAGCTGACCTTTTTTTTTTAATCAAGATGTTTTGGGTTATGTACAGTCAGACATAGTTGAACCTGACAGAATTTTGTCACATGTACATATATGCACACATGTGTATGTACGTTGATTTAGATATGAACATAGATGCAGATATAGACAGAAGTATTAGATACAGTTTTCTAAGCAGAACACAAAACACTGTCTTCTCATTTAAGGATGACACTGTTTGAGTTCTTTGGCTAAAAGTCTGGGTGAGAATTTGACCTGTTGGTTCCATTCCTAGCTAATCATTTACTTCTGATTCTGGTAGTTTTACCTCTCACTAGTTGCACTATAGCACTAAGGAATCCTTAGAAGCTTAAAATGCAGCTGGGAAGAGTTAACTTGGCAAAATATAATCTAATACTTACGGGGGGAAATAATTCTTACAGACATTTGCTGGAAGATACAAACTATACATGTGGACTGTGGTAATGCCTCAAGATGACTAAGGAGAGTTTTATCTTTCAAGCCAGTGAGAACTATATTCTGTGCTTCAGAATAGCCCTTTGCTGGCTTCATGTAAGAAGAGTTAGGAGCCCAGATGAAAAATGAACAACTTATACTTTAATTTAGGATTGGTATCATTTTGTGGTGATGTTTAATACAAGCAACCTTTGTCTTATGAACATGTGACTTTTGAATGACCTTGTCACTGGAGGCTGCCTGCCCTTCTGAGCACCTGCAAAGTGTCCCCTGGCCACTGCAGTGGCAGTCACCAAAAAGAACACACCCAGTTCCTTGTAGCTTCAGCACACCTATAGCCCTATAGTGCACACAGCTTTAAAAGCTCAAATGATTCAAGGTTTAATTCCAGAATGCAAAGGGGAGAGTATATACTCGGTGGAAAAAGGAAGTTCTACCATTAACACTCTCTCTGTTGTCTGTGTGAAATAACTGACTATGGGAACTAATAATAATCTTTTATTAATAAATACACCAAAAATAGTGCCATTGCTTTTTTATGACTATGAAAGCAACTCCTTCATTATTTTAAAATAAGAAATATATACAGCTAACAAAATAACTACAAAATCATCTCTAATTCTACCACTTAATATTCTGGTGAACATTTGTCCAGATTTTATATTTGTACACATACACACAAACACACACACACACACGTTCCAAAATGGGATAATAAAGTAAACATATTGTCTTTAATATTGTTACTTAAGGGGTTCCTGTGTGGCTCAGTCAGTTAAGCATCTGACTCTTGATTGTGGCTCAGGTCATGACCTCAAGGTCATGTACTCACGGTCATGATCTCATGGTCATGAGTTGGAGCCCCCAATCGGGCTCTGCACTGGGCATGGAGCCAGTTTAAGATTCTCCCCCCTTTATCTGTGCCTCTTTTCTGCCCATGTTCTTTCTCTAAATTATATGTGTGTGTGTGTGTGTGTGTGTGTGTGTGTGTGTGTGTGTATATATATATATATATATATTTAGTAGTAGTTATTTAATATATTATAGACATGTTCCAGGCCAAACACAAATAAAAAAAGTAACTAAAATTTGTATGCAACTACAAAAGATCCCGAACAGCCAAAGTAATATTGAAGAAGACCAAAGTGGGAGGCATCACAATCCCAGACTTTAGCCTCTACTACAAAGTTGTAATCATCAAGACAGCATGGTATTGGCACAAAAACAGACACATAGACCAATGGAATAGAATAGAGACTCCAGAATTGGACACACAAAAGTATGGCCAACTAATCTTTGACAAAGTAGGAAAGAATATCCAATGGAAAAAAGACAGCCTCTTTAACAAATGGTGCTGGGAGAACTGGGCAGCAACATGCAGAATGAAACTAGACCACTTTCTACACCATTCACAAAAATAAACTCAAAATGGATGGAGAACCCGAATGTGAGGCAGGAAACCATCAAAACCCTACAGGAGAAAGCAGGGAAAAAAACCTCTCTGACCTCAGCCTCAGCAATTTCTTACTTGACCCATCTCCAAAGGCAAGGGAATTAAAAGCAAAAATGAACTATTGGGACCTCATCAAGAGAAAAAGCTTCTGCACTGCAAAGGAAACAATCAACAAAACTAAAAGGCAACCGACAGAATGGGAAAAGAGATTTGCAAATGACATATCGGATAAAGGGCTAGTATCTAAAATCTATAAAGAACTCACCAAACTCCACACCCAAAAAAAAAAAAAATAATCCAGTGAAGAAATGGGCAGAAGACATGAATAGACACTTCTCTAAAGAAGACATCCAGATGGCCAAAAGGCACAAGATGTTCAACATCACTCCTCATCAGGGAAATACAAATCAAAACCACACTGAGGTATCACCTCACGCCAGTCAGAGTGGCTAAAATGAACAAATGAGGAGACTATAGATGCTGGAGAGGATGTGGAGAAATGGGAACCCTCTTGCACTGTTGGTGGGAATGCAAACTGGTGCAGGTCATCTGGAAAACAGTGTGGAGGTTCCTCAGAAAATTAAAAATAGATCTACCCTATGACCCAGCAATAGCACTTCTAGGAATTTACCCAAGGGATACAGGAGTACTGATGCATAGGGCCACTTGTACCCCAATGTTCATAGCAGCACTCTCAACGATAGCCAAATTATGGAAAGAGCCTAAATGTCCATCAACTGACAAATGGATAAAGAAGTTGTGGTTTCTATATGCAATGGAATACTACTTGGCAATGAGAAAGAATGATATATGGCCCTTTGTAGCAACGTGGATGGAACTGGAGAGTGTTATGCTAAGTGAAATAAGTCATACAGAGAAAGATACCATACATTTTCACTTTTACGTGGATCCTGAGAAACTTAACAGAAGACCATGGGGGAGGGGAAGGGGAAAAAAAGGTTACAGAGAGGGAAGGAGGCAAACCGTAAGAGACTCTTAAAAACTGAGAATAACTGAGGGTTGATAGAGGGTGGGAGGGAGGGGAAAGTGGGTGATGGGCATTTAGGAGGGCAACTGTTGGGATGAGCACTGGGTGTTGTATGGAAACCAATCTGACAATAAATTTCATATAAAAAAAGACTTGTCAAATTACTATGCTGTACTCCTCACACTAATGTAACATTGTGTGTCAACTATACTTCAATAGAATAAAAAAGTTTAGAGTGATATCATGAAGATGATAAAAAAAAAACCCTTTAGTATTTCACTATATTAAATGCATCATGTTTTATTGAACATTGCTTTATTGTCTAACATTTAAATTTTTCTCAGTATTTCACTATTACATGCAACACTGTGATTAACATACTTATATACACATTTTGGACATTTTTTTCTGATAATTTATTTCCAAGGAATAAATTGTAGGAGTGGAATTACTGAATCTTATTAGAGGAGAAAAATAATTTTTATTTACTCTGCCAAATTCTTCCCCTCTCCCAAAATACCATACCAATTTACTTTCCAACCAGAAACATCTTAAATTCTGGGTTTAAAACTATTAATTTACATTCTTTTGGAACATAACATACTCCCAATTTTGAAGCTGCCTGTGTGAACATTTTAGCTGCTTAAAATTGTGATTCTTAAACTGTGTTCTGATTTGTTCTCTTAAGGACCAAGGACCTGGAAGAAGAGGACTGGGGAAGGGGAGGAGGCAGTCGGGGTTTTTTTTTTCCCCTTTTTTAAGGTCTGAATTAAAACCGAGCTTTGGCTTTTTTGTATTCGTATACAATTGCTTCTGAGAAAGATTTAACAAAAGAGTTTGGAATCTTTGGTTAAAAATACTTTTTCACACAGTGCCAAAGAGAAAAGGAGAATTATTATTCTACATTGCTGTCCAACAAATAGCTCTCAAAAGAGTAACACTTCACCATGATTTTAGGATAAAAGAAAAATTGCTCTAAATGTGTCTGACTATACATTTGAACTGTCTTTAATGGGCTGTCATTTGTACAGACCACTGGATGCATATAAATAAAGGCAACTATCTGCAATTTAACCAGTAATTAAATTTTATTAGTGAAAAAAAAGCACTGGGTTTATACACTAAGCAAATGAGACTATTTTAGCAGTTCTCACCAATGTAGTTTTGATAATATTAACAAGATAATGGAAAACATGAAACTGAATGGTTTCATTGCAAAGACATAAAAGACTATTACGATGAAATATTTTAAAGTATGACTTCCATAGAGATGAACACAAGAACAAGACAACAAAGGAAGGGTCCATCTGCTTTATCAGAATACAGGAACAGGAACAAGCAGATTGGGTGGTAAGGAGCCTGAGAGAATAGACAGCACAGGAAAATCAAACAGAACTAAACACCCAAGCCATAAGACATGAGGTCATTCCTGGAGGTCTAATGGAAAACCAGGATCTCAGAGCACTGGATGCAGCACCAGGAACTGGAACATGGTCACACCACCACTCAATCTGCCACCTGCATGAGAGTCTAGCAGGGGACAGTCTCAGGAAGTCTGAAATGGGCACTCTGGGAAACATACGGACAGAGCTTGGAGAGAAGCACATTTTTAGGGACCATAAGGAACAACACTCTGCTTCCCGTTTAAGCTCTCCTTAATGTTTAGAGTCATGAAGAATTTGTTTGAAAAAGGAAAAAAAGAAAGTAGCCCCATTGTTGGAAAAGGTGGTATAAAAGAAACAGCTCTGTGGTCTCTAGACTGTGAAAATAGCCTTAGAAATATTTCACTTGTGTTCAGCAATGGAACATTCAACATAGCATAAAACATAATGTGATCATGTAACAGAACAGAACATAGAACTGAAATTCCTGTATTTGCCAAATCAAGACTCTAATTTAGTAAAACTATTCAAAAATCAACAGAGATGGAATCATCAGCCCCTATACAAAGTTGGCTCCAATGTCTGGCAACTCCTTACCCTCTCTAGATCTTAATTTTCTCACTATAAAACTAGAGAGTTGGATGTCTAAAAAAAAACTTCCATCTCCATAATTATCTAATTCTACAATTCTTAGAATCAAATAAAGTAAAATTAGAAACTTTTTTTCCTCACAGAATTACTTTAAGCCCCATGAAAGGAAACGTGTTTCCCATATAGCTTCTGGAACTAGAATCAGTCCCAACTCTTTCCCCTACCCCTTAGACTCAGCCACCAGCAGCTGCCAAAGCTGCAGAAAGTGGCCTGGCTCCAAGGGGCTCTTTTCCTTCTAGCACAGAAGTAAGAATACTCAAGAGCATCTGGAAAGTCTGGTTAATGTTGCAGTCACTTCCCAGGGTCTCACGCTGCTTCCTCATGGTAGCTAATGATAGCAACAGAATAACGTCCGGGATATTTTCCCCATCACATCCTGGACTTCACCTGCTCTAATGGTGTGACTGGGAAACGTTTGTTTCAGGACTTAAGTGGCAGGTGACAGGTGGTGATGCTGTTTACCACATACACATCTTTTAACAGCTTAAAAAAATTAATAATAATAATGCCTAAGCTCAATCCAGGAAGAAATGTTCAATGCTAACACTTCCTTTAAGGAAAGCAAACATTTGGTTAGCAATTGAATTATAAATGTGCTATCCACTCTGCATACATAAGCTTAGCAACTTGTAACATTTATTCAAACCAGTCTCTTGTAATCTTTCTGTAGACTACTGAAGAGATCCATTATCCTGAAAATTGAAAGTCATTGACTTAGAAATGATTCAATCGTCATGCCAGTCTAGGGAATCAAAAAGTAAGTCACTGGAGTGTTTGAGAAACACATTTTACTGGTTTGGAAAGCATTTAGATCACCACTGCCCCAAAAGTGATTTAAAGGGACTTCAGATCAATCCAGGAAAATGAAGGGGGTGCCTGGGTTGGATCCAGAAAATGCTTCCTACTGACTTTCTCATTATTTCTGCAAATCTGGCTATTAGCACATAAAATCATTTCTCAGCAAGGTTAGGAAGCAGGTGACATTTTAATACCACCCTTCTCCATCCTCCTTTCTCTGGGTTCCTTTTACTTTCTCTACCAGACTCTGCCCATGACATATCTTATGTTCCTCCCTCACTTGTAAAATATACAAAAAAGGATTTTATCAGCTCATTCACAAAAGGGGAGAAATCACAAGTGAGGCATAGTTGTTTCTCTGTTCCTTGCTGTCAATAGAAACAATAGCATAACCAAAGGATGAAGGACAAATGGTAGAAAGATAGGCTTCAGCTAATAAAAAAAGAAGAGAGCTGAAGCATACACTCTCAAGAATTTACAAATAATAACTATGTAAGTAATCATCTCCCTTTTTTTAAGTATAAAATGTTCTTGCTTAAGGTGTTTTCTCCCACAACTCTGTGGAAAATCAGGGGACAGTGAGAGAAACCTAAAGTAATCATTTCACTACTAATGTTCCAAAAAATTTGACCACAGTATATTGTAAAGCAAAAATGTTTAAAGAAAAAAAGAGAAAGTTGAGTTCAACCACTATATCTACAATCTAGGGTCACTGGGAAATCTACTGAGGTTAGTAAATTTCCTTAAAATTCCAAAACAGTGACACAATGTTAAGAATGTAGTGACAATTAAATTACACTCATCATCTTATTTGCTCACACAGGAATAAATATTTTTCTCAAAAATTTTAATTGAACATAATGACCAAAAAGTTATTTTAGTACAAGAATTTTCAGAATGACTCTTTTCAAGGAAACAATTGCCAAGTACCTCACTACTAAGCTGGTGTGAGTCTGGTCTCCATAGAGCAGCAACTAAGTAATACAAATGAACACAACTGCCAAGTCACATGTCAGGCTTTATTCTCTGAGGAAAATACTTAATTTCATTGAACAGTCTTAAAGAGTTGCTTCAGTTTTTGTTATTTGTAGTCTTCTTTGGGTCCTTGTTTTCCATAATTATTCTTAAATTTCTTAGGGAACTCTTAATGATTTTTAGTGCATTAAAAAAAGTTGAAGGAAAATAAAAAAACAACTCTTTAATAAATAAACAAAGGAAATACAAAATAATTTTCCTCCATGTGTTTTACTAGAGTGTTTTATCTTATTTCCATAACCACTTATACAAGCAGTTGCCCCTTTGTCAACATACCTAAATTTATTCTTTTCAAGCAATGTTTTTATCCTTACAATCTGTCCAATAAGGGAGCTTATCTCAAAGGTACTTCACTTTGATTTTCCCTTTTTAAACAGTTATAAAAAGTTGCAAACTTAATTTTTATAAATTGATAGTGTTGTCTCATGGGCTCCCATCATCACGTTAGAGATGCTTTCCTCAAGACACCTAAAATATTTTAGATCAAGAAACACCTCTCCTTAAGAATGTGGCAAACCACTATTATTTTATAGGAAAATTAAATAACTGTTTCCAGCTAATAACATTTTAATTCCAATACTGTACAGAAATTCACTTCAATACTGAACATTTTAATGATTGCTTAGGATGCTGGGTAAAAGAAAGGCTTTGTTTAAACAAAACAGAGCAATCTCTAGGATTAAAAAAAAATGTTCTCATACCGTTTCCAACACCTATCTTTTTTTCACTTTTTGGCCCCATTCCATACAGCTTTACTACAGATGGTGAGGCCAGAGGGAAAATGCAAGTCTTTGGTTTTGCATTTGCAAGAGAAATGTACCCAAGTTAAAACTTCTGTCTCTTCTGCTACATTACCTGAAGTGATCTTATCTTGACGCTAGAGCTAATGGCTCTTTTTTTAAAAAGGCAGATTTTTTAAAACTCATGTAATAGAGTTGGCATACAGAGAAAATTAACAGAGAGGAAGATGGAATCAACATGGATGGTAGAAACAAAGATCATCCAACTACTAAATAACATATCTAACATCGAACTAACACAACTACCAGAAGATTTCTAAAACAGTATGGTGACCCTGGCAGAAGTTATTTTAAGTGTACATATTGAATTATTTAATGCATAAATCACATCCCAGATTGTAACTTTAACTATTAAAAAAGTGCATATTTAACACATAAATAAATCCACTTTTATATTAACTGAATTTAACCTATACTGGACATGATTATTCTAATTATATTCCATTTCCCAATGCAATTATAAACCAGCACAAATTCTGGATAAACTAGTTTGTCAAAAACAAAGACAGGTTAGGTGCTGTAGCAGACAGACATACTGCTCAGTGAGTTCTGGTTCCCTTCTGCTCCTGTGGTTGTACTTCCTGTCCCCTTGAAGCTTAGTGTGCCATGTGACTAGCTTTGGAAACTGCATTATTAATAGAAGAACTCCCCAGGTTTTCCCACCTGTAAAGATGGAATTCCAACAGTATGGGTTCCTGAGTGACTAAAATAAGTCCCTCCTCCCCCATCCTGCACTGGACATGCAGCTTGAGCAAGAAATAAACTTTGTTTTAACTGCTGAGATTGAGGGCTGTTTCTTACTATAGCATGATTGACCTCTACTGACTAATACAGAAAAATAAAATTAGTTAATAAAATTTGCCCTCTAGCATATTAATACATTTCTCCAGTAGTATAATAGTAGTAATTGTCATTTTGCTAGTGTTATCTGCTAAGACTACTTCCTTGTTAAAACTAATTGGTACTCTATGCAGTTTTTGTGACAGAATATTCAGTAATCAATGATGTTTTCAATAATAATTTACTTGCATACAGTACGCAATAAATGGATTTAAGAAGTTGTCTAACTAGGGACGCTTGGGTGGCGCAGTCGGTTAAGCGTCTGACTTCAGCCAGGTCACGATCTCACGGTCCGTGAGCTCGAGCCCCGCGTCAGGCTCTGGGCTGACGGCTCGGAGCCTGGAGCCTGCTTCCGATTCTGTGTCTCCCTCTCTGCCCCTCCCCCGTTCATGCTCTGTCTCTCTCTGTCCCAAAAATAAATAAACGTTGAAAAAAAAAAAATTAAAAAAAAAAAAAAAAGAAGTTGTCTAACTAAAGGACAATGCTATTTATTTTGGCAAATATGCCCTGAACCTGGTCTTTAATTATAACTTATACAGAGTATAACTGGTTATATTCAAACTGATTTAATCTCAAGAAAAATCAACAACACATTTTATTTCAGCTACAATAATTAAAGCAGATGTGAATTATTTTCAGCCACAGAGAATCAATTTTGGAAGTGGACAACCCTGGTCCAAATCCTAATTTTGCCATTTACCCTATGCACAGCCTTGGACAATTACCTAACCAGACTGAATCTTGGCTGTCCCTTTTTTGAGATGCTCATCGCAAGAGGATATAAAAATAAAATGCTTTTAAATTATACATAAAGTGTTGAGTTCATTGCCTGACATACAGTATGCTCTTAATAATACTAGATCCTGCTTCATTTGTCAAAAGTAGAATTTTGCTTGGAAATTTCAGTTTGTAATTTATAAAATAATTATGTGAATCTTTATGATTACATTCACAATTGCCAGTCCTATCATTGCCACTAATGAAATGGTCCTTAAATGCAGACAATAAGCAACATTATTCTTGTAATAAGAAATTCATTTTATATTTTAACAAAATAATATTACATTCATAATTATAGAATTATCAATGTAACACATGTTTTCTGTTTGAATTCATTGACCAGAGAAAAAATATGGTCCCATTTAATAAGGAAGAAAAGGAATAACTTAAAAAAAATTTACTTTCAAATGCATTAAAAGACTATTTGGATTCAACATAATTCTTACAAACAGAATTATGATGACATAGCCAAATGAATCCAAAACATGTGAATTAAATTTCTCTTAAAAAATTACATATGGTTTAAAAATAAATAAGGGAGGGAAAACTTGGTACAATGAGCTTGGACGTTATTAAATGTCAAATATTTTCAAATAATTTGTGACATTTGTAAACTTAGAAAGATTGTGTGCTCATCAAATAATATTTCCTTGGTGTTCACATACATGTTTAAATTACTTCATTTTTACTTCAATCTCAATAATTCCCATTTTATTTAAGCCTTGAGCCTTATACAATACAATTTTATAAATTTTTAATTCACTGATATTTTCAAATTTGGTTCTATAGCTATGAAAAGAAATTTAAAACTAGAGGGTTTTTTTTTCCTCATTTCAGTTAGCTAAACATGAGAAAATTCATCATCATAGAAAGTGCCACTAAAATAAACCTAATGACAACAAACAGAAAGAACGTTTTGGTTTGCAAAGAATTTGACTGAATGAAAGATCCCAACTGCATAGCCTAGAATCATGGCTAATGTTATGGCACCAAGACATTTCTTAGAATTAGTCCCAGTTTTACAATATACCCATCCCCCACCATCTGCCTCCAGCAGTCTTATCATAGTTGGCTGGTTTTCCAAACGTGAAGAGTTTTAGCCACATCATACTGATATTTCAAAATCTGAATAGTCAGTTCCATACTAAAACTATCAACTTGGGAAGCACTGGGCAGAAAATACATAGAGGCCTTAGTTTAAGATAGCTTTTTGAAGTTATCTTGATCTGTATAGGGTCAAGTTCCAGTTATGATTTGGAATCTCTAACATGTTCTGTGAGAAAAAGCTCACCTATAATGGTTCATGTCATTAACACACAGAAATGGTTAGTATATTGCAAAAACAGCTTTGATGACAATTGCTACTTCTGGCTCAGAAATAGATCTCAATCTCCCACCAGGGAACATAGCAGATATTAAGTGAGATATTCTGATTTTCCTGGAATCAATGTCAAGGCCCATAGCTAAGGACAATTGGTGCTGTCGACTCCTATCTTCCAGATTCTGCAAACCTATGATCTCCTTATAAGCCCTACTAAAAGATTAATTTAGAAATATGGTTTTACAATGAACCCCGACATTACACACACACTCACCAGAAAATACAAGAAGACAACTGAGAGATGAAGGTCAACTTGGCAGGGGCATGAGGAAGGGACAGGCCTGTATTTTTGGAATCCATTCTGTCCTATGACTGAGGGAAGCCAAGTGTATCCCTTGTCCAAAGCAAAGGAAAAGAATTTAGATGTGAAGACAGGACCTCCAGTTGAATGCCTGGCCAGAAGCCTTGCCAAACAAGGGAAAAACAACATGAAAAGACAAAATGGAAGAGGAACGGGGCACCTCAAGTCTCTGTTCCAAAAAGATATGTTGTAGGTATTTCCATAGGCCCAGAAGTCTGAATGCTGGCCTTGGCAGGTAGATGAAGTTGAAGGCTACAGTCCTGTTGGCACCACTGTGGTGTAGAGGGGAAAAAAGGAAACACATGGTGCCTTCTTCTGGGGGTAATCCAAAAGGTGTGAATAAATCTCACTAGGAATCACCAGTGCCTAGAGGTGCTACTTGGAGGTGCACCTCAGAAACACCACCCATCCAAGCCCTTGAGCAATAAACTCAACAGCATCTAACTCAGGGGAGGAGCCAACCTCATCAAGTCAGAAGACGTTTGCCATTTCAATAAAAAAGATTCAGATAGTAGACACTGGAATGAAACCAATATGATAATGTCTAAAAGTGGCTGAGAAATTACGGAATCTGGCTTAAGATATTTTAACAGTTTCTAACTGGTGGGAAATGTGTATAGCACAGGATGGAGGGGAGGGGATGTTATTAGAAAAACAAAGTGGAAATGTTTCTGTTTATACCCAAATGAATCAGGATCCTCTAAAAAATATAATACTAATGGATTTGTCTTCATTTTCATGATTGACAATTGGGAAAAAAATATTTGATTCAGGAACACTCAAATATTAGGGTGCATTAAAATAACCTGGGGCTGGTTTTTAAATTGCAATTTCCCGGAGCTCCTGGGTGACTCAGTCTGTTAAGTGTCTGACTCTTGATTTCGGCTCAGGTCATGATCTCACATTTTGTGGGTTCAAGCCCCGTGTCGGGCTCTGTGTTTACAGAGTGGAGCCTGAGATTCTCTGTCTCCCATTCTCTCTCAAAAAATAATAAATAAACTTAAAAAAAATAATAAATAAAAATAAATTGCAATCTTCCAGCTCCACCCTAACACTAAGAGATCCAATGCAGTGAATCTGTGGCAACACCCCAAAATCTCCATTTTAACAATTTGATCATTCAATGCAATAAATTTCCCTCTAAATACTGATTTCACTGCATTCCACATATTTTGATAAATTATATTTTCATTTTTATTTAGTTCAAAAGATTTTTTGACTTACTTTGAGATATTTTTCTTTGATGCATTTTTTTCTTTGGTATTATTTAGAAGTGCATTGTTTAATCTCCAACTATTTGAAGACTGCCCAGTTATCTTTCTGTTACCGATTTCTAGTTCAATCCCATCATGGTCTGAGAATACACATTATATGATCTGTATTCCTTTAAATGTATTAAGGTATATTTTATGACATAGAATGCGATCTGTCTTGGTAAATGTTCCATGTGAAACTAAGAAGAATATGTAATCTGTTGGATGAAATAATCTATAGACGTCAATTATCTCTAGTTGATTGACAGTGTTGTTGAATTTAACTACGTCCTTACTGATTTTCTGTCTGCTGGAACTGTCCATCTCTGATAAAGGGGTGTTGAAGTCTCCAACTGTGATTATGAATAGTGGGTTCATCTATCTCTCCTTGCAGTTGTATCAGTTTTTGCCTCACATAGTTTGACACTCTGTTGTTAGACACATACAATTAAAGATTGTTATGTCTTTGTATGGAATTGACCCTTTTATCATTATGTGATACCCCTCTTTATCCCTGATAATGTTCCTTGCTCTTTAAGAAAATTTGATCATGATATTGTTAGTTCAGAGGATCACAGCTGAAAAAACATTGGGTGTATCAGTTTTCTATGGCTGCTGTAACAAACTACCACAAACTTACAAACTTACAAACTTAGGGGTACCTGGGTGACTCAGTCGGTTGAGTGTCTGACCGGCTCAGGTCATGATCTCATGTTTGTGGGTTCAAGCCCCGCGTTGGGCTCTGTGCTGACAGTTCAGAGCCTGGAGCCTGCTTTGGATCTGTGTCTTCCTCTCTTTCTGCCCCTCCCCTGCTCATGCTCTGTCTCTGTCTCAAAAACATTAAATATTAAAAAAAAAAAAAACTTACAAACTTAAACAATCTTACAGTCCAATGTATGCTAAAATCAAGGTGTCTCCAAGGCTACATTCCCTTCTGGGGGCTGTAAGGGGGAATCCATTTCCTTGCCTTTTACAGTTTCAGTGGTAGCTGGGAAGGGACCTCTGTCATCAGATTGAGCCCACCTTAGATAATTCAAAACCATCTCCTGCTCTCAAATTCCTTCATGTAATCACATCTGCAAAGTCTCTTTGCCAAGTTAGATGATACATTTGCAGGTTCGAGGAATTAGGATGTGCATATTTTTGGGAGATGCCATTATTTTGCCTCCTATACCTTCTTAATCATGTTTGCTCTATGATTTAAAAAGCATTTTCAAAAGTATTTTAATAACCCTTGACCAATTTCCATGTGTGTCATCAGAGAAATAGCTCCAATTTCTCACCAAGGAAATTGGTGAGAATTATTTTTACATGGCAGTAGGATATTATAATAAATTTTGTTAATAATGATTACATTTTTCTGTCTTTGAAGTTGGTCAGGGCTAGCCACAGTTAATGGAGTTCAAAACAGCTTCTGTTAGCAAGGGCTCTAATTCTGACAGAAAAGGTGAGTACTGCCTTGAGGAGGTTACTATTGATACCAAGAAAGTGTTGATTATTCAGGCCTGCAGTGGCCACCACTTGGCTGGCTGAGAGATCAGACAGAGAGAAACTAATCTAGGAGAACAAAAGAAGCCAGACCTGAAAAGCATCTGGAGAGCTTGAGGGAGGGAGTATGTTACAGGATACGGGAAACCATTTTGAGTCTCCCAGACAATCACCCTTTGTCTGAAAGTTTCCCTTGCACAGTTAAATACAGTTCTTAATAGAATCTTCACACTGTTGAGCAAACATGTACTGCAAAGTGAAAGAGCTGTTCATTCATTCAATAAGAATTTATCAAGTACTTGCATTTGTTAGGTATTTTGCATACGGAGGCAGTAAAGTAACTAAGTATGGTATTTAGGGTCAGATTATCTGAGTTTAACTAGGTTTCACCACTTACTAAGGCAAGTTACCTCACTTCTCCATGCCTGGTATCACCATCTATAAAATGGGATAATAGAACGTACTTTATGGGATCAGTAAACAGAATGCTCGAAACTTGCTTGAGATAAAGCAAGTACTAAAAAATTGTTAGTTTTCATGACAGCTTCAATAACCTGCCAAGCACTGGGAACACAAACTAAGGAAAACAAATTCCTGTGCTTAAGTAGCTCACAGTCTGGTAGGAGAGACAGATGATGGCAACAAGGGAGCCTATTAAGTAACATGTAAAGGTAGACCCAACATACCTTAGGAGCACATCAAACAGACACCCAACCCAGTGTAGGCAGTGGTCAGGGATGGCTTCTCAGACACCTGAGCCACATCTCAGAAAATGAGCCAAACAAAGAATTAAGGAAAGGGGTTTCCCAATGGGGACAGCATATGCAAAAGCAAAGAGGTGTGAGAGCAGGCTGCATTCAGGATGCTCTGAATAGGGCCCAGTGAGTATAGGACAAGCAGCAAGTTCAAGATGGATATTGAGGTTTGAAAGAACTTCATTCAGAGGGGAAAACAATTTGCCAGTGCCAGGCCAACTGTTATTAACACCAAAAAGAGAACAGCTGAGGAGTCCCCAGGTAAACTCAATTTCCTCTTCTTCTCATGAAGAAATCAAAGCTATATAATAACTGTGTGCATGTATGAGCACTTGTGTGTGAATGTGCCAGAAGAAGCAAGAGCTCTGGGGAGAAGGAGACTTTGTTTTCTGAAGCTTTAAGAACCACCTGTTTTGAGAAACAGACTGAATTCATGAGAAACTGAATTCATGATACCTATAGTTTTTTTCCCAAGACATATTAACATATTTAAGAAAACATGAAAAGTCAATAGAAATTTTAAAATAGAAACTTAATTTTATTTTATCACTCAGTTAATAAAATTCATCATACATGGAATAAGGTGTTAAAATTGAAGTTTCCTCTTCTCAGTTTCTGTGGAAGACCCAAAACTTAAAATAAAGGATGTCAAAGGCCCACATATCCTAGAAAAATGAGCCAGAATATCTATGGAGAAATTACAGTTAATTACAGTCCCCCAGTCTGCCCCACCCCAAATGTAGATCCTTAATTGGACACCCATATCAAGGGGGAGAGTCTTAAATATTGATACGGAGTTTGGTAATAAGAATTTTCTTTAAAAAAAAGAAAAAGTTGTCAATGTGTCATGGTCCTTTTCTTCTTCTTAGTTTCTCCTTTCCATAAGCCAAGTGAGGAAGGGGATCAGAGACTCGTCCAGAAAAACTGACCTATGACCTCAGGGCTCCTTAATACAGGAGTCATTGAACTAGCACGTGACAAACTACTAAAAATCCTAGTGCGAAAGTGGCTGGGGCAAATTGGTTCTCCTCGAAAGGGACGCTATCCAAAAGAACTAGCTGGAAGGGTAAGGTGATATCAAAGAAGAGTCCTTAAAGGATGGAGCACCAGAAGCCAGAGATGATTGTAAGTGGCCACGAAAAGGAGACATACACACCCTGTGAGGGGACGACTGGCAAGAGACCTCAGCAGCTAAAGTCTCGCAAGAAAGTCAGCATTTAGATACGTGAAAGAGCAGAGAGCCCCATCAGATCACAACTGTACCAGTCCAGGAAGACCTTTCAGCCCTTTTCTTCCCCTCCTCCTCCAGCTCAACCATGGAGAACCACAGACCACATGGGAATCAGGTAAAAAGAGAAGAGCCAAGTGGGAAAACTGTGAAGAAGACATGGAGACTCCTGCTTCTGGCGAAGACATGGTAACAAGGGGCTGAATTTCTCCTCTCCCACGAAACAATTAAAAACCTTAACCAAATGTACAAAACTGGCTTCCAGACTTTGGACATTGGGCTGCAATGGACAGTAACCCCCAAGAAAAGGGTACGGTGGCACCCCATGATGATGGCCCCGTCTTGCTAACTGGAGGGTTAGCACAGTGCAGGGAGGGAGAACCCAGAATGAGCCCAGCTGTTCACAAAGCTGAGAAGACACAGAGGGGTGCCTGGGAGGCCCTTTCACTATAGCCCATCAGCAGAGTGATGGAGAGGAGAACACCACACAAACATGTCCAAGGCCTTCAATGAGTGCTGGTCGATGCGTGTGTGTTAGCAAACTACCCAAAGCACCATTCGAAGGAGCAGAGGGAAAAATCCCCAGGGCTCATGCAAGGTCTGAAGTAATTTGTGCTACCACCAGCCAGAGTAAAAACATGGTAACTTACACAGGACTGAGTATCACTCAGAGTGGGGTGGGGAGGGGAGGCAAAATCATCCCTAGACTAAAGGTTGAACTGACTCTGCCTACCAAAGCTTTGATCCTCAAAAGGATCAAAATGTTTCCAAGAAACAACTCTCACAATCCAAAGTGTGTTCAGAGATCAAGCAGCACCCAAATTCTCAGGCAAAGGGCTTTACTGGCCTCCTAAATAGCTAACCCTGTGTACCAGGCAACAGATTCACTTAGAGTACATTACTGTATTTGCTTTCATTTGGATTGCTTCAAGATGGATAAGGAATTACATCGTATCTATATTATCCCTGGTTTTTTTTTTCTTCCCTGTTTCCTTCTCTAGGTTTTAAAATGTGTGAACCATTTGGCCTCTATAATCAAGTAAAAGACTCTCTTCATTATTTCACAATAAGAAAAAGGAGAATTCAAACTTGGCTAGAGCTGATGAGTTGTTCTTTCCCCTCCTCTTTCCTTTAGCTGTGTACCTCCCAAGGCCACAGTAATACAAGGGACTTCTTACAGTGTAACTGAATGCTTGGGATGGGGGGAACAAGACACTTATTTCTCGTAACTTTCATCTGTATATAATTTAAAACTTACAAAAAAGTTGCAAGTATAGTTCAAAGGCTCCTATACATCTGTTGTAGACAGAATTATGTTTCCCAAAATTCACATGTTGAAGTATTAACCTCTAACCTGACTGTATTTGGATGCAGGGCCTGGAAAGGGGTAATTAAAGTTCAATGAGATCATAAGAGTGGAATGATAATCTAATAGGACCGAGATCTTTATAGGAAAAGGAAGAGACACCAGAGGTCTCTCTTTCTATGCACTCACAAAAGAAAGGCCATGTGAGGACACAGCAAGAAGTTGGCCATTTACAAACCAGGAAGAGAGGCCACACCAGACACCCCTCATGGCGCCTTGATCTTGGACTTACAGCTTCCAAAACTGAGAACATATCTGTCTGTCTCATGCAGGAACTCTGAGAGTTCGCCACAGGGATGAGTAAAATAATCTAGGACAAGGGTCAGTAAACTTTCCTGCAAGGGAACAGATAGTAAATATTTTAGGCTTTGCAAGTCACATATTGTTCTTGTCTGGTGGTGGTGATAATGGTGGTGGTTGTAGGAGTAGTATTCAACTCTTTAAAAGTGTAACAGCCATTCACAGCTCAAAGACCATATAAAAAATAGGCCAAGGGCCTATGGGTGGGTGAACCATTTCCAAATCATAAAGCCCTACAGGCATGAACCCGAACTAAATAACCCCCCCCCTTTGAATACCATGTTGTGCATGTGTCTGGCTAAGAGAGGGATTACCACCACTTCCCCACTTGATCACCTGTTTTGTTATGTTTATTTATTTTTAGGAGAGAGGGGGAGAGAGAGGGAGAGAGAGAGAGAGAGAGAGAGAGAGAGAGAGAGAGAGAGAGCGCATGAGTGAGCAGAGAGAGAGGGAGACACATAATCCGAAGCAAGATTCAGGCTCTGAATTATAAGCACAGAGCCCACACCAGGCTTGAACCCACAAACCATGAGATTATGACCTGAGCTAAAGTCAAACATTTAACTGACTGAGCCACCCGGGTGCCCCAATCACCTGGCTTTCTACAGAGGAAACATGAGGAAGCGAGTATGGCCTCCCAGAGCATTTGCCACCTGACTTATGAGACTATTTACTGCTACTGACTATCCCATTCCCTATGCCAAGACAGAGGACAGACCACTGGGGTACACCCACCAAGACAATATGCAGAAGAGAGAAGAATCAGAACTTTTGTGTCTGAGCTCCTATTTCTAGGAATAAGTAAATTAGAATGGAAGTAGACTTGTGAAAATATATGTATGTGTTACCTTGAGTGAGGATGGATGGTTTTATAAATACATATCTGCCATTGTGGCATACTGATGGCAAAAGCTCTAGTAGCATCTGGGCCCATGAGAATGAGAGCCATACAAAGGACAGCAGACCTAAAGCGCCGAAATGAGTTTGGGTTTCTGAACTCAGAACATGGTGGAGCTGTGACAGCAGCTATAGTCAATCTGCTGCCAGTGGACTTGATTTTCTTGAGTTCAAGACAATGTTATCTTGTAATCTGGACACAAACAGTTGAGACTACCCCTGACGAATAGAGTTTGAAGAATCCAGAGTATCTTCCAAAGAACAAGCCATAATGCCTTTGTTCCTACAAAAATTCTTTTGATGGTGTAAACACATTTGTTAACAAGTCTTAAACAGGTACTGCTGAGCGATAACTTGCTTTAAATTTGTAACAAGTTTTTCTAAAGGGGTTTTGAATGTTATTATTGTACTTACAGAATGTTATAGTAAATGCAGTGAGCTAGAAGACTAGAGACTTAGGATTTAATCAAGTTCAGCCTCTTTAGCTGTGTGAACTTGAGCAGTTTGGTTTCTTTTATAATTGAGGCAGGTACACTAAACAGTATCGGTATGAAATGAATGATGGTGATTATCTAATGTGATCATCACAAGAGACTTGGAAGCAATAGCAGTGTATCAGGGTAAGGTACAAAACTCAGATAGAAATTACTGTCTTAAAACAATATTCTTGAACAGATACCACGTAACCTGTGTTTTGTGCAATCTGAATATGTACTTTTTACCACAATGGCCAAATAGGTTCAGAGAATCCAAGGCTTTATGAAAATGGTCCAAAAAAAAAAAGGACTTAAGTGCAGCTTAACCCACTTGATGGAAAGTGCACTGTATACACTGTATTAAGTATTACTGTATTACAAAGTAGTTTATTCCTGATTACAAGCAACAGCAAAAAGAGTACACAGTAGATTCTGATATCCGCTTCCAAACTCCACTCTTGCCAGCATGGGCAGGGTCTGATTTCTGTTCTGATCCAACTGGAACACTCTCTCAGGCCCTGTTTAGCTGCTCCTCAGGTCTGCTTGCTTCTCATTCCATGTGGCCTGCACTAATCGGGTATTTTCTTTGCTGCCTTGATTGATTACCTTAGTGTACATCTGCAAATTCTTGACCTTCACTTTACATACCAAGTCCTCACCGAGTCATTGTTTACCTGAGTATAGTCTACATCACGCTAGACACTGCTTTTCCTTGTTAACTACCAATAGACTCTTTTTGCCTATCTCTGTCTGCCTCTCTTTCTCCCCTCATACTCTTTACCCCTGCATCTGTGACCAAGAGCACAATTAGTGGTCTTTGCCACAACATGTCCTCTATTGGGTTTCACTGATGGAAAGAATTATAAAGTTCACTTGTTTTGGTTGTGAGCAATCAGTTACTGATAGTGGTGTAAACGAAAACTATACTCCCCTCACTGCCTCCCACCACCACAACTGCTGTAAAACCACAAGGAACATTTCCCTGGGGGCAGTAGTACAAAGGTATTACTGATTAACTGTTTCGTGATACATATCGTATGACCCCTATCAGTACTGAACAACCAAGAATCATTTAAGTTTATTTGTATCCTAGGTCAAACCCTTCTCACTAGCTTATTCCTCTTGCTGAATATTCAAATAAATGTATAATGTTCTCTATTGTCTTCAAAGTCCCAGTGGCAAAGGTCTTGTTGTGACAGACGAAAGGGGAAAAGTTAAGCCACTTGTGTCGTTTCCTCTCATTTTACTAAGTAGATGAATTCCTCCCTAGCCTTATAATATTGATTTAAAACTGATAATATTGCTAGCATACTCCATCCATGGAACTCAAAATTGAATCACGATGGCCAAGATTTGTTCCCCTGAATCAGACTTGTAATTCATTCTAAAACTCATTTCACAATAAGAAAAAGATTAATCATCTCATAGTTTTTTTTTTAAAAAGGCAACTGATGTAATCATTTAAAGTATGTTCTGCATATATTAAAAAAAAACAGATGTTGAATATGATCTTTCAGGATAAATAAATGTCAAGAATATTCCTCTATAGTATTTGATAGCTATGGGAATTTTTAAAGCACATCATGTACTGTACTAATCTTAATCTACCATGTATGCTGAACTCTCACCATTTGCCAATAAAGTACAGTTATTTACATTCGATGAGTTCCAATAACACATTAAGTTTCATCCTGCAATTTTCTAGATAAAGACTGTAAAATTATACACTGTCTCTATTTCACAAAATGTAATCCAGGTTTTTTTTTAATTTCTGCAAAGATAGAATTATAAATCTCAATAAGAGTAAAATAAAACTAAACTGGGTAATTACATAATAATATATATGTCTCAGTTTCCTACATAGCCTGCTAAACTTGGTATCCATTAGAAGAGTTTTACCTAAAAGATAGAAAAAAAATTAAAAGAGTTAAATTTTTCTTTCTTTTCTATTATAGAATTTCCTATCCATTAGGTAGCCTGGAGTATAATTAATATGTAATGTGCAGTGTAAGTGCATTGACTGCATGAAAGAGACTGAACCCATATTGCCTAAAATCTTACGTACAGAATGTTCAGTTGTCTGAACATTTAAAATATCTATTACCTCAAGCTACCTTAAAACACAGTAAATCTTGGGGCGCCTGGGTGGCTCAGTCGGTTAAGCGGCCAACTTCGGCTCAGGTCATGATCTCACACTCCGTGGGTTCGAGCCCCGCGTCGGGCTCTGTGCTGACAGCTCAGAGCCTGGAGCCTGTTTCAGATTCTGTGTCTCCCTCTCTCTGACCCTCCCTGTTCATGCTCTGTCTGTCTCTGTCTCAAAAATAAATAAACATTAAAAAAAAATTTTTAAAAAAAAGTAAATCTTATATATTCAAATTCAGTTAGTTACAAAATTAATAGAATATAATCAAAATATCATGCCTGGATTACCACTGCTCAAGAAATTTTCCTCAAATGAATATAATCATAAAACTATATTTAATATTTTCTGATGAGTCTAATGGCAATTTGGTGTCTTAAAAATGGTTCAGTGTCATCATTCTGAAACTGATTATCACTGTATAGTACTCTACAACACACTGTGGTGCTATTAACATTTATGTTCAAAGTGTTAACTTAGATCTCTAATAAACAGAAATTATCATATCACCTCTGAAAGAGTAACAGTTTATTCTGATTAAGCATTGAAATTCCTCTGCTACATAAGGTGTACAACCTGAAGAGTGTCACTCATTACCTAACAGTGAGAGAAAGCCATGTAAATTATAAAATCGCTTTTTGGAACCCATCAGAGAGAGCCGACATTTCAGGACAACCAAGCAACCTAAAATCCCAGGAAGAAAGACCTCGCCAAGGAGAGGTGGGAGCAAGGATGGTCTCACCTATGGCAGAATACAGGAGGAAGATGAGGTTTCCATTCAAGTGGGTAGACAGAAAATAGCCAGCTTCCAATTAGAAGATGAATAAGTTCTGGGGATCAAATGCACAGCACTGTGATTATAGCTAACAATACTGTGCTGTGTACTTGCAAGTTGCTAAAGGGTGAATCTTAAATGTTCTCACCACAAAAAAGAAATGCTAATTATGTGACATGTGGGAGGTATTAGCTAATACGTAACCCTATAACAATATTTAAGTGTATCAAATCAATACATTGTACACCTTAAACTTTCACAATTCTATATGTCAATTATATCTCAGTAAAGCCTAAAAAAAAATTATACCTAAAAAAAAAAAAAGGAAAAGGAAAGAAATCAGCCATTATTAGCATAAACTGTCATGATAGCAAAGCAAGCCACAAATACAAGGGAGTCCCACACACTTGTAGGCTTTTTTTTTTTTTTTTTTTGACAGTCGTTCAATTCATACTCACAAGAAATACTGGAAGCAGGGAAAGAGAAGACTCCCTCTGTGGGATAGGCATAGAGAGAATCAGCCACCATTGTGGGAAGGCACAAAACCCAGCTCCTCTGCTTGGACCTTTCTCTTAAAAGACTGAAGCTTTGGGGAGGGGCAGTTAATGCTATTACCTACAGAACAGATGTGTTGTTTCCGGAAAGAATAGGAAAATATACCTCTATCCCTGGGGAGAGGGGCAGGAAACAGTCCTGAGCCCAGGATCCTGTGCCAGTACTATTAGAGGTCTCCTGCCACTTGGACTAGAGCAAGAAAACCTCCTGTACAACATCTGCTAAAGATACAGAAAATTGGCTCCTTGCCATGGGAAAGAGAAACAGTGAGAAAACTCCACCCCCAGAGTCCCAGGTTCAAGTGGCCTACCTAAGGCTGAGGCTGAGTCAGAACACTAAAGGACCCTCCTGCCCTGTTCCCCACCAGTCTAGGAAACACTGAGTAGCAAGCCATGGCAGTCTACCACTGTGGAAGGGTCAGGGCCATGGTGAAAAGCCCATCTATGGTACAAAGAAGGACAGCGAAAAGCTAAGGTTTGAAGGCAAACATTGAGATACACCTTCAGCTAACTCAGATCTTCAACCTAAGCACATCATTAGAGAAATCTGAAAAAATCTGAAGATAACCACAGCAACCATAAACCCTAAACCAAGTTTTTCTATATTAATTCCTATAATGAAATTAAATTAGAAACCAATAACAAATATATATGGGAGATCCCTGAATGCATGAAATTAAAACAACAAATTTCCACATAACCCATGAGTCAAAGAGAGGGTTACAAGAAAAACTAGAGAATGCGTTGTATTGAATAAAAATGAAAATATAGCATATAAAATTGGTGAGATGCTGTGAAAACAGTGTAGCTTTATAAAGATGAAAGATCACAAGTCAATATCTAAGCTCCCACATTAAAGAGTTTTAAAAGAACAAATTTAACCTATAGCAAGCAGAAGGAAGGAAATAACAAAGAATGGATATCAATGAAATTAAAAACAGAAAAAAAATTATAGAGAAAATCAATGAAACCGCAACTGGTTTCTTAAAGAGATCAATAAAATTTATAAACCTCTCACCAGAATGACCAGGTTAAAAAAAGAAAAGACAAAGAAAAAAATATCATGAATGAAAGAAGACAGTTCACTATGGGCTCCACAAATATTTAAGGGATAATAGGGAATGTTACAAAAAATTCTATGCCTATAAACTTAACAACTTACATGAAATGGATAAGTTTCTTAAAAAGACACAACTCCCGAAGTTCACTTCAGAAAAATTTATATACCTTATAGGAGTTTATTAGTCCCATATCCACTAAAGAATTTGAAAGTACACATAAAAAGTTCCAAACAAAGACAACTTTCACTGGCAAATGCTATCAAACATTTAAGGAAGATATAAAATTATTGTTTAAAAGCCCATCCATATTAAAAAGAGGAGGGAGCATTTGTCTACTCATTTTATGAGGCTAACATTACCCTGATAACAAACCCAGAAGAAATTATAAGAAAAAAAATTATAGATGTCTATCTCTCTTTAACATAGATATAAAGATCTCAACAAATACTAGCAAATCAAATCCAGCAATATTTTAAAAACAAACTTCATGATCAAGTGAGGTACATCGATGGATTGTAATACTGGTTCAACATTTTAAAAAATCAAATTAGCCAATATAATTCACCATATCCACAGACTAAGAAGTCTAAGAAGTAGAACCATATGTTCATCTAAATTGTCGCAGAAAAAGCATTTGACAAAATCCAACATATTTTTCTGATTAGAAAAAAAAAACTCTCAGCAAACTAGGAACAGAAAGAAACTTTCTTAACATGTAAGAGCATCTACAAAAATATCTACTGCAACATCATACTTAATGGTGGATGACACTGCTTCCTCCCTAAAATCAAGAACAAGGCAAGGATATCTATTCTCACCAATTATATTCAGCATCACACTAGAGGTACCAGCCAATGCAAACAAGGCAAGAAAAAGAAACAAAAGTCCAATAAAAGGAAGAAATAAAACCATCTCTACTCAAAGGCTATATGGTTACCATCTTAATCCATTCAGAGCTGCCATAACAAAATATCACAGATTGAGTGGCTTATAAGCAACAGAATTTTTTTTTTCATGGATCTAGAGGCTGGAATTCCAAGATCAAGGTGCTGGCATGGGCAGATGAGGGCCCTCTTCTGGGTCGCAGACTCCTCATTGTATCCTCACAGAGTGGAAAGGGCTAGAGATCTCTCTGGAGCCTCTTTTATAAGAGTAGTAATCCCACTAAGGAGGGTTCCAGCCTCATGACTTAAGCATCTCTCAATAGCCCCGTCTTCTAATACCATCATAGTTGGGGGTTAGGATTCCAGCATATGGGGCAGGGGGTGGGAGGGACACAATCATCCCTAATTTGTAGTAATTATCTACAAAGAAAATCCCAATGAATCTCCAAAAACTACTATAAGTAATAAATGAGTTTAAGAAGTTTAGAGGATACAAAAATTCAACTGTATTTCTACATATTAGGAAATAACCATTGGAAATTAAACTTTTAAAAAGGTATTATATATAATAACACCAAAAAACATAAAATACTCAGGTATAAACCTCACAAAATAAATGTAAGATTTATATGCTGAAAACCACAAAACACTGATAAATTAAAGAAGACCCATATGAAGGGAGAGATGTATTGGGTTCATGGTTTGGATGACTCAATACTGTAAAGATGTAAATTTTCTCTAAAGTGATCTATAGATTCAATGCAATTCTAATCAAATCTCAGCAGAGTATTTTTATACAAATTGACAAGTTGATTTTTAAATGTATATTGAAATGCAAATATAGGAAAAACCTGGAATATAGTCCATTGATTTTTGGCAGATCCAAAGACAATTCAATGAAGAGAGGAAAATTTTTTTCAGCAGATGGTAACTTGAAAAATCATATACAACTGGATATTGAATATCCACATGCAGAAGAAGAAGAAGAAGAAGAAGAAGAAGAAGAAGAAGAAGAAGAAGAAGAGAAAGAAAGAAAGAAAGAAAGAAAGAAAGAAAGAAAGAAAGAAAGAAAGAAAGAAAGAAAGAAAGAAAGAAAGAAAGAAAGAAAAGACAAGACCACAACCTTTGACTCACACTTCATATCTTATATAAAACTTAACTCAAAATGGATCATGGACTTAAATGTAAAACCTAAAATTACAGAACAACAGGATAAAAATTTTGTGACATCAGGAAGAGTCCTTAGATACAACACCAAAAGCATGATCTGTAAAGAAAAATTGATAAATCAGACTTCATCCAAATTAAAAATATCTGCTCTTCAAAAGATACTGCTGAAAGAATGAAAACTATAGGAACAGAAAACAGATCAAAGCTTGCCAAGGGCTGAGAGTAGGGGAAAGGATTGGCTACAAGGGGCCTGAGGGAATTTTGAGGGTGTTGGAAATGTTCTATAGCTTAATTTGGTGGTGGATATATGGCTGTATGCATTTGTCAAAAGTCTTAGAACTGTATACCTAAGAAAAGTGAATTTTACTGTATGTAAATTATGCATCAATAAAATGGCATATATATGTATATATAAGATGCTAATATACTTCACTACCCTTGTGTTTTATTGAGATGATCCAGAAGAGTACTTCTTTTCTCTTTAAGAAAATCAACAAGAACAGCAAGGTTTTGGCAAAGTTTCAACAAGTAGACCAATGGAACAGAATAGAGAATCACAAAAAAGACCCTCACATATATGGAAACACAACTGATGACAAAGTTCACACTGTAGTGCAGTACACAAAGCCTTTTCTTATGAATAGTTTAGCTATAATCTGATACAGTCATAATCTTTCTTTATGAATGGGATAGTGCCTGATATTTCTGGCAATCTGATATAGTGGGGAAAAGTGTAACTTAACTCCTACATCACACCATACACAATAATCAACTCCAGATTATGCACCTAAATGTAAAAAATAACAATCAAGTTTCAGAGACAACATAGGACACTTTTTTGACTTTTGTGTCAGTAATTATTTATTTCTTAAACAGGACGTAAGATGTAGTAATCATGACAGAAAAGATTGATTTATTTGGCAAAATTAGTAAATTTTATTTATCCAAAGATACCCTAAAGAGAGAAAAAAGCAAGCCATAGACTGGTAGAAAAGCTTCACCACACATAAAATCAACAAAGGACTTGTATCTATATTATACAAAAAGTTCTTGTAAATTAATAAGACAGACAATTTAAAGAAAAATGGTCAAGAGATTTCACAGGCATTTCACAAAGAGAATATCCAAATGTTCAATGAACACAAAAAGGTGTTCAAGCTCACTCATTGTTCAAGAAACCCAAGTTAAAAGCACAATGAGATACCATTTCACAACTACCATAATGGCTAAAATAAAGGGAATGAAAATATCATGTTTTAACTAAGATGCGAAACATGAGGAAATGCTGGATGCAGATATGCAGTTGCAACAATTCCCAGAAGAGATGCAAATTAAGGAGCAACTGGCCTACACAGGCAACAGCAGTGGAGATGGAAAGAAAGGAATGTGTGTAACAAAGCATGCAGAAGAATTGCCAGAAATTGTTAACTGATTAGATACAAGGGGAAAGGAGAACAAGACAATAATGTTTCAAGCAAATAAGGGAAGCCTAACCACCACATACTTCAAAGAATTTTTATCTTCTTTCATTGTAGGAAAAAAACACCATGAATTACGACTAATATTTTACCGGCTTTTTCACACCAAGTTTTATGTTGTACATATAAGATACCCTGCCAGAATGATGCACATTAGAAACCCTGCATCTGCATATTTACCTGGGAAGAATAAATTATAGATGACAACTCATTGCCTTGTAAATCTTTTAATGTTGTCACCAAAAAAAAAAATCATCTTCTACAAAATTTTCCAATCACGAAGGCCAATAAACCACAGTCTTGAATGACCCAACCATGTTTTTCTGTTGGACTTATATCAGTTTCCCAAGAACTTATCAGGCCTAGTCAGAGAGCTTATTAGAATCCATTCACTTAAATATTTGCAGGCTAAATTAAGATGTATCTTATTTATTTTATGGTAAGCTCTGCTTAGCATTTATCATTTAAAATTCCCAGGCCACCAAACTTCCAAACACGAGACCCAGCTGCTTTTTGTCTTAAGTGAGTGGTCACTGGCCAAAGGGCATGTTTTGGAAGCCAGAAGTCTGAGTATGAGTCAGGCTGAGCCTGCCCTGGGCAAAATGTCTTCTATTACTTTGTTTTATTTTGATATGCTTTGTTTTGAGGAATCCCCCACATAAAAATTTGATCTCACTTTCCCAGTCTCCCAGTGTCCTTATCTTGTCCTGCAAGCCTTCTTCTAGCTTTGCCTTCATCACATTTGCTCTGATGCTACATGCTATCATGTCTGAACTTCTCTCTCTCTTCAAAGTTAACCAGTTTCCTCACACTCTTCCTAGGTAACGAGTTAGATAATGGGTAGGCATTAGTGATCAACAATATCTCCCTGAACACGGATATTAAGAACATATGATTTATTACATCCTTTAAGAAAGTTATTAGTACAAAAGTTCATGGTAAAGGATATATTTTTAAAGCACAGATGTCCTTTTAAAGCTCTTTGAATAAGGAGTGTTAATCTTTCGTCCATTTTAGCCAATATCAAATGATTAGAAATACGTGTTTTATGGAAAATTTCTAAGTTTAATAATTTCTGGGGTGCCTGGGTGGCTTCATTGGTTAAGTGTCTGACTCTTTTTTTTTTTTTGAAAAACAGCTATTTTATTTTTTTACTTTATTTTTTTTAATATATGAAATTTATTGTCAAATTGGTTTCTATACAACACCCAGTGCTCATCCCAAAAGGTGCCCTCCTCAATACCCATCACCCTCCCTTCCCTCCCTCCCACCCCCCATTAACCCTCAGTTTGTTCTCAGTTTTTAAGAGTCTCTTATGGTTGGCTCTCTCCCACTCTAACCTCTTTTTTTTTCCTTCCCCTCCCCCATGGTTTTCTGTTAAGTTTCTCAGGATCCACATAAGAGTGAAAACATACGGTATCTGTCTTTCTCTGTGTGGCTTATTTCACTTAGCATAACACTCTCCAGTTCCATCCACGTTGCTACAAAGGGCCATATTTCATTCCTTCTCATTGCCACGTAGTACTCCATTGTGTATATAAATCACAATTTATTTATCCATTCATCAGTTGATGGACATTTAGGCTCTTTCCCAATAGTTCATGTTTGCTTTTAATTCCCTTGCCTTTGGAGATGTGTCGAGTAAGAAATTGCTACAGCTGAGGTCAGAGAGGTTTTCTCCTGCTTTCTCCTCTAGTGTTTTGATGGTTTCCTGTCTCACATTCAGGTCCTTTATCCATTTTGAGTTTATTTTTGTGAATGGTGTAAGAAAGTGGTCTAGTTTCCTTCTTCTGCATGTTGCTGCCCAGTTCTCCCAGCACCATTTGTTAAAGAGACTGTCTTTTTTCCATTGGATATTCTTTCCTGCTTTGTCAAAGATTAGTTGGCCATACACTTGTGGGTCCAATTCTGGAGTCTCTGTTCTAATCCATTGGTCTATGTGTCTGTGTTTGTGCCAATACCATGCTATCTTGATGATGACAGCTTTGTAGTAGAGGCTAAAGTCTGGGATTGTGATGCCTACAGACATCACAATGACTCTAAACCCATATATTTCAATAATAACACTGAATATAAATGGACTAAATGTTCCAACTGAAAGACACAGGGTATCAGAATGGATAAAAAAATAAGACCTATCTATTTGCTGTCTACAAGAGACTCATTTTAGATCTGAGGACACCTTCAGATTGAAAGTGAGGGGATGGAGAACTATCTTCATGCTACTGGAAGTCAAAGAAAGCTGGAGTAGCCATACTTATATCAGACAAACTAGACTTTAAAGTAAAGGCTGTAACAAGACATGAAGAAGGGCATTATATAATAATTACAGGGTCTATCCATCAGGAGGAGCTAACAATTATAAATGTCTATGTGCCAAATATGGGAGCCCCCAAATATATAAAACAATTAATCACAAACATAAGCAACCTTATTGATAAGAATGTGGTAATTGCAGGGGACTTTAATACCCCACTTACAACAATGGATAGATCATCTAGACAGAGGATCAATAAAGAAACAAGGGCCCTGAATGATACATTGGATCAGATGGACTTGACAGATATATTTAGAGCTCTGCATCCCAAAGCAACAGAATATACTTTCTTCTCAAGTGCACATGGAACATTCTCTAAGATAGATCACATACTGGGTCACAAAACAGCCCTTCATAAGTATACAAGAATTGAGATCATACGATGCATACTTTCAGACCACAATGCTATGAAACTTGAAATCAACCACAGGAAAAAGTTTGGGAAACCTCCAATAGCATGGAGGTTAAAGAATACCCTACTAAAGAATGAATGGGTCAAACAGGCGATTAGAGAAGAAATTAAAAGTTATATGGAGACAAATGAAAATGAAAATGCAACAATCCAGGGGCGCCTGGGTGGCGCAGTCGGTTAAGCGTCCGACTTCAGCCAGGTCACGATCTCGCGGCCCGTGAGTTCGAGCCCCGCGTCAGGCTCTGGGCTGATGGCTCGGAGCCTGGAGCCTGTTTCCGATTCTGTGTCTCTCTCTCTGCCCCTCCCCTGTTCATGCTCTGTCTCTCTCTGTCCCGAAAATAAATAAACGTTGAAAAAAAAAAAAAAAAAAGAAAATGCAACAATCCAAACGCTTTGGGATGCAGCGAAGGCAGTCCTGAGAGGAAAATACATTGCAATCCAGGCCTATCTCAAGAAACAAGAAAAATCCCAAATACAAAATCTAACAGCACACCTAAAGGAAATAAAAGCAGAACAGCAAAGACACCCCAAACCCAGGAGAAGAAGAGAAATAATAAAAATCAAAGCAGAAATAAACAATATAGAATCTAAAAAACTATAAAGCAGATCAGTGAAACCAAGAGTTGGTTTTTTGAAAAAAATAAGCAAAATTGATAAACCTCTAGCCAGGCTCCTCAAAAAGAAAAGGGAGATGACCCAAATAGATAAAATCATGAATGAAAATGGAATTCTTACAACCAATCCCTCAGAAATACAAGCAATTATCAGGGAATACTATGAAAAATTATATGCCAACAAATTGGACAACCTGGAAGAAATGGACAAATTCCTAAGCACCCACCCACTTCCAAAATTCAAACAGGAAGAAATAGAAAACTTGAACAGACCCATAACCAGCGAAGAAATTGAATCAGTCATCAAAAATCTCCCAACAAATAAGAGTCCAGGACCAGATGGCTTCCCAGGGGAGTTCTACCAGACATTTAAAGCAGAGATAATACCTATCCTTCTCAAGCTCTTCCAAAAAATAGAAAGGGAAGGAAAACTTCCAGACTCATTCTATTAAGCCAGTATTACTTTGATTCCTAAACCAGACAGAGACCCAGTAAAAAAAGAGAAGTACAGGCCAATATTCCTGATGAATATGGATGTAAAAATTCTCAATAAGATACCAGCAAATTGAATTCAACAGCATATAAAAAGAATTATTCACCATGATCAAGGGGGATTCATTCCTGGGGTGCAGGGCTGGTTCAACATTCGCAAATCAATCAACATGATACATCACATCAATAAAAGAAAAGATAAGAACCATATGATCCTGTCAATCAATGCAGAAAAAGCATTTGACAAAATTCAGCATCCTTTCTTAATAAAAACCCTCGAGAAAGTCGGTATAGAAGGAACATACTTAAACATCATAAAAGCCATTTATGAAAAGCCCACAGCTCACATCATCCTCAATGGGGAAAAACTGAGAGCTTTTTCCCTGAGATCAGGAACACAACGGGGATGTCCACTCTCACCGCTGTTGTTTAACATAGTGTTGGAAGTGCTAGCATCAGCAATCAGACCACAAAAGGAAATCAAAGGCATCAAAATTGGCAAAGATGAAGTTAAGCTTTCACTTTTTGCAGATGACATGATATTATACATGGAAAATCTGATAGACTCCACCAAAAGTCTGCTAGAACTGATACATGAATTCAGCAAAGTCGCAGGATACAAAATCAATGTACAGAAATTAGTTGCATTCTTATACACTAATAATGAAGCAACAAAAGACAAATAAAGAAACTGATCCCATTCACAATTGCACCAAGCAGCATAAAATTCCTAGGAATAAATCTAACCAAAGATGTAAAAGATCTGTATGCTGAAAACTATAGAAAGCTTATGAAGGAAATTGAAGAAGATATAAAGAAATGGAAAAAACTTCCATGTTCATGGGTTGGAAGAATAAATATTGTCAAAATGTCAATACTACCCAAAGCTATCTACACATTCAATGCAATCACAATCAAAATTGCACCAGCATTCTTCTCGAAACTAGAACAAGCAATCCTAAAATTCATATGGAACCACAAAAGGCCCCGAATAGCCAAAGTAATTTTGAAGAAGACCAAAGCAGAAGGCATCGCAATCCCAAACTTTAGCCTTTACTACAAAGCTGTCATCATCAAGACAGCATGGTATTGGCACAAAAACAGACACATAGACCAATGGATTAGAACAGAGACTCCAGAATTGGACCCACAAATGTATGGCCAACTAATATTTGACAAAGCAGGAAAGAACATCCAATGGAAAAAAGACAGTCTCTTTAACAAATGGTGCTGGGAGAACTGGGCAGCAACATGCGGAAGGTTGAAACTAGACCACTTTCTTACACCATTCACAAAAATAAATTCAAAATGGATAAAGGACCTGAATGTGAGACAGGAAACCATCAAAACCCTAGAGGAGAAAGCAGGAAAAGACCTCTCTGACCTCAGCCGTAGCAATTTCTTACTTGACACATCTCCAAAGGCAAGGGAATTAAAAGCAAACATGAACTATTGGGACCTCTTCAAGATAAAAAGCTTCTGCACTGCCAAGGAAACAATCAACAAAACTAAAACGCAACTGACAGAATGGGAGAAGATATTTGCAAATGACATATCAGACAATGGGCTAGTATCCAAAATCTTTAAAGAACTCACCAAACTCCACACCCGAAAAACAAATAATCCAGTGAAGAAATGGGCAGAAGATATGAATAGACACTTCTCTAAAGAAGACATCCAGATGGCCAACAGGCACATGAAAAGATGCTCAACGTCGCTCGTCATCAGGGAAATACAAATCAAAACCACACTGAAATACCATCTCACACTAGTCAGAGTGGCTAAAATGAACAAATGAGGAGACTATAGATGCTGGCGAGGATGTGGAGAAATGGGAACCCTCCTGCACTGTTGGTGGGAATGCAAATTGGTGCAGCCGCTCTGGAAAACAGTGTGGAGGTTCCTCAAAAAATTAAAAATAGACCTACCCTATGACCCAGCAATAGCACTGCTAGGAATTTATCCAAGGGATACAGGAGTACTGATGCATAGGGGCACTTGTACCCCAATGTTTATAGCAGCACTCTCAACAATAGCCAAATTATGGAAAGAGCCTAAATGTCCATCGACTGATGAATGGATAGAGAAATTGTGGTTTATATACACAATGGAATACTACTTGGCAATGAGAAAGAATGAAATATGGCCTTTTGTAGCAATGTGGATTCTGGAGCCTCCATAGCATCTCCATAGCAACTGGAGAGCACTATGCTAAGTGAAATAAGTCAAACAGAGAAAGACAGATACCATATGTTTTCACTCTTATGTGGATCCTGAGAAACTTCAGAAGACCATGGGGGAGGGGAAGGAAAAAAAAAACAAAGTTAGAGAAGGAGACAGCCAAACCATAAGAGACTCTTAAAAACTGAGAATAAACTGAGGGTTGATGGGAGGGTGGGAGGGAGGGAAGGGTGGGTGATGGGCATTGAGGAGGGCACCTGTTGGGATGAGCACTGGGTGTTGTATGGAAACCAGTTTGACAATAAATTTCATATTAAAAAAAATACGAAATGAGTGCTTTGTTTCTGCTTAATCTAACTTATTGTCTTTATTGTTGCAGAAAGAAAACAAAATCTTCTCATTTTCTCTGAGCGCCATTTTTATAAAATAAGAGTTTGCATAGGAAACTTTGATTAACTAGAATGGTTAGAATGTGCTTTCTTGACAGTTGATCAACTAATCCAGAGGTTCCTAACACTGGACCACAAAGGCACACAAATATACAATTTTATGGGAAAACACATTTTATGACTCTCAGACTTTCAGGCTGAGAAAAATGCTAATAGCAAATCAACCTGAAGCCTGAGAGAAGCAGTCCGACGTGGCAAGAGTGCACATCCCTCCCAGATGCAGCAGGAGAGCAACAGTGCCTGAAACAGACCCATTGCCAGCACCCTCACAACCACCCACAAGCTCCAGTATCAGCAACTTCCCCTCCATCTGGAGCTCACAAGGGATTTTAGAAACAAAATGTAGTTCTTTTCCACAGACAGTTTGCAAATGATGCAGGTAATTAACCTGTGGCACACAAAGATGTGTAATGTTATAAAAATTGCAGTCTTTTACAAAACACACACACACACACACACACACACACACACACACACACACAAGGAAAGTGTTCTAAACTTTCTCAATGAACCACTGGACCTTTAGGGGGCAGATCTGCATGTGGATGGAAAGGAGAGTGGTGCTACTAGCAGGACCATAGATTGCTAGGCCCCAGCCCAGAGTTTCTTATTCAGATGGTCTGAGGTGGGGCTTTATAATTGGCATTTTTAATAAGTTCCATTAATGCTGATGCTGCAGGTCTACAGTCCAAACTTAGGGAACCAGTAGGCTAGAGCTAAAACTCTTTTCATAAGTAGTAGATGAAAGAGAAGCAGAAAAAGTAAGGAGGATCTGCAAAACTCATGTATAGGGAGAGAGGCTAAATAAATAAATTAAAAAAAAAAAAGAAAAAGATAGAGGGGTAGCCTCGAGAAATAATCCTGAGATGAAAGGAATTTCTAAAAATCTTCTTTTATCCTATGTCTTAAAGTTCCCTGTCACCAACCCCTGAAGAAAATCCACATTAAATACATTATTCTTTAAAGGATTTGTAGTCAGGTGTGTATCTTTCTGAGCTTCTTCATTTGTCGTCCAACTTTGACTTACTGAGCCTATTATCTATGCCAAGCACTAGCCAAGGCCCTGGGGTAAAATACAGAGACCAAATCCCAGTGAACCTAAGCTCACATTCTAAGGAAGGGAAGCAGATCATAAACAAATAGGCCTGATGGTGTCAAGTTCTGTACAGAAAAATAAGCCAACATAAGAGGGCAGATAGTGATGGGAGGTGGGAAAGATGGCCATGGGATTTGAGAGAGGGTGGTCAGCGAAGGCTCCACTTATAAAATAGCATTTTGGCAGAGATGTGAAAACATGAAAGAGAAAGCCATGTAGAATCTGAAGGAATATGGCAGACAAAATGGAAATCACAAATATTCTGAAATGGAAGCATGTCTAGATGTTTGAGAAACATCTGTGAGGCCCATGTAACTGCAGCAAAGAGATACAAAGGTGATAAGAGATAACATGGGAGAGGTAGCAGAAAGTCAAATAATATAAAGCCAATTGGGCCTCATAAAGAACTCTGATAGAACATGAAATGGAAAGCCATGTCAGGTTTTAAGTTAGAATTATGAATATCTCACTTTTTTTCTTTCTTGGAAGGATTCCATTTATGGGAATGTATGTATGGAGAACAGAATACACTGGGTCAAAGACAGAAGCAAGATTCTACATTGAAGTCTGCTGTAATAATCCAGGTGAGAGGTGGTAGTGGCTCACACTGGGATAATTGCAGAGATGGTAATAAGAAGTAGTTGGATTCAGAATATGTTTCAAAGAGTATGCCATCAGGATCTTCTGATAAATTGAATGCAGGACATGAAAGAAAGGAATCAAGGGTGATTTCAAGGTTTTTGGCCCGAGCAAATGAAAAATTGGAGTTGTCATAAATGGAGGGGATGGCATGACTATGGAAGTAGCAGGTTTAGGCATAGAATAGAAGGCTATGGGTGTGCGGTCCAAGGAAGAGGTAAAGAAGAGTGGTCAGCAAGGAGGTTTTAAAGACGGTACTAGACAAACCTACCTGGAAAAGAAATGACCCGAGGACTCAACCCTTAGAGAACTTTTGACCAATAAAGATTGCAAAGATGAGGACAAGCCAACAAATTAGCTGAGAAGGAGCACTTGGTAAAATGAGAAAAAGAGAGAGAGAGGGAGGGAGAGAGAGAGAGAGAGAGAGAGAGAGAGAGAGAGAGAGAGAGAGAGAGAGAGAGATGAAGGGCTCCACTATAGCCTAACCAAGAAAGTGTTTCAAAGAGAGAATGACCAGCTCTGTCCAACTCTTATAATCGGAGGGCAAATTGAGGGGTGAGAATTAACCCCTGGATCTGACCAAATGGAAGTCACTAGCAGCCCTGACGACGCAGCTTGGCTGAAATGGTGAAAACAAAACTCAAGCTGGAATAAGTACAAAATAGAATGTAGCTCTCCTTCTCAGCATTGTGTCAATCTTTCTGAAGCTGGAAATTGAGAGTTAATCCCTGACGTTGCTGTCTTCTTCACTACAATAATGATTCAGCAAGTTCAACACTGATTCTCCTTCTGAACATCTCTCTGTCCACTTCTTTTCATGCCCAAGCCACCATACAAGTCTTCTGTCCAAACCAACATCATCTCTCACTGGCTCAACTTCTTGGGGGGGTCTCAAACATCAACTGTTGGTCCCTTCCAGCCCATTCCCCACTCAAGTGCCAGTGGAATCCCTTCTCAAATCGGATACAACCATGTCACTCTCTTGCTTAAAATTTGTTCAGTGGTTTCTACCGGTCTCAGCCTAAGTATAAAACACATAAAACACACACCCATAAGAATAGCTATTCAGCCCCCAGAGTTTTCTCCAAATCTTCCTATCTATTCCATGTTGCCTTGCCCTCAGCTGATTTCTTTTCTGGGAACTTGAAACTTTAGTCAAGAAGCATACAGACCTGAGTCTACCTCAATATAAGGGCTCTAGAAAAATTCTACAACCAAACTCATCCCTAAAATTTCCTGGTTGGGGCCAGGATAAGAAGTACAAATGGAGGCACACAAAGCACATGTATAAATATTCAAAAGTTATAAATCAAGCTAATAAACCATCGGGCAAAATGTATTCTGTACTCTATACTTCATAATGATCTGGAAGGTCAGATCAAATTTAGAATTTTCAGATTCCTGAAAGTTCTGAGCCAAATGCCCTCCTTCTTCTTCCAACTGCTGCCCCATCTGGGTCTGTAAGGGCATTATATGCATTTCAATATACCCCCTCTGACTGAATCCTTGTTTCTTCATTGATCATCAATGTATTGAGTACCTACCATGCACCAAACAGTGTGTTAGACAATGAGACCTCTTCTCAGCCTGCATGTCCTATCTCCAACCATAAGCCCCTCAACTGGCTATTTCCAGGATTTTAATTCTGCTGGAGGGTTTTACATTTGGAAGAAAGAGGTCTAAATACATCCCAAAAGCAGGCTTGTGACCTTTAGGGCAGGAAAGTCCCAAATCCCAGGTACCTGGGCTGTGGTCTGGATGGGTGAGCATGAGCTCTAGGTGGCATTTGCCCTTTGCCCTGAGAATCCCTTGGTCCATGGAGACAGGACTCTCTGGAAGAAGGGCAAAGAAGGAGTTCCAAAAGGATAGGCCCTGTGACAGGAGAGCTTTTTTTCTCACATTTAAGGGCAATACTGATTACACAACATCCTACTGTCAAGCTCCTGGGGCTGCCCAGTCTCTGCCCTGCACAATGCCTGGCTGTTTAGCTTTTCTTCCACCTACAAGCCAACCCAGTGTCATACTTCCAAGCACTCCCTTTGCTCCATTTCAGCCAGCCAGAGTGTTGTCTGTTGCTTGCAAGCAAAAGAAAATTAATCAATACAATGTGGCTTATATGACAACACAATATGGCCTTAAATTGCTTGCATGGTTCTGCATAATCTGGTTCCTGCCCACCTCTCCAGCTTCACTTCATTCCACTCTCCCCATCACTCTCTGGCCACACCAGCTTCTCTCAGGTTGTCACAAAAGCGAAGTTCCCATCCACCTCAGCACCTTTGCACATGATACTCCCTCTGCCTAAGGAGACCTCCTCCTCACCTAAGCATTACTTTCTTTCAGGAACCAGATTAAACAGTATTTTTAAGGAGGCCTTTCTGCTCACACCCCATTCAAGCATCACTACTGCACACGCTCATAGCAACATGCATGTCTTCTGGGCACTAATGGTTAATTATTTGTGGAATGTAAGTCTTACTGATAGAGCCTAAGTGCTACCAGGGAAACCTTATCTATATTTTCACTACTCTGTAAACACCTAGTGTAACACATGACACAGAGTAGATGTTCAATAAATAGTTGCTGGATGAATGAGCCAATGGTACCCCCTGAATCCTGATGATTTAATCCCCTATCAACAGAGTCCAACTTTCTTCTTTGTGCCCTGTATCCCAAGGTCTTCCTTCACACCCAATTTCTGAATAAGTCAACTGTCTCACATTTACCCCCAAGAGAAACAGCTCTGTGCTTTATTTTCCCATTTAACACAATGTGTTGAGTGCCTATGATGCACCGCAAAATGTGTGAGGGAGGCCACACAAACAATGGGAACCTGCCCCCTTGCCTGCAAGGAGTTTTCAGTCCTCACAATAACAACATGCTGGTCCTCACATCAACGAGATCCCTTCTCCTTAACTCTGCTCCGTATCACTCAGTTCCCAACACTTGCTGCTTGCGGGCCCTCTAGGTCCATATTACCTGCATATTCGCTTCCACTAATAGAAAATGCCTGGACAGTACTACTTGCTAACAGGGGGTATAATCCTGACACAGACCAGCACAATTTGGACCTCCATATGGGATAGTTTCTTCACTTTCAGATCTTCTTTCCACATATCCAAAACTCAGGCCAGGTATCTCACCTAAACGCAACAGACCTTGGATTCCTGTCCTCAGTCTTCTTCCATTCGTCTTGCTTAACCACTGACCTAGCCCTGATCCTGTTGTAAAGGGAGTAGGGATGGGAGGTGAAGAGGAAATCTTTCTTATTTCAGATTTCTGGATACTCGGATTCTAGACTGATGTCTGCTATAAAGATATGTTTGCTAAAATCTAGATAAACGGATGTCTGCTAGAAATAGAATTATATTCCTGACATCCTCACTATAGAATGACTTCTGTCCACACAGAAAAAAATACCTTCTTTTAAAATTCCTACCTTGGGGTGCCTGGGTGGCTCAGTCAGTTAAACGTCTGACTGCAGCTCAGGTCATGATCTCGCTGGGTTTGTGAGTTCGAGCCCCTCATCGGGCTCTGTGCTAATAGCTCAGAACCTGGAGCCTCCTTCAGATTCTGTGTCTCCTCCTCTCTCTGCCCCTCCCATGCTCATGCTCTGTCTCGGTCTCTCAATAATAAATAAACGTTAAAAAATTTTTTAAAATAAATAAATAAAATTTCTACCTTCTAAAACATAAAAAGATATAAAATTACTACCCCAGGATAAAGGGATATTTATGTATGCTCATTTCCTTCTATACTAGTTTTTTGAAACATGCAACGGAAGGAAGAAGACTTGGTGTTCTGAAAATGCATGCTTTTAAAGAGGCTATAAAAAGAAGTCATTCATCCATAAAGGAAAAAATCAGGAGAACAGGGAGCCAAAAGGGGCTATCTTCATGCTTTTTGGCAGTCTTCCCTTATAGCTGGTTTTCCTACTAAAAATTAAATATCTTCTGGTTTTTACAAAACAAAATATAGAGATATTACTGTGAGGAAAAAAAAATGTTTGCTAATGTAATTTATAAAAGGTAGATCACTTTAGTAAAATGTACCCATAACAAGTAAAAGATACCTTCTTTTCCTTCTTTCCAATAACACGCCTAGGCAGAACTATCTTAAGGTGATAATTTCTTAATTAACTACTCCAAATCATCATGAGAATTTGAGAAGCTTCCAAGTAGATTATCAGGCAGATGCTTTCACTAAGTTTAATTTTTTTTTGCTTAATTAAAAAATAATTAGCATTGACCATACTTCTCAATTTTTCTCCATTATATTCCATTCATCACACTTTCCTAGGAATGATATTCTAGCATGTGTTAAATTTTTCAAGGAAAGAAGTGACACCTTTATAGTAATTAATTAATTTTGAAATATGATTCTAATTAGAACAAAATAATTTATTCTTTTTAATCTATCACTATAAATTATTTTATACTAAAATTGAACAAATGAAATATTGACTGAAAAAGGCTGTTCTATATAAAATTGGAAGAACATGTTCCTAAAATTATGAAACTGTGAAAAATCATTGTCCAATATATTTCTTTTTTTTAAGTTCATTTATTTATTTTGAGAGACAGACTACAAGTGGAGTAGGGGCAGAGGGAAAAGGAGAGAGAAGTCTAAGTAGGCTCCACACTGTCAGCACAGAGTCCAATGTGGGCCTCGAACCCACAAACCATGAGATCATGTCCTGAGCTGATATCAAGAGTCGGGCACTTAACCAAATAAACCACCCAGGGACCCCTCTCCAATATATTTCTTTAAAGAATTCGCAGAACATAAATACTACACTGAAACTAAGAGTGAAGTAAGTTGTTCTGTGGGATGATTTATGGCTCAGTGCTATGCATAGACTAGGAATCGTCTATGCTACTTTTCAGCAATTTATGTTGAGATTAGCCAAGTGTTTACACTAGTGTCTCTTATTTGTTATTTCTTTGTGAGAAATTTGAAGGTTAATTATTTGGCATTCTTAAAAATATTTTGTGCTATTTTTTTTAATGCTACTACTACATTTTTTGAAACTTTTAGAGTCTTCCAAAAAGCAAGATCACTGAGCTTTTCTGTTTCCCTGCCAGAGAGATGAAGGAGAATCACCCTCTTTATTAATTAGGATTCTTTTGGTTGCAAATGTAAGAAAACTCCATCATAAATGAGTTAAGTAAACGGGGTAAATATTTGTCTCCCCTAACTAGAAAGTCCAGAGGGCTTGCCTCAGGCTCTATTATGACTGATACTATCTATATGTGATTGTAACTGCTACTTTCCTGGAACGTAGTGGTCTCACGTCTCTGCTCCTATTCATAGCAAAATTCCTTAAAATAGTTGCCCATCCTCACTAACTTCACTTCTGCATTCTCCATGCTTTGACGATAGTGCTGGGCATGAGAGCTGTGTGCCCATCACTGAGCTAGATCACAGGGATACTCTCAAAAGATTGGTCCAGCCCAAACTTGGTAGGGGGTTGAGGCCTCCTTTCACAACCCTCTCTAGAGTGTCCCAGCTTCTCACCACCAACAACAGCTCTCCTTTCCAAGATCAACCACAGGTGGTGAGCTAGGGGAGGAACAGGGACAGGAAGCTCTAGACACCAGGGAGAGTCTCTGGGAACAGAATGCTCACTCAGAGTGGAGTCCTCATTCCTCAGCTCCCAGGTGGTTCTTCTCCACTCCTACCCCTCCCGGGTTTTTTCCACATTCCTTTCTCTTCTGTGAGTAGTTCCTTCGCTTTCCTTTCCCTGTTCTCCAGCCTGGGGCTTCTGAGAACTCAAAGAAACTCTGAATCTGCCAGCCTGACATTCCAGCCACTGGCCTTTCTCCATAAATTTCTTAGTCTTTGGGGCTGCTTCAGATGCAGGTGACTATTGTCCGGGGACAAGGACTGGGGAAGGAGGAGTTGTCAGGGTTCTCCTTCTGACAAGAGTAGGAAATATTCAAGGTACAGATGAATACATTGAAGTATTATCCAGCCACAATGTTTGTGTTGTTGTTATTCTTTTGCTATTATTCCAACTGATGGTAAAATTAACATTAGCACCTCTAAAATTCACACTTCCAACAACACAAGTAGAGTTGAATTTTTACTTTCCACGTTAAAAAAAAAAAGAGAGAGAGAGGTAAATTTAAATGATATCTTTACCTTGGGAGAAATACCTTCAAGCAAGCACTATCCATTCGGTGAGACATTTATCATCTTTAAACCAATTAAGTCCCTCGTTGAATAAATTATTCTACATTCCTGCACTAAAGAAATTATGTAGTCATTATAAGAATGAGGTAGGTCTCTATGGGCTGCTATGAAAGAATCTTTAAGACATTGTTAAATTTCGAACAGCAAAGTATAAAATGGTTTAATCCCATTTGTGCATATGTGTTTTTAAAATAATACTATTTAAGTTTTTAACATGCTTTTAAATTATGCACTGATGTTGGGACGCCTGGGTGGCTCAGTTGGTTAAGTGTCTGACTCTTTTTTTTTTTTTTATTTTTTGATGTTTATTTTTGAGAGAGAGACAGAGTGCAAGCAGGAAAGGGGCAGAGACAGAGGGAGACACAGAATCCGAAGCAGGTTCCAGGCTCTGAGTTGTCATCACAGAACCCAATGAGGGGCTCAAACTCACAAACTGTGAGATCATGACCTGAACCATAGTTAGACAGTTAACTGACTGAGCCAACCCAGGCACCCCAAGTGTCCTACTCTTGATTTTGGCTCATGTCATGATCTCGTGGTTCATGAGTTTGAGCCCCACGTCGGGATTCTTGTCCTCTCTCTGCCTCTCTCTCAAAATAAATAAATAAACCTTAAAAAATATGCATTGATGTATATACCTGAAAAATTTCTGGAGGCATCCATTAGAACCTGTTGAATGGCATTACCTCCAGTGAGTGAAACTATGGATAAGGGTCAAATAATCACTTTTAACTGGATAGACTTTTATTGTTTGATTTTTTTTACCATGTTTACATCATTTCACAATATGAAAATAGATAAGCTTCAATTCTTTACTCAACTATATTTGAAGGTTTATGTTCCTTCAAAGGATATGCAAGTTATATCAACAAGGGGTACAGATTTTTGCTTATAAAAAATGTTTTTAAGTGTCTCAGGCATGGGAAATTAATTCAAAATCCTGTCCTTAAATGATCTCCTCTCCCTGCAGGGTCTCTGAGAAACACATATGCACAGAGGAAAATATATGCACAGAAGGGAATGGCCATCAAGTAAACACTTTATTGCTTGGAGCTGGCAGCCATGCAGGATGCTAAGCCCTAGTTGACCACCTGGAGACTCCAGGTAAGTTAGGTAAACTCACATAACCTGGAATCAAGACAACAAAAAAGGCCTCATTTGCCCCTTACGCATTCATCCCTCCAACCAAATATGAGGTCCTCCCACTTCAGCGCAAGGAAGGCTGACACAGAACAAACCAGAAAGAAAAATTATCAAAGCACTAAGGCATCTGCCCATTCCCAGAGCAGTGAGAGCTGATCTACAAGTCTGAGTCCAGACTGCTCTTGGGAAATAGGCTATCGACGTGCTGGTCAGCAGCAGGAGGCTCCCAAGAGAGTGGGACCTCAGGACAGAGGCAGACCACATCCAGTATTATTGCCCTAGTCATCATCATTGACCCTGGGCAAGGGTCTCCACTTTGGGGTGGGCTCAAATGCCTGTCCTGAGCCATCTGCAATCAAATAAGGAAAGCAATCCACTCCTGCTAGGAGCCAGCCCCAAGTGTACTTTGTACAGAGTATTTCTTCAAGATCCAGATGCTTGCATGGAGACACCATCTGGTTGGCAAAGTCACTTTTAAAAATGTATTTTCAAATGGTCACCGATGTATTTACCTTGATTAAATGTGTCATCTTTCATTTCAGACCTAATTTGAATTAAATTTGGCTAGTACTCCAGAGGATGACAGATTATTTCAGTCTGGTAGAAACATTAACATTGAGAGGCCAACTGACAAAAAGCATCAAATCAAATGGAACTCTGAGGGTTTCTTCGTTGAAATAACAACATCATCTTTAAGTGTTTTTCCACACAAGATAGCACTGTAATGCCCAGCCCCCAACATTATCTCACCACAAGAAAACACACACCCAAAATAGAGTCAGAGGTCCGGGCTGTGGCAGATGTTTCAAATGTTTGTTGGGCTAATACCTGAAATACTGGTCATCGATATTTATTTCTAACATCTTTAACACCATGTATTCCAGAATTTCAAACAGTGCATAGAACACAGTAAGCCAGCAATAAATATCCATAGAATGAATGAATGAACACTCAAAAGAAGTCGTAACCCAAAAGAATATTTTTTCAATTTTGTGAACTCTGTTAATTAACAGTTTTATTCAGTTACCTCAATCTTTTATTGTCTCTTTCCTAATTATATTGTGCTTTTGATCATCCTCAGAACTGAAAATATTTCTTGGTAAAATAACAGATAATAATATTTATGTGCTATGTCACTCCATTCTTCTATCTACTATATATCTAAGAAATCTTGCTGCTATTTTGAATTTGCTAAAAAACTTAATGGATACGCTTAATAACTCAGAATTGAAAACATATATAAAAAAATACCAGTCTGAATCCTTTACACAACTCACACTTATGGGTATGTCTCAACATGTCCATTTCCTGATGACAACTCAATTGGATAAACATAGGCATCTCTCATTATTAGGATTGGGGAAACAGGATTCAAACTTCATGCCAATCCCTGTAGAATCAAAGACCTGATCCTAGGCCACTGTCAGTTGTAGCAAAGATGTTAAGTTAGTTGGGGAAGACAAGATACCAGAGCTGCTGAAACCAGAAGCTCCTGTTGATGGGTGACCCAACTAGGATACAATCAACACAATATACTAGAAGATCATTTGAGATGTGTGTAACTAAAAATAATGGCGGGGGCACCTCGGTGGCTCAGTAGGATGAGTGTCCGGCTTTGGCTCAGGTCCTGATCTCACAGTTCGTGAGTTCAAGCCCCACATTGAGCTCTCTGCTGTCAGTACAGAGCCCGCTTTGGATCCTCTGTCCCCCTCTGTCTCCCTGCACCTCCCCACTTGCACTCTCTCTCTCTCAAAATAAATAATGTTTTTTTTAAAATAATGGTGAAATGATAGGCTGGTGCCAGACTATGAAGGGTGCTGTATACCAAGCTAGACATATTGAATTTTATTATGTTGCAGTGGGAACCCATCAAGAAATTTTAAGTAACAAAATGACATGACTTTGACCAGGAGTCGGCAAACAAACTGCCCAAGGCCCAAATCTGGCACACTAACTATTCTTCTAAATAAAGAGTTTTTGGAACATAGCCACACCCATTCTTTATATATTGTCTATGGCTATTTTTCTCTACAACAGAAGAGTTGAGTAATTGCAATAGACATCAAGACTCTATCACCCATAAAATCTAAAATACTTACTGTCTGACCCTTTACAGAAAACACGTGTTGACCCCTAATATAGATAGACCAGTGCCTTAGAAAGATTTCTGGTGGCATAAGACAGAAAGTTAGACACAAGGCAAGGAAACAGCTTATGAGGTTCATTACTTGTGAACACTTTCAGCATTGTGGATAAAAGGTGGGGCTGGGAAAAGACTTCTTTGAGAATGAAAATCTGCATTCTTACCGAACACAGCCAGGACCTTGTAAGATCTAGGGCTTAAAGAATTTTGAATCACCGCTTATAAATTATCTTCCCAAGAAGGCAAAATACCAAACTGGATGGAATATATAGTTGTCTTTGTGTGGATTAGAATATGAGGATTTTTGGTTTTTGCTTGTTTGTTGCATTTGTTTTGTCTACGACAGCACTAATTTTCTGGAGTTATGTATTCTTAGAAGCCCCTCCTGGCCACCTCCCTTCTTCAGTCATTCGTGACAACAGTAACAAATCTTTACAGAATGCTTACTGTGTGATGGAAAAGCACTGGAAGATTTTGAGCCATGACGTGACATTATCTAACATATTTTTAAAACCTCACTGTGGCTGCTGTGTGAACAGAGCAAGAGGGCAAGGATAATTATAGAGAGACTACTTAAGGAAGCTACTGAAAATCCAGGTGAGAGACGATGGTGGCTTCAACTAAAGTCGTATGGATGGAAATGGTCAAAAAGTGGTCAAATTCTGGGAATAGTCTGATGGTGGATCTAATGAGTTTTCCTGATGGATTGAGCATGAGGTATGAGAGAGGAGTTAAAGGGGACTAAAAGCTTTCCGGCCAGAGCAAACTGGAAGTATGAGGTGTTGTTAAACAGAATAGGGAACAGCTGTGGAGGTTGGGAAATCAGAGGCTCAGATTGGGATATTTTAATTTGAGATGCTTATGGACAGCCAAATAGAGTACTGAATAGGCAGCTGGCTATACAAGTCCAGAGTTCAAGGAAAAGGTCCAGGCTGAATAAATATATATATTCACAGCATATACATGGTTTTTTAAATGCCACTGGACTCAATATGATCATGGAGAAAGGGAATAAGAGAAGAGGCCAGAGTCCTGGGTACACCAATGCTAAAGGTCAGGTTGATGAGGGGGACCCAGCAATAAGAGACGGAGAATGAATATCCATTGATGAGAGGAAAATCAAGAGAGTGGGGAGGCTGTTTCTGATCATCTGTATTTTCTAGGTTTTCTGTAATGAGCATGTAAGGCTTTAAAGAATTTTTAAAACATAAAGCATCTTTATTTTTTTTAAAAAAGGATATTTGTCCCATTCCCTTCTTATCACAACCCAAGCCAGTGATGATAGATATATGTTAAAAGGAAATGCACTTTCTCTCTTCTTAGATAAATCAAAAGGGTCCAGTATTTATCCTTAGAGCAAAGGCAAATATATCAAGCCAAATAGTTTAAATACTTATTTAAACCACTAGAATTTTTTTGTTCCCTAAGACTATGTGTTAGATTTATTGGTTTGAAATCTCCCCACAACCGCAGTAATAAATAAGTAAATGCTCTGTCTGAGTCTTCTATTTAAAGTTAGACTTCTGAGTGTTTTTAGTTAATTATAATCAGCAGTTGCCCATAAAACTTGAGAACAAAGCTGAACTGCTAACAGAGTGCCAGCTTCCGGGGCCCTACCATGAGGTTTTATTTGATGTCCTTTATTATTCAAAAGGAATTTGTTTATAAAAAGAGGAGGGATCCAAACCATCAGAAGCAACAAACAAATGCCCTGCATGGCTGAGTCTATCAGCTATTGATTTATGAATCATTTAGAAAACTCCTTTGAAGAGCCTCAGGCATCACAAATTTTGTTCAGTTCTGCTTTGCTATTTGCACCAGAAATCATGGTCTTGGGAATGGAAAATGAAGAAAATGTTCTCTGGACTCTTTAAAACACACATGCAACTGGATCCATGAGGCAAGGCTGAAATAACAGCAGCCATTTTTTGTGACGGTTTGAGAATTCCATCTCTCTAGGTTAGGTTTATGCATTGTGTAATCACAGTACAGCGTCATTGATTTAGAAAATGGTAAATAACTTGAAACCATGATAACCAGCAGCTTTGTGTGAGAACAAAATCCCTAATGATAACATTACTGCTTACATCCCCAACCATCTGGAGTAGAATTTATCATCAATTCTTCACTAAACCATTGTTAAAATACGACCTCTAATTATGATTACCAGAGAATTCAAGCTCCCTCCAAAGGAAGCTAAGCATGTGTGATGTGGAAACATTCATAATGCATGTCTCCCTGGGTGAAGACTGGCCTCTGAAATCCTGACCAGTACTGGGGATAACCCCCTTCAGAAGTAAGGATGCCCAGATCTCCACAAACTTCTCCTCAGAGATCCACAGCAACTGGGGTAGTCATATCCAAATGGCAGGCTTCTGTAATCTGGTATTTTCCTCTCAAAAGAAATAAGAAAACTTTGTATTATCAACAGAAAGCAAAGGGCTTTCATTCTCATGGGTTTACACAATAGTAATTTGAAATTATTGATTCAGTATACATTATCAAATTTTAAATTTTTAATCATATAACCTACTGGATCTACTTACCCTTCTAGAATAAAAAGAAGCCTTTAAATTGCATGTGACTTCCTGAAGATCTTCCTTCCATTAAAAATAAATATTCTACCTACTAGTTGGTACCTACTAAAAAAAAAATTTTTTTTTAAGTCTCTCATGCTCTGGGTTAAAATAGCCAACCTTTGCTGCTTGTAGTATAATAGACTTGTTGTCAACTGCTTTCCCTTCCCTCTTTGTCAGTCTAGATTATAGCCAGTCTCTTTCTTCAAGGTCAGTTTAAATTTCTTGTCCTCTTAGAGCTCTACTGTGAAGACTCCATCTCTTAACCTTCAATTCTGGTGCTCCCACTCACAATGTCCCAGTTCCCTCGCCTTCCCAGTCCCCAAACATGCACTCTGGAACCTCATGGAGGTCTCCAGCCTGTATTTTCTCCCAGCTTTCACCTCCTTTCCTGCTTCACTTCATTGTCTTATCAGCTAAATCCATCTTTTGGATTGTTCTTTTGCCACTGTCCACAAACCCCTGAACCTCTGCCCTAACCTCACAGCGGAACTCCAACCCTGGGTAACCCAGCTGACCACTCCCATTGCACTCATAGGCCACTTAGTGCTTCTGGAGAACGGCCCTTTTTCCTATTCATACCAAACTATTTATGATTCCTTGTTATGTTTCTTATCAGGCCATATAATCTTCCACATATTCTTCTTACCTGAGACCCATTTTTCTTCCCCTATTCTTTGTTAACCCCATTCCTAGGTCAAGACTTGTTCAGGAATGCAGCCTCAGAGAAGCAGCTCCTGCTACCTGCTAACTGCCCCATTTAAATGTTCTCCTTCCATACTTCACATCATGCCTCTATGGTAGTGTTTCTCTAACTCAGCAGTAATTAGTGGTTTCCCCATCTATCTTTCCCATTAGACTGTGAGTTCCTGAGGGAAAGAATCCTAGAGAGATAGATTCCAGCCTGATACCAAAATTACCCGAGGTGCTTTTTAAAGTATACATCCCCAGATGTTACCTAGATTTACTGCATCAGACTAGCTGGAGGTGAGATCCAAAAGTCTGTATTTGTAAGAGCTTCCTTAGTTGATTTTGGTAATCAGCAAGATTTGATTATACTTGCCTAGAGTACAGTTTATAGTACCTAGTACAAAACAGTTGCCCACTAAATATTTCAGAGCAGGACAAAATGGAAAAAGAGATGGGGAGGAAGACAGCTTCCTAAATGACTTCCAATGATCTCCACCCCCTGGCAGCCACACCATCTGTAATCGCCTCTCCTTGTATATAGCCTGGTTCTAATGACTTGCTCGCAATGACTAGAGTAAGACAAAGGTGATGAGACAGCACTTCCAATTTTAGAACCATCAATAAATTAACATTATATATTAAATAAGGTGTCTTCAAACCCACAAAAATCAAGGTTACGTATAGACTGGATGATGACAATATGACCAGAGGCCCACAGGAACCTAACTCTGTATTTCCTCCAAGAGTAATGATTCAATATTCACTAATTCTGTGGTGACTTTATAGAACATGACTACCACAGGTCATGAGAATCAATTATAGTATAAAATTTGCTTAACAACATCCATCCATTTGTTTATTACAATACTATTTAAATGGGGCGATGGTAAGATCTCAGTGTCTTAGTAGGATAAGGTATAAATATGAGGATGGAGAAGTGAATGTGAACTATTCTTTCTATAACATCAGCAAAGGGAAGAAAAGATAGGATGGTTGCCAGATGGAGAATGAGGCCAAGACTTTTCCATATAATGAGCATATGTGTACATTGAAAGATGATGCAATTCAGTTAGATGTTAAAGATAGAGGGAAAGTGGAGGTAATTATGGATCAAATCCTAAACAATCTGGGGAAAAATAGGATCTATAATTAGATGGTAGATTGTCCTTGAAACCAGGGATAGTGCTACTTTTGTGAGCACGTGGGTGATTTTGGTAATCAACAAGATTTATTTATACTTGTCTAGAGCCCATTTAATAGAACCTAGTACAAAACAGTTTTCCCCTTTGACACAGAAGAGAGTCAGAGAAGGAGCACCGAGTGCCTAGATAACATTGCAAACGGAGAACAGAATGTTGAGAAGTTTATACTTGTGATGATTGATTTTATTTAATGTGATTTCCTGAGGAAAGAAAAGGAGGAAGAGTAGGAGAATATGCCAGCGTGGCAAATTCTTAAATGATAAGAATGAATTTTGACTGGTCAAAAATTACATAATTTCTTTTGCTACTGATCCTTATATAAGACAAGGTACTTGCTTTTCCTATGAAATAAAGTTTTGAGTTCTAGTAAAGATTTCTTCTTTACAAAGTGCATCCTTTAATTTTCTTGTCTATGCAATATTGGTTTAGTTGTTCTGCAAGTATTCTTTAAGCTCTCTTGTGTCTATGACAGATCTCTAAAGTCACATCTACCTATCTACCTATTTAAACTGGAAGAATAGCAGAGACCAGCACTCAGTGTTAAGGCTTCCGGTTGGTACCAATTATCTGGAAATTAGTTTCTGCAGATATATCCTTAAATAGTGCCATTTTAAATGACAATGTTAGCAGTCACCCAAAAGCAAGTTTTTCAAATTTATAAATTGATTTTTTGAAATTATGACTAGGTGTGAGAATGAAAATGAACTGAACAAGACATGTTATTCAGCATCTATATATGAATGGCATTTTTAATACCAATAATAATAGGAAAAAAATGCATAGAATATCTTCAGATCCCAGTCTTTAGAGGACTTATAATCCAGTTGAGGACACAAGATACACAGGCATAAAAAGATAATCTAAACTTTAAAATGACACATGGACAATAAAAAATTTTATGAACCCGACATGAATAGGTATAGCACTGAAGAGGGGCCATTACTGTGTGCTAGAGTGATTGAGAAAGTTGGTGTTTAAGTGAGGTTTTGAAAGATGAAACAATTTTCAAAAGTAGAGAGGGAAAGTATATAACATTCATATCAAAGGAAATGTTTTTTAATGCAATAAATATAAACTGTGTCATATTCAGAATCCCATAACTAGACAATTTGTCTCACATACAGATTTGAACACCTACTACAGTCCAATCCTGTTCTAGGGACTAGGATATCACAGGGAAGAAGTCAAAGAAGTCAGAGGAGGCTCCACCTCACAGGGAGCTCATAGTCCAGTGGGTAGAGTCAGATAATAAAAAAAATAAACAGTAATAATTTCAGATAGTGATAAGTTCTGCAAAGAATGTAAAATTTGCCTATAGAATCGAAAGTGTACAAAACGCTAGCTTAGATTGGATGGGCAGGGAAGACCTCCCTGGGAAGGCAGCACTTGAGCTGAAATCTAAATGACCAAAAGAAGCCAGCCATGTGAAGTTCTGGGGAACCAACACTCCAGTCAAAAGTGACAAAAGGACAGAGCAATGGGGAGGGAACAAGCTGGCATGTTAGGAACAAAAACTTCCAGTGTGATGGAGCATAGTGAGACGTAGAGAGAATGATAGCAGAGGAGGGAGGTCAAGTCATGCAGGATCTTGAGATCATGGTATGAATGTAGACTTGAATCTAGGTGATATAAGGAGTTATTGGAAGGTTTTAGAAGGGGAGTGCCATGCTCTGACATATATGGCTTAAAAATTCCTCTTTAGGGGCGCCTGGGTGGCGCAGTCGGTTAAGCGTCCGACTTCAGCCAGGTCACGATCTCGTGGTCCGTGAGTTCGAGCCCCGCATCGGGCTCTGGGCTGATGGCTCAGAGCCTGGAGCCTGTTTCTGATTCTGTATCTCCCTCTCTCTCTGCCCCTCCCCCGTTCATGCTCTGTCTCTCTCTGTCCCAAAAATAAATAAACGTTGAAAAAAAAATTCCTCTTTATATGTGGAAGTTGAAATGTTGGAAGGAAAGCACAGAAACAGGAAAATGTCTAGGAGACTACTAGCATCATCTAGTAAGAGAGGATAGTAACTCACATTAGATGGAAGCAGTGGATGTGACAGGAAATTGTCCTACGTGGATGTATTTACAGGCAACCTGAATAGAACATGCTGATGGGTTGCTCGTGTCGGGTCATGAGGAAAGTGTAGGAACACAGGATGACTTCTAACCTTTTAACCTGACGGTAGATGGTGATGACATATCCTGGGATGGGAAAGCCTGGGGGAGGAGCAGGTGAGGGAAATAGGAATCACAGTCTTTTTGGATATATATTACGTGACACATTTATACCTAAGTTGAGATGTCAAGTAGTCTGTTCGATTTGAAAATTAAGTGCTACATGATAGGGTTACAAATGAGTGTTACCAAGGTACAGAAAAGTTGGTACAGATTGTACAAACCTTGAATAAATGTTGAGAATATGATCTTTAATTTGGAGGAAGAAGAAGCCATTAAGTGTCTCTATGCAAATAGTGACATAGATATTTTTAGGAAGGTTTATAAAACCACAAGGTGTAGGACTGAAGAGTCTAGAGGTGGAGCAGCCCATTAGAAGGTAACTGAAGCCATCCATGCTTAAGAGGATTAAAGTTATTTTCCATAGAAACATAATTTAATCTGGAATACTAGCAAAAGAAAATGAAAAAATATTTTCTGACTATGACCTTAAGGAGGCCATAAAATTCAGATGTTTTCCCACAATTTTGTGGCATGGCCCACTTTTTTTCATCAAATGGACTATAAACATGACAGTTTCTATATGTACAGTTGATTCAGCCATCATGGTAGTCAAAATCCCTATAAAACCAGCTAACTCTGTCAACCCATTGTCTACAATCTGTTTTGCCCACGTTTTACAACTGACCTGACCAAAGTGGTATTCCCATATACCTTAGCCTGACCTGTGTGAAAATGGACAAGCACTTGCCCCTCACCCAGTTCACCAGGACTGATGCAGCAGCTGTTCCTGGGCAGTTAAATCTCAAGTGCAGAATTAGAAATCAGCATGCATCCTGCTCTACAGTCACCAGCTCTGAATTTATTTTCCCATCTCTCTTATTTTCCTCCCCTTTTTTTCTGTCCATCTTCAAATTGTGGCCTCTATTCTCTAAGTTTCTAACGTGAGTAGAAAAAAAATACAGAAGATGTCCTTCTGAGTGGATTGAAGAATCATGCCAGCGGGGGAAAAAATCATGAAATTTTTTTCAAACATCTGCAAGTAGAAACAAGTTCCAAACATGGTTATTCCCTAAACATTCACAGCAGAAATATTCCCCGATCTCCCTAACTCAACTCTGGGGCTGGTGACATTAGGAAAGACTGAAGGAATTGCAAATAACACTATTCTGTCTCATTTTTTTTTTTAGTTTTTGTATATCCACATGTTTTTTTGCCCATGCTAGTAAATGAACAAAAGGTGGTCAAAAGAAATAATTTAAACACTTTTTTCCTAGACTTGTACACAACTTTTTGACACATTAAAAATAATCATGAAAATCATATGTATAGCTATAAAATACTGCAAAAGTCCACTTATCTCTCTGAATGACACCTCTCTCACCTGCAAAAGTACTATACTAATTTTGCCTTCACAGAATTTTTGAGAGTATTAATATTTTTGTGCTGAAACTGGTAGAATACTACACAAACACTATTTAATATTATATCATGAAACAGTAAAGGAAAAGAGTTTAATAAGTGTAGAATTTCTACATAGCCCCTGTGAGATAAACTGCCTTTTAAACAGAAAGGTAATAACACATCAGTTCAAATTATAAAATTAAAATAATTACAGTTAACACAACCTATTAACCAAGTGGTAAGTGGCCTATAAAATGATGCCTGTCTCCTGGTATTTACAACTTTGCATTATTCCCTCCCCTTATATGTGGGCTGGACCTAGTGACTCACTTGTGAAGTCAAAAGTGATGGGATATCCCTTCCAACATTAGGTTACAAAAAGACCCTTACCTATCCTGTTCACTCTCCCTCACTCTCCAGGTGCTCACTCTGATGGAAGCTAACTGCCATGATGTAAACTGCCCGGTGGAGAACTCCATGTGGAAAAGAACTGAGAGAGGTCTCTGGCCAATAACGAGCAAGGAACGGAATCCTGCCAGCAATCACATGAGTGAGCTTGAAAGGATATCCTTCCCCAGCCAACATGTTGATTGCATCCAGGGAAAGATCCTGAGTTGCACCCAGATTCTGGACTCACAAAAACTGAGACAGTAAAATTCGTTGTTTTAAACCATGACGTTTTGGAGTAATTTGTTACACAGCTATTGGTAACTAATGCAATCCATAATTAGCTGTGTCCATGGAATAAAATTGTGAGTAAACAGATTTCAATGTTTTTAAGTGATGGCTTATAATTAGTTATCAATTTTCAGTGATTTTGATCGCTAGTCCATGCCCTACAGTACACAAGCAAACAGAACTCCTTGGAATAGAAACAGACTCTAAATGGGCTATCTTGTTTTGTCAAAGGAAATTTATTCCTATCAACTAATTTTATACATGGAAATTCACAAATCTATGCCTAATCTATGACCCTTCGGTAAGGATAGATACAGAAGAATAGATCCTTCTGTAAAACTTTTGCCAAAATTTCTGCCAACCTAGTATATGTCACTAAGGAGCCAAGACATTTCCAACACACCAAGGCTGGATACTTAATCCTCTCTTGATGAAACTGTCTGCTTCCTTCTACTAAAAACTGGAAGCTCATAATCATATTTTCATTTGCTGTGACTGCTAGAAAATTTAAAATTAAGCTTACTAGGGAAAAATAATAAAATTTAAAATTTCTGTCCTTTGAATCTCTAAAGTAGAATAAGTAGTAGGCTAAAGACATGCATTATTAAACCACCAGTTGGTTTTATCAAGAGGGCATGAAAATACCTTTTACCTTCATTCTCTCTTCTGATAATTAGTTGTAGCTTGTCGGAAGTGTTTTTGAAACAAGCATCTTTCCTCTTTCATAGCAAAAAGATTAATATTAATCTTCTGTTCCCCACTTGCAAGGTAAAGGAACTCTACTAAAACTGTATCTTGAGATCAACAGCAAAGTTGAGGAATCACAAAAACCAGATAGACCACACCCATGCCTCGAACTTGAATCTACTAAAATGCCAACTTTAGTCTCCTGGACAAAAGTTGTCTGGGCTTTGACCAACACCCGATGATATATGTGGCGACCCAAATGGTATAGAAATCAGAGAAGAATGTAACTGACAATATGAAGAAAGAGTGAATCTCTGCTTCAGGAAGTATCACACAACACTAAACAATATAAATCAAAGCTGTACAATTTCCAAATAATTGCCAAAATATCTAAATTTTTTTATTTTTCTGGGCAGTATACTGTATATCTATTTAAAGGAAATATTCCATCATTTAATGACTAAGGAATATCTACATATGACTCTTTTTCATACGTGTTAATTAGGTTCCAGCTGAGATGTGGATGTGACAGAAACGGGCCTTTCATCTAGCCTTTTCTAAACACACCTCCCGCCCCCCACCACTCCCTGACAACAATTTCTGTCCCAGTTTTTTCAGTATACTTTGGCTCTGGGATATCCTTGGAGACAGACTTAGATGACAAGTCTTAGTAACAGATGTGACCACAGTTAATTCCTCTCTTCATTGTTATGATCACAAGCTAGAGTTGTGAATTGACTATTTTTTTAGGAACAGTTTAAGATAAAACTTTGCCCATATTTATTTAGTAAATGAGAATTCCTGCATTTCAAGTACTACTTAAAGTTGAAGACAGTTTTGAATCACTGAACCACCCGCACATTTTATTTGCTTCTGAGTCCAATTTAAGTTGTAGTAGCAAAAATATTATCAAATATTAAAGAAGAATAAATTATATTACCTCTGGATGGGAGCATTCTTCCTACTAAATCTACCACATGTCCCAAATTATATAAAACTTGCTGTTATTTTGAATAACACAGTAATGTTGACTTTGGTGGAGTACAGTGCAGGAGGCAGGACCAAGTCTTAGTGATTTCCCAGCCACCTAGGAAAACCTACATTCAACACACAGTTCAATGACTCCATTGAATTCCCACTGGAGTTGTATTCATTTGCTAGAACTGCCATAACAAAGTACCACAAACTGAGCAGGTTAGATGACATAAATTTATTGTCTCATGATTCTGAGACTAAATTTATTGTCTCATGATTCTGAGACTAGAAGTACAAGGTCAAGGTATTAGCAGGACTGTGATTCTTCTGAAGGCACTAGAGAAAGATTTCTCCCAAGACTCTCTCCTAGCTTCTGGTAGTTTCTTGTCTTGTGGCAGCATAACTGCCTGTGTGCCTGCCTGTTTCCAAATTTCCTCCCCTTTTTAAGGACACCTGTCATATTGGAATAGCAATCCACTCTACTCTAGTATGACCCCATCTTAACTAGTTACTTCCGCAATCACCTGATTTCCAAATAAGATCACATACTAGGGGTTAGGACTTCAATATATGAATTGGGAGAGAAGGATACAATTCAAACCATAACAAAGGTCACTGAGCATTTTTGCTAATAAGTTATCTTGGCAAGGCTTGACAGACCACAGTGGCTACTTTAGAAAGGTGATGTTGCAAGAAACATTCCTGGAAGAGAAACCGGACCTGGTAGCCAAGACAGAAGGGGGAGATTTATTTATGGAGAGGCTATCCTAATACCTCTTTAAAAGTCAGAGGTAAGCCCTAGGATGAAACTGAGCATTGAGTAGGGCACAGGGAAATGGGGCAGAAGAGAAGAACGAGCTGACTCATAGATTTTAGGAAATATTAGAACCACTTAATTTTTCAGATGAAGAAACTGAAGCCAGAGACCTAAAGGCACACAATTAATCAGTAACAGAACTAAGACTAGATACCAGATGTGCTGACATTGTCATGCCCTTTTCTCTACACTATAAAGATTAGAACGGCAAAGTGAGGCCAGGACATCCAGGCTCAAATAAAGTACTAACTCACAACATGATTATTTATCCTTCTACGTCTAGAACTCCAGGAAAAGTGGATGTCCAAGACCTTCAGTACTGTTTATCCCATGTAGTCTTAGACACGGAGCGCAGTGACTGACTCATAAGGTAGCACTGCCCTCTAGAGGCCTGGTGCCAGTGGCTCATTCGCGTCTGTCTGCCATGCCCAGGTTCCTAGCTTTGCCTGGGCTCAAGGGTAGCACTGTCACCAGCAGTCCTTCCCTAAGGGGAATGCATCCAGTCCAAGTTTCTCCCAGCAGAGCATTCTGCATATAATTAAATACACACAGCCACCAGACAAGAAGGCAAAAGCATGTTTTCTCAGCATGTGGGATAGCTACCCCTCACTTCACAGAAACTTTGCATAATTCATTTGAGTTCATTTATCTGGCCTCAGTTCCACAAACTGACAGAAAAAAAAAAAAAAAGCCAACCCCTAACTCCAAAGGAAACATCTATTTTAATTATGCACAAAATTAAAAGGAGGCCAAATTATTAAACTGGAAACACCAAAAACAGGTTGCTTAGATGCATCTCAGAAAAGGTCAATAAACTGAAAAGTAGCTGAGCAAAACCCCTTTGAAATGTTATGCTTCTCAGCTTCATCCCTGGAAATCCATTAAAAAGCACCTATGAGAGCAATGTTTACCTCTTGTTTTGTTTCGTTTTTCTGTTTGGTTCTAATCCTTTTCGGCATATGGTAGAAAGATAATTAAACTGGGAATCAGAAGTCATAGATTCTACAACCATTTCTTCTGTTGAAAGATGTGTGGCCTTGATTAACTCCTTTAATCTCCTGAGTTTTAATTCCTTCAACCTTAAAACAAGGAGCTGGTTTAAATGATTTCCAGGACATCTGCAGCTTTAACCCTCTATAATTCCCTGAAATCAGTTCTGCTAGTCTAGCAAACCTCTATGGTCTGAAACATTCCTACCTACACACCATATAAGGGCCTATATTACAAATGGATTTGCTTGGCAATGACCCAAAGAGCCAGCACAATCAAAACAATGATGCCCAAATAATTATTTCAAATAGCAAAATCATTTCTTTTTTTAAATTTTTTAAATATTTTTATTTTATTTTTGAGAGAGAGAGAGAGCCCACGAGCAGGGAAGGGGCAGAGAGACAGGGAGATACAGAATCTGAAGCAGGCTTCAGGCTCTGAGCTGCCAGCACAGAGCCTGACGTGGCGCTCGAACTCACGGAGTGTGAGATCATGACCTGAGCCGAAGTCGGAAGTTTAACCCACTGAGCCACCCAAGCACCCCAATTTTTTTCCTTTTTTAAAATTTATACCCTTTGGAATAAAAATAGCTTCCCCAGGAATTTCCAAATATTCAAAAACATCGTGTGCTCTTGTCTCATACCTTTTGACCTGACAAATAAGCTGTTAGGCAGCAACATTTCATTGCAGCCAGCTTGCCACGTTCACAGTGAGCAGCTGTGACCGCTAATGGGAATCAAAAGCTCCTGCTGGTCAAACTCATAAATACTCTCCCCCAAAATCCGAGTTCATAAAGCAGAGTCAAATAACTTTATTTTCACTCAACTATTCCAAAATCATTTCTAAATTATTAAATTAGTGACTGATTCCTACCAAAGTAACCTACAAGCTACAAAATTGTACGTAGTAAATCTAATATGCAATTAATTCATCTTTGGGGTTATTTTTGAACAAATAAATTGAAGCTACTCAGAAATGACTCCATGTGTTACAAACAGGCAATTAATTAACTTCCCCACTAGTTCTGGCAGAGCAATTTGCTATGCACTTATTACCTATTAAAGACAAGAAATATGTGTAAGCATTTCTATTGATGTGGTCAACTCCAGTTCTAAAGTACTTTAGTTCTGGAACACTTACAGTCTCAGATTTCCAGGGGAAATATATGCCAAACAACTAACACCCTTTAAAAACTCTACTGCACAATCCCAAAACTGTCAGTAACATGATAGCTCATTTTCCTGTTTGTCAAACAATAGTACCTTATGGTTCACCTGGCAGAAATTCTAAGATTTCAATGATAGTCCATAGGAAAAACTGAGCTGAAGGACGGAGCTAGGGCCTGAGTTATGAGTCAATGGTGATCTGAAGTCCAAATTGCAAAGAAAGAGGATATAGAAGTCTTGGGTGCAATCAAGACTGATGTCCAAATCCAATAATATCAGAAGTCTGCAGTATGCATCTATACTTTTAGTCTGGTTGGTGAAAGCATCATGATGAGTTGAGGTCCATTCCCCATGAAGTCAGATGTCAGACAGTGAGTGGCTGGGGGTGTGGGGATCAGAATCCAGTATCTGTTATAGACAGAATTAGGAAGCTTACAATAGCCTGGTAGGTCAAGGTCTTCTAGTCTCAGGGTGGAAAACTGGGTCATTCTCAAGAAACAAAGAAGAATAGGAGTTGAAAATTGTACCAGTACACCCAGAGCTTCCATAAGATTAGCAGATTCCAAAATTAGGAAGAGTAATTCAGATACCTCTCACCTACCTACCCACCCGCTCTCCCCACAAGGATGATGAGGATGGAGTTCTGGATGGCCTTCTGGCTTAGTTCCCACTGTCTCAGGAACTCCACTGATACTAGAAGATAAATCTCTTGACACTAAGCTCCAAGATGTGCCAGGGCAGGCAGAAACTGACACAGCTTGTGAATACTCCATCAACAATCTCTTCTTTTCCTTCTGACCTGCAATCTGCCTTTTCCCTCCATTGAGTTCTTCTGATGAGGTAAGGGGAGAAGTTCAAGTGGAGCAAAGTGAAAATGGAACTCATTATTAATAACCATTCAATAGCACTAGTAAGATTCCTATACTACTTAAGTTGAAAGGTTTTAAAAATTGAGTCCCAACCATTAGTTTCTAAATGAAGAAACTGGCTCATAAAGAGGGAAGCGTCTCACTCAAATTCACCCAGCCTGTGGGTCACAGAACCAAAACTAGAAACCAGGTCTGCTGCCTCTTAATCTAATATACACCTCACCACAAGACATTGTCATCAAAGCACATGGCACCAAAATAAAGTTCTGGGGAAGGTAAACATCCCAGGGATTCATGGCTATTTGTCCTACTTGACAACTAAGTTATGTGGATCTGACTGTATTCTTTTCTAATTACTGCTGTGCCAGGATAACTTACGGGTTTTAAAAACATATCAGTCCTGACACTGCATTTCATGAAATCTAGAAACAAACAAAAATAAAGGATGGATTTGGATCTGATACCTAGAGAACACTCCAGGAGGAAAATGACAGAATCCTAGAATGAAATGGTGTGCAGTCAGCCTAAGAAGTCCCTGGAAACCCAGATTTATGTGTCAGACACACCATGTTGCCAAGCATACCCTTAGAACATGTCTGGAGCTTGAAGGGCACCACTTGAAAAACGGTCATCCAAATGCATTTTTCATATATAGCACTAATAAAGATGTGTTCCTACAATAAGCTAACATTTTTCTAATTCCCGAATGTAATGCCAAGACTTGAGGGTAAAAAAAAAAAAAGATGTCGGCAACATATGTTGGAATGGACCTTGCATACTCAGGTCAATAAAGTAGGATCCCAGATGACTCCTCACACGAATCCTAACATAAGTGGTTGGATGAAGGAAAACTTGGTTTCCAGATGAAACACCAGTTTTAAAAGCCAAAATGATTCTATATCCCAGATGGGATATAGTGGAATACTATAGGCAACCAATGGAAAAAAATGTGTTTCCTTCTGCCAGGTCACTTTGGCCATGTCAGGACACCCACTGAACATTCCCAATCTCCTTCTGCCTCTGACAAGTTTGTGGCATGCATCAACTGCTTGATCAGGGCAAACTTAAGTTAATTGCAATGTGAAATATACATCAGCAATCACCAACTGAAAATCCTTGGCAAAGTAAAGCAATGCTGAATTTGCCCCCTGGATAAAAACCCATGTGATCTACAATGATTATGGAAAAACAACATGTTAAGAATATTGACAACTTCAAGGTAATTGTTAGGTAACTTACATAGGAATGTTGTTGTCGTTGTTGTTTTTGTTGTTGTTGTTGTTGTTGTTGTTGTTGTTTTAAGGGAATGTCTTCCCTGAGAAACCTAGGTGGCTTGTTCATAGAAAAAAAAAGTGGTGACACCAAAGAAACATTTCATCTCTAGGCTATACACTTATGAAATCCTGAGAAGTGGATTCCTGTAAATTCCTTTGATCTTCATTCTCTGGAACACAGGGCACCTGTAACACAGACCCAGCCACAAATGAAAGCCACATAAATGACCGGCAAATATGGATAGAATTAGTACTCACAACTTGCAACATATGGTGAGTAAGGGCTTTCTCTGTGCCCAGAGCCTGCAAACATTCTATTCTAAGGAGTGCCCAGCTCCTGTCCACTTGTATTTTTGATCAGATTTGGGGGAGTTGTGTTTTGTTTTGTTTTTAGTTTTTCCTTTTTCTTTTTTCCTGGCTGCAACTCAACAATTATAGGGGAACTTTAATTTATTTACTGGTTCAGAGATTGTGATCTATCTCCTTCAACTTTACTCCATTCCTGCCAAATCTATTGGCAATGGAAAATTGTTTAGTGGGCACACAGAAACTTGCTGGAAGAGATGAAGTTTCACCAGTTGCTATTGTATTCAATGTTGTACCTAGTACCAAAGCACGTGATAGTTCAATACAATCAACTCTATAATTATTCTAAAATGGAGAAGATCTCCCAAAACAGCAATTCTCAAACTTTAAAGTGTTTCAGACTCCCCTCAAGGACAAAACATAGATTTCTGGGTCCTATCTCCAGAGTTCTGATTCAAGAGGTCTGGGATGAAGTCCAAGAATCTGCCTTTCTAACAAGTTCTCAGGTGATGGCGATACTGCTTGTCCAGGGACCACATTGGGAGATCTACTGTTCTAGAATATCCTACCTGATTCTGCAGGTCATACAAACAAATCCAATGTTTAAGTGTAGATATTGAATCATAGTGATGATTAGTTTCAACCTTGCTTTGTGCAAATTGTGATTATGGCATAATAAGGACTATTATATTTTTTCAATGTAAGGTGTGAGTTTGGGCAGGGTTTCTCTCCTGCATATTGTATGTATGTATATATGCATGCACCTAAGTATGTATGCTAAAGGACTCACTTGATGATCTGGTACTCCACATTTCAGAGGAGCACAGAACTAAAACCTTGAACTAGGAAGATTAGGATCACCCAATGGTGCCTAAAGGCATCGAGGACTCATCTCATGTACCAGGAACCAAGTCTAAAAGGGAGATCCTCAGCAAGGAAAGTTGAATAAGGAAAAAGACTCAGCTTAAAGAAGTTGGTATTTGCTCTTAAATTCAGTCAGGTGTCCAAATTGAATATTTTCCAGATGCTAAGGAAACAAGATAAACTCAAGGACTTCACCATGAACAGATAAGAGACTTGGAAGAAAGGAATTCAGGTATTGGCAAATGTATGGCACCTTATTTGGGGCTAGAATAAGTCCTCATCTTAGGATAAAGGCATAACGGAGTGTGAAGTACAGTCCAATTTACTGATGCTTTTATTGGGTCACAATGTTAAAAACTGTATTCTGAGGACTTGCTTATTTTTATAATGTTTGTAATTTTTGTGGTTATTGCCAATCCCTCCTGGCTTTTCATTTCTTTAAATTGTTGTGGTTCTTTGTATCACCCATTAGAAAATAATTTATTCTCTTTTAGCTAAGTATAAAAAAGCAATATTTTTTCATATTTAGGACAAATGAAAAAATTGAATTATGAGGGTCAAGAACTGTCATAATAAAAGTGATAGATGCCACAAAGAAAAGCAAGAACTCCAGAGGAATGTTATAGAACACTTAAATCTCACACTTGGACATTTCCCACCAGAGGGTTTCCTTATTTGGTCGTTAGAGGATTTTTTTAGTTTTATATAAGTAACTCATTTATTTAGACCATAATGAGTTCTCTAGGTTTACTTGCCCCAGATCAGGTGTTTCCATAAGTGAAGGGTACATATCATTGCCTCAAAGCCTAGAGAATGTGGTCAGTAAATATTTGTTTTATAGCTAATTGTTCTACGTGCTAGATATATTAGAGTAGGGGCATAGAATTCCCCATCCTTCAAAGAGCTTATAGTCTACTGGGATGCATAAGCAAGTGAACAAATTGCTACAATGGTCTATTAAATGCTACGATGAAAGAATGACAGGAGGGCTAAAAAGTAAACACATGGACTATCAGGTAAGGCTTTATAGAAGAAGTTTAATGCAGGCTAACACCTGAAGGATGGATTGGAGAAATAGGAACTAATCAGCCAAAAGGGAAAGTCAGAAAGAAGAGAGTGCCCAAAAGCCAGCAGTGAGTGATATACATGAACTGAAAGGAATTTAGTATAATCAGAATGCAAAACAATGGAGATGTCATAAGCAGAGCAACCATATACATTACCAATGAAACCAGGACACTTTGGAAATGGAATGGAGTTGCTATTAATAAACACAGAGTAACAATGATTTAAATTGAGATGTATGATCACTCTAATGATGGTGCATATTAAGGAGCTTGGACTTTAATCAAAAGATATAGGAGATCATTGGGAGAATTACAAACAAGAACATGGCATGATCACATTTATATTTTAGAAAGATGATTGTGGCATCTGGGTAGGTTGAAGGTGCCATATGGGAAGTACAGTTGACAACAGTTCCATAGTTCCATAAAAGATGATGGTTAAACTAGAAAAGTGCCTTAAAAAAATGGAGAGTCATGGATGAATTCCAGGGAGTCACAGAGGCTACTTGGGGTTTACCTGAGAGCTACAGAAGTTGCTAACTGGGCCAGGGAGAGAGCGCTGTCATGAAGATGTGACTGACTTGTTTTGCCTTCAAAATCTGGCTATCCATTCATGGTCATAACTTTAATTAAGGAGCTTTGATCAGCCTGTGTTTTAAATAAGTGAGAATAAATCATGTTACATATTAAAAATAGAAGCAATTGTGTTACTAACTTCCGAACTCCTCCAGAATTGATACAAAAATAAAATAACATACATTATGTAAGTTGGGAAGACTAGATGTCCCAATGTTCTCAGTTTGTTTTTTTTTTCAACATTTATTTTTTGGGACAGAGAGAGACAGAGCATGAACGGGGGAGGGGCAGAGAGAGAGGGAGGCACAGAATCGGAAACAGGCTCCAGGCTCTGAGCCATCAGCCCAGAGCCCGACGCGGGGCTCGAACTCAGGACCGCGAGATCCTGACCTGGCTGAAGTCGGACGCTTAACCGACTGCACCACCCAGGCGCCCCTAATATCAGTTTTTATTTCATTTATATTCACCGTGATCAATCTTGGTTACAAATCAGTGACTCATTCTGGGTTAAGTAAAAGTTTCTTTGATACCATAAGATAAGCATGATTCATAGAAGAAAAAATTAGTATGTTGAACTTCATCAAAATTAAGACTTCTGCTCTTCAAAAGACATTGTTAAGCAAATGACAAGAAAAGTTACAGACTAGAAATGTTCTCATATTATACATGTGATTAAAGACTTATGTTCTAAATACATATTTTTAAAACTCTCAAAGTTCAATAAAAATAAAACAAACCAATAAAAAAACAAAACAATTTGAACAGAAACTTCACCAAAGATGATATATGGAGGACAAATAAGTACATAAAAAGATGTTTGACATCAGTTGTTATTAGGGAAATGAGAATTCAAATTGCTACACATTTATTACAACAGTTAAAACTGAAAAATACTGACTATACCAACTGTTGGCAAGGATATGGAGAAACTAGAACTCTCATGCACTGCTGATGGGAACGTTAACTGGTACAATCACTTTGGAAACAGTTTGGCAGTTTCTTAAAAGTTGAAAATAAACCTTTCATATAATCCATCCATTCTACTCCTATTTATCCAAGAGGAGTGAAAGTATCTTTCCATAAATGGATGTATCCGCAAATGTTCACAGCAACTTTATTTGTAATAACTAAAAACTGGAAAAAACACAAAAGGCCATACATAGGTGAATGCAGAATCCATTCCACATTTCACATTCATTCCACATTCCACAAACTGTGGAATATCTATCATTGGAATACAACTCAACAAAAAAAGGAATACAACAACATGGAAGAATCTCCAAGAAACCAGACCAAAAAAACAAAGATAATATACTGTATGATTCCATTTATACAAAGTTCTAGAAAACACAAAATAATCTATAGTGACATAAAGCAGATCAGTGGTTGCCTGGGGGTGTGGGGGAGAGGTAAGAGGGAGGACTACTTTGGGGAGCAATGGGTATATTCATTATCTTGATTGTGGTGACATCTCACAGGGCCATACATATGTCAAACCTTATCAAATTGTACACTTTAAATATGTAGTTGTTGTACATAAATTCTACCTCAGTAAAGCCATTAAAAAGAAAAAGAAAAAATCAATCACTCTTAATAGTGAGACTTTCTGATGAGCTGAAAAGAAACGTCAGAGGTGTGCCTGGGTGGCTCAGTCAATTAAGCATCTGACTCTTGATTTCAGCTCAGGTCGTGATCTCTCCGTTCATGGGATTGAGCCCAACAGTTCATGACACCAAGCCCTACATCAGGCTCTGCACTGGTAGCACAAAGCCTTCATGGGATTCTCCCTCTCCCTCTTTTTCTGCCTCTCCCCCACGTGTATACATATTCTCTCTCTCTCTCTCTCTCTCTCTCTCTCTCTCTCTCTCTCTCTGTCTCAAAATAAATAAACTTAAAAAAAAGTCAGAAAGTCTTTTGCTAGATCATCAATTATCTGATTATCTAAATGTCTTTACTCCCAAATATGAGCAGAAAGTGCATGAATAAGCCAGGCCAAAAATGGGCTATCAGGCAGGGTGATCATACCTCCTAGTTTGCCAAGGACATTTCCAATCTCCAGCTATTATCTGGCATAATTATTAATTAAATGCCTTTGCATTCTCAGAAGTGTCCTGATTTGTAAACAACCAATTACAGATATTTCCCCCACTTTCCAAAGTTCACATTATACCACTTTGCTTTTACAAAAGACCTACATTAATACCTGTTTTCAGTCACCAAAACAAATCCGAAGAGGATTTTTGCTTTTGCAGAAAGTGAAAATAACATTCAGCATGTGTGTTGCTGTGAGTCCTCATAGAGCGAATGTGCATCACAAGCAGCAAGAGTTGTGCCACCAGGCTCCTTCCCCAGGAACTACACTCAGCATTTCAGCATCAAATGGCCACAGCTTTGAATTGTCTGTGAACATCTGTGCTTTATCTCAATTTATTGTATGCATTCGTTAGCAACATGTGTCCTTACGTATCAGAAAAGCCTAAGGTTTGGGGGTCTGGGGATGCTTACAAATTTTTCCATATAAATTAATGGTAATTGTTTCTTCACTTTACACCATTTCAACTTATAGAAGGTTTCATAGAAACACTCTACTTTCAGATAACGGGGAACCTGTATCCAGTTACTGTACTTGTAGGCAACCTAGGAAGATGTGATCATCTTTTTTTATTGTCTTTTTTTTTTTTAATTTACATCCAAATTAGTTAGCATATAGTGAAACAATGATTTCAGGAGTAGATTCCTTAATGCCCCTTACCCATTTAGCCCATCCCCCCTCCCACAACCTCTCCAGTAACCCTCAGTTTGTTCTCCATATTTGAGTCTCTTCTGTTTTGTTCCCCTCCATGTTTTTATATTATTTTTGTTTCCCTTCCCTTATGTTCATCTGTTTTGTCTCTTAAGGTCCTCATATGAGTGAAGTCATATGACTTTTATCTTTGACTAATATCACTTAGCATAATACCCTCCAGTTCCATCCACATAGTTGCAAATGGCAAGAATTCATTCTTTTTAATTGCCAAGTAATACTCCATTGTATATATATATACCACATCTTCTTCATCCATTCATCCATTGATGGACATTTGGGCTCTTTCCATACTTTGGCTATTGTTGATAGTGCTGCTATAAACATGGGGGTGCATGTGTCCCTTGAAAACAGCACACCTGTATCCCTTGGATAAATGCCTAGTAGTGCAATTGCTGGGTCATAGGGTAGTTCTATTTTTAGTTTTTTGAGGAAACTCCATACTGTTTTCCAGAGTGGCTGCACCAGCTTGCATTGCCACCAACAATGCAAAAGAGATCCTCTTTCTCCACATCCTCGCCAACATCTGTTGTTGCCTGAGTTGTTAATGTTAGCCATTCTGACAGGTGTAAGGTGGTATCTCATTGTGGTTTTGATTTGTACTTCCCTGATGATGAGTGATGTTGAGCATTTTTTCATGTGTCGGTTGGCCATCTGGATGTCTTCTTTGGAGAAGTGTCTCTTCATGTCTTTTGCCCATTTCTTCACTGGATTATTTGTTTTTTGGGTGTTGAGTTGGATAAGTTCTTTATAGATTTTGGATACTAACCCTTTATCTGATGTGTCGTTTGCAAATATCTTCCCCCATTCTTTTAGTTTTGCTGACTGTTTCCAGAAGATGTGATCATCTTCCCAGGTATTTAAGGCAGGAAAGCCAACTTGAAAATCACCGAAGTAGAGTTTTTGTTGTTGTTGTTTTGTTGTTGTTGTTTTTTAAGTAGTCTCCACACCCAGCATGGGGTTTGAATTCATGACCCTGAGATCAAAACCTGTGCTGAGATCAAGAGTCAGATGCTTAACCCACTGACACTCAGGTGCCCCTGAAGTAGAATTTCAAATTAGGCTTCAGAGCATCCAGGAAGATGTTAATCAAAACAGAATTTGGTTTATGAAATACAAACAAAATAAAGAAAGCAAGACATATTGGACTTTAAATGAAAAATGAGAATATGAACAAAAGGATCAACATCCATTTCAAGGACTGAAAGCACATTCATTTGTTTAGCACCCACAAAGTGACAGGACTATGCTGAATGGTAGGAATGTACATTTTGAATGAATAGCATGAGCAAATAGGATGGTTGTAATCTTTAAAAAAAACATGCACAGACTGAGACACCCAGTTCTTAACAGTGAGATTATTTCTAATGGTATCAAAAAGTCTTGAGGACAAGGGTAGGACTCTGCTGCAAGAATTTTGAGCTCATTGCCTTCCATTTATTTCGAGGAACTATTTTGTTTTGGCAATACTGGGCACTAAGTAAATATTTACTAAAGAACAAATTAGTTAATTAATTTTCACTCCATGTATTTTCTTAGGCTAAATTAATAGCTTTTACCAGAGGTAACCATCAGCTTGCTGCCTAGACAAAGCCTCCTTATTAGGTCAATGTACAAACACAGTAATAGCTATAATCACTAGTTAGTTTTATTCTTCTGGATATCACATCATAGAGTTTGTAGAAAAATTAAAATAAAGTATACATTGAAAATAAATATTAAACACACAAAGCATAACCAAGTAGTGTTGGTTAATTTATTAGAGAGGAGGGGAGTGGGCCAAATCAATGATCCTGGCCTTTCACCTCTTCATATCCACCAAAAATCCTTCATAGCCAAGAATGGTAAGACATAGGTACTGCCCTTGGGTAAGGAACTCCTTCAACCCCAGATACATACTCCTCATTTATTGCTCAATACTTTGCCAGGAAGGGACCTTGGATCTCAGAGGCGTGTGATGCACATTCTGTTCATCTCTGTCCTCATGATACTCAAAATTTGTCTGAAGAGGAGAGTCTAGCATTATGTCAAATTCTTTTAACTCTAACATTTCAAAAGGCTTTTTTACCCATTATTAGAGATGCTCATTTTCAACTAACTAAACCACATACAGTTGTGAATGATGATGACAAATTTAAACCCTGTGTTCAGTTCATAGACAATAATATCTGTGCAGTGGTTTTTTTTAGACACAACATATATAAATTCTAATGAGTATCTCTGAAAGCCATAAATTAATTGGTGAATTAATTAACTTACCTCAAGTCTCATTCATAGTGATGGGAAAGTCCATGCCTCTAAAGAAGCTATAAGCACACAGTTGAATTGGTCTCATTCATTCTGCTTAACTTAGAGGTACAAGTAGAATTTTTTAATTCTTCTCTGAATCTTTTCAGCATCCCTAGAAGACTGACCACTTACTTAAAATGTAGCCAAAAAGAAAAAAATACACATAACTAGGATGCAGCAAGCCTAGCCAGGCTAATGAAGAGGTACAAACACTAACATGTTTTTCTCATGACTTTGGGAGGTAAGCAGACATGTGGAATGGAGAGTTTTCTAATGGAGTTTATGATCATCTCAAACATTCACAGCACATATCAGGTGGAAGTACCGATAAACATGAGGCAGTGCCCCCCAAGCTCTCTCAAAGAGCCCTTAGACACTATAAACAAAACTGTATTTCATTCTGTAGTTTCAAAAACTAATAGTTAATTTTTTTATGTTTATTCATTTTTGAGAGAGAGAGAGTACAAGCAGGGCAGGGACAGGGGTGGGGGGTGCAGAGGATTCAAAGTGGGCTCTGTGCTAACAGCAGTGAGCCCTATGTGGGACTCGAACTCCCAAAATGGGAAATCATGACCTAAGCTGAAGTCAGGCGGTCAACCAACTGAGCCACCCAGGTGCCCCTAAAAACTAATAATTCTTAAACAAACTTTAAACTGCAGATTTCTTTTAAGTAAGAATTTGTGTAATTTGTCCGTCCATCTCTCTGAATAATGCATTTCTTCTCATTATAATTTATTTTAATCCCCGTGGTAGGTGAGGACACCATTTATGGTTTAAGAAAATTGGGGGGAATAAAAGGTCAGTCTGGAATCAGTTGTGGTAGTGGAAAAATATCTGGCCGGTATATTTCATGGAATGTCTTGCAATCACTTTTAAAATCTCTGGAAAACTACCACTGAAGAACTTTATAGAAATTAAGGAGTTATTGGCAAGCACTGTTGACTGAGACAGCTCAGTGGAAATATACCAATCCCCCAAAATATAATTCTTGTTCCCCTTCTTCTTTATCTAGCAACCGCCTGCCATCTAGTGGATGAAATGCAATCTAGTCATGAATCTCTTAAAAACAAGTAGCAGAACTCATGGAATAATGTAATAATGTTTTTAAAATAAAAACAGGGACAGGAACCTATGCTATTACACCCCCCAAAAATAAACTCTATCTGGTAAAGATGTAAAAAGCCATTGTGAGTCTTTTCTTACCAAGACTTTTAAAAAGAAGATCATTTTCATGCTTGACTAAATAAAAACCAATCCCAATAAATTCCTGCAAAATCAAACTAAAATAAAAAAGAAATGCTATTTTCATACTTTCTTTTGTGTTATTTTTATTCTTATTCAATTAATTAATTTACTTCACTTCAGCATACTATAATTTTAACATTTGTGTCAAAAATCATATAATCAATATTTATTGGGCACCTCCAATAATGTATGCTATGGGAAATACGAAGAAATAAGAGATGTAAGCCCAGCTCTTACATTTACAGTCTATTCAGGGAGAGAAAAATAATCCAAATGCAGCAAGAAGCCACCATGCTAACTTACATGGTCCAAAGGAAGGAGAGATCAGTGAGGACAGGGGCAAGTTTGACAGTGACACTTCAAGTGCAATTTAAATATAAATTAGAGACAAATGATCAAATTCTTGGGCCTAGAGACAGTGAAGATGCTCTTTTCATAGGAATGGGGAATTAGTATCTTAATATAAAGGAAAGGAAAATGGATCTGTAATGATGTAGAGAGTGGCCATATCATGTAAATCTGGGCCATATTATACTCTGATCAAGTATCATCTGAGAAAAATTTGCAATATCATGAAAATATTTATGAAAGAGTTAAGTTATATTGCTATTACCATCTAAGTCATTTGACCCTTCCTTATCTGCCCTCTGTTGAGCAACTACTGCCTGATTGTAAAAGGAACCAAATTCCTGTAATAAGACTCTAAGAATATTCTTTCAAGCCTTCCTACTAACCAAAGAGAAGCTCCTGATTGCCAGACTCTTGGAATGTCTGGGAAGGGAAACAGGAGTTTACAGAGCCTGTGCATTAGTGAACTCCCACTCATCATGACCTCCATGTGATGTGTTCCCTCTGCCAAAGGGCGGGGCCAGGCTGCCCTTCGGAGACTCAGGCTGCTTCCCTGGAGGGCCAGAGTGGAGCCCCCCACCCTAATCAAGGGCCACCAACTATTCTCCTTTCATTGCCCCACCAACGGACTTTGTTACTTATAACTATTGCTCATGTTACTTTAACATGAATTTTAATGCGCTTCATATTTTAAAGAAGTTCTTGATTCTAGAGTTAAATTTTTCTGTTCTCATCTACCCATTATTTGACTTTTGGGCCTCTTCCTATTTATAGGACATATATAATAATAATTAAAATTATCATTTGTTGTCTACTATATACCTCCCACTTAGGTTCTTTTATTTAACATTTTAAAAAGCCCTGTAAGATTATTATTGTCTCATTTTTGTAGATAAGAAAACTGATGCTCAGAGAGGTTATGCAAATTGCACAACATTACGCAGAGAGAAATAAGATAGGAATTTAATTTTAGATCTTTCTGAATTCAAATCCTGTCTGTGTGTGTTGTTGTTTGTTCATTTTACTGGACTCTGACTTCTTTCTACTAAAGAATAGTTTTTTTTTTTGAAAAATTTTTTTTAACTTTTATTTATTTTTGAGACAGAGAGACAGAGCATGAACGGGGGAGGGGCAGAGAGAGAGGGAGACAGAATCGGAAGCAGGCTCCAGGCTCTGAGCCATCGGCCCAGAGCCCGACGCGGGGCTCAAACTCACGGATCGTGAGATCATGACCTGAGCTGAAGTCGGACGCTCAACCGACTGCGCCACCCAGGCACCCCTAAAGAATAGATTTTAAAAGACTATTTGATCTTTTGATCTTCCTCTGCTGGATGTGTAATCTCAGCATATATTTCCCTACAATTCACAAACATTGATTTAATCAGATGAATTAGATTTGGAAAAAGACCTTTTAGTTCAGGAGTACAACTTCCCACCAAGAACAGGATTTTCCCCTATAAAGCATTTATTGCTCAAACACATTTATAATAAAAAATCACATTTTTCTATTGCATACCCCCTATGAAGCCATCCCACCGATATCTAAGGTTGCCATGTAAATACTATCAAAAATTCACCATCTCCCATCTCAAGCCTACCCTTCCATCTTTTCTACTTCCCAATGGAAACATTCTGCCATTTCTACTCAAGAGAATCATTTCTCCAGTAGCTAACCTGTCACTTGACTCCAGTGGAGGGACAGGTTAACAGGAACAAGGTTTATGTCACCAGCTAAAGACTTTCACAAAGAACAAAGTGACCTAAACTCACAGCTGATGAGTGGCTAGGTACTCTCAGGAGCATTGTTAACAGTCACATTTCTGGCAAGCCCTTGCTCCTAAAGTTCTTTACGACAGAAGGGTGGGAAAAGGACCTATATGAGTTCAAAGGCTTCATGGAATTACTGGTTTAGCCCACTAAAACAACATAACCCAATGAAGGGTTCCTAAGGAGAAGAAAGTCCTGGTTCCCTACGGGCTAAAACCACATAAATTATACTGCAAACAACTTTTACTGTATCCCAAGAAACTTCTGTCAAGATGAGAGCAGCTCAAGGTTTTTCTCGAAAATGAACCCAAAGTCAAAGTAGCAGATTCTACCCACTGGATTCTCCTAATTAAGCAAGACATTTACTAAAAGGTATTGGAGATTTAGAAAACTTTATTAAAACTTTCAGTAATGTCAAATACACACTTTAACTCAATAAACTTGAAAGAGACATTAGGTCAACTTGGTGGGGGTTAATTACTTTGGTGATGCTGGTCTGTAGGGAGATGGCATAGAAGATCATGGAAAGCAAAAGCCACAATTGATGTACAGAGGCAAAGGTTGCCACCTCTCCATTAGTGCAAGGAATAGCCAGGAAAACCAAGTATCCTCCTTAGTGAAGATCTACTTTGCAGTTAACAAAAGTTATAAGATTTTTCAGAAAGATAGCTGGAGCAGGGGCAAGGGATAAGGTGGGGAGAACCCACACTTTGAAACCTGCCATACTTGAAGCTACTGAGAATCTGTAAAGGAATAGCTAAATAGTGGCCGAGAGCACAGAGTCAGACAACCTCGAGTTCAAATCCTAACTGCTACCTAAAAGAAGTAACTTGGCCTTTCCCTATCTGAAAATGGGAATGTTGCGAGGATGGAATGAAATAATGTCTAGAAGCACTTGGCACACAGCCTGGTATATCAACCTGCTCAAAAAATGGAATTTACAGAAATAGAGGGAGCTATTAGTGTTGTGGCCATCATTAATTGTCCACTGACCAAACAGAAGCAACATCTAAAAATGTTAAGCTAGGAGAGCAGAGTCTTACTCCATCTTCAGCAACAAAACCACACCCTCCAGAAACTCCAGAGAGCTGCTTGATGTCTCACTCACCTACTAACCCCAGAATCACATCAAATAGGTCATTTCAAAACACTCATCCACAAATCTCTAAAAGAGACAATGGATCCCACCAGACCTCCTCCTTATAAAAGCTGCTAAATCCTCATTAGGCAACAACCACGTGGGACAAGCCTGTAGTCTGACAAAGTTAGATTATTGACTGGATGCAGCAAGGTAGGGTGCTCCAACACAATCATGGAGTGCCACTCAACAACACAGAGGAGGGAAGTGTTTTATCCACAGTCTGACTTCTCTGAAGGATTCTGAGAAATATCTAAGGAGAGTAGGGGCCAGTTCTGTTTCTGCTGCTGTTTCTAGGACAAGATTAGGAAAAATGAGGATTACCAAGGGACCGGCTTAGCAAATGGATATTCCCAGTATAAAGTAGATATAAAAAGCCGACCTGGAGGCGTAATTCAGAAAAATGCATCTACTCAAAGAGTGGGTCTTTATGGCATTTGACAGCTGTTGCATAACCTTGGGAGAAATACGCCTCCTGTTAGTTTTGCAACTGACTTATTTGGGTCTCTATGAGGACTGCTTTTCCCTTTTTTACTCTGACTTGATTTTCACTCTTTCTGTTCTGAATAGATTTTTCCTCTAGTGGCCCCCTAGAAACTGGGTGTGCAGTTGACTAGGACTCTCTCTGCTATCTCTGTAACTTTTCTGTAAGTCTAAAACTATTCTTTTAAGTGGCCTCTACACAACCACTGACAGATGCTTATACAATCTTCCTACAAGCACCACTTCACAGGAAAGTAACTCCATTCCATGTTTTAACACCTAGAATTCTTAATTCTTCCTCATTTTCAGCCAAAATATACTTTGTGCAAGCTATCCTTCCATGATCCCAGATAGGTTTCTGTAAAGCTACATGGAATAGGTTTACTTCTTTTCCAAAAGGTTTTTTTTTATTATTATTATCATTATTTTATCCTCAAAATTCTTCTCCCAAGTAAATCTCTTGTTTCACATCCAGTTGCCAGTGACCCTCTATTAACGAGGCACACTACTGGACAGAGCACTCCGGTGTGGTTTGACCTTGTTGGTTTGGGGCATTCCTCCATAGACGTTAAGGCCATGCCCACATTACCCTTTTCAGCAATAGGTTGTGCTGTTGGCCCATATTGTGCTTGTCGAAGTAAAATCCCCTACATCTTTCCCATATGTACTGGGGTCAAGCTAGCTGCCCTCTCCACATTTCTAACCAAGTTATACTCACAGTTTATTTTTTAAGTCAAGCATAGAACTTTACTGGTAGCATTCATCTTGTTAAGTTTCTCCCACCTGTCAATGCTGCAAGAGAATTGAAGACTTAAGAACCAGAAATTCTGGGTGCTATTTGCAAAACTTTAAGCAAGTCCTTCTACCCAACTGGGTCTCCTTTCTTTGCCATTAGACAATCTCTAAGATCTTTTCATCTCTGCTCATGCACCTATCATACAAAGAGTCAGTCTACTGAACTATTTTCCATCTTTATTTCACTGATGAAGAAACAAATTCAGGGCGGGGTGGGTGTCAATTAACTTGCCCAACATTGTATATAGTTCCAGACTTCTAACAAGAACAGTCAGGGGCTAAAGCCTTTACCCCCACTCAAAACAATTCTCTTACATCACTGATCTTTCCTCTGCTTCTCACACAAGGCTATCAAGAACCTTCTTAGCCTGGAAAAAACTGTCTGCCCCCAAGTAACCTTTAGTAGTTGTTCCATCCTATTCCCTCCCCCTTCCAACATACACCTGCTTAAAGGCCATCTGTACCCTTATTTGCATCTCATTGTTCATTATTTTCTTTGTCCCCTGACAATCAGGATTGTTTTCCTACACACTACTGAAACTGGTCTTTCAGCCAGTAGACCCAGGGGCCTTATCTCAATCATTATCAGCGACTTTTCTGACTCCTCTTCCTTCTCCTCAGAGTTTCCACAAGGTTTTTGTTTGAATTTGTCTCCTTTTCAGAAAACTTCAACTATCATCTCTATGCAAATCCACATTACTAGCTCTGACCTTCAGACATACAGGACAGGATCATTCACTGTGAGATTAACTTTGGATGGACTCTCCCTGTATTTTCCTCTTTCTGCTATTCCAAACAGGTAGCTTGGCCCTTAGAGGTCTTCCAGGGAATTTTGCTGTGTGGAAATTTGAAGACCATAGTGGATGGAAATTCTGTCCAATGGCTGTAAGCAGATTTGTGGTAGCCTTTGTCCAAAACACTATTAATAACTTCAAAGCTATAAAGCAAGTAAAAGTCCACAGTGATACTTAGCAGGAGGTCAGAGTGCTAACAGGCATCTTGCCAATCTCTCATAAAAGTACAAAAATATTCTCTTTACAGCTAGAAGAAGAACAAGTGATAAAGCTTAAGAGGAGGTCTGGTTACCTAGATGTGTAAATAAATATGGTTTGTTTTAGGGCTGAGAACATTTTTTAAAATCCTTGTCCATTTGCATGTCATGGAAACAGTCAAAACAATCCATACGACAACCTTTTAGTACAAACAAGAATGTGCTATACACATTGCTGAAGCAAAACAGAAACACACCAGGAAAAAAAGTGAGAGGCAAGCTCAATTGAGGACTCACCACGTGTTAAAGAAAAGAGAGAGAGAGTCCTCTTCATTCAATGATGTACTTATGAACACTAAATGTCTTTCAATGTTTTGTGGAACAGATGGGAACTCGGTGTGAGGGGTTAGAGACAATATTAAATGGAAGAACAAAACTCAGAAACCCCAGATTCCCACCGCAACCATCCGTTCCACCCCCATAACTGATAGTGAATAAAAAACTAAATTTAGACATCCATTTTTAAGAGACTACATCAATTTAACTTTATAGTACAATAAAAGCTAGAAATTAAAATACTTCTATAATTCATCTATAAATTCTCACATAAATCTTAGACTGTTATCTGAAGATCTTTTATATTTTCCAGAATATTCATGCCAGTGTGAAGACAAGTTAGTTTAAAATCCATACCACATGCTGCAGTGGAATAGATTTTTTTTTTAAGTTAGGTCATGTATGGATTATTTAAGGACCATTTTATTTTTCATTTTTCTTGAATTCATTTTTTCATTAAGAAAACATGTTTATGGTAACAATACCAATTAGTAAAGAATTTGCATTGTCACCCTGCTTGGCTGGAAATCTTACTACCTGAGGTGGGCCTAGTTTTTCAGTCATGGGAATATACTTCAAGACATCAAATTGAAGGGAAAGTGTTTATGTATATGACAATATTTTTATACTAAGTAACATCACACCTAGTGGAAATTACAAAATATGATTGAGACTAACCTGGGGAGAGAAAATATGTTAATGGTGGTAAATTCAGGTTAAGAAAGTCAGAAACAATTTATACTGTGTTCAAGCAGAAAAACTAAGAAAGAGGTCAAGTGGAAATATTCAGAGAGTGCAAGCTGTCCCTAATATCCATCTTTCCTTTTCTTTCAGAATACTCTACTTTTTAGCTGTGCACATGGCCACCTAGAATAAACACTACATTTCAAGAAGCTAGAGGCGGCTATGTGACCCTTATGCTCTACCCAATGAGACTGAAATAGAAGTTCCTGTGACAGCTTTCAGGAATCTTCCTTAAGAAACAATTGGTATTATGGGGCACCTGGGTGGCTCCATCAGTTAACTGTTCGACTTTGGCTCAGGTCAAGATCTCACAGTCCGTGAGTTCGAGCCCTGCATCAGGCTCTGAGCTGATAGCTCAGATTCAGATTCTGTGTCTCCCTCTCTCTCTCTGCCCCTCCCTTGCTCTCTCTCTCTCTCTTAAAAATAAAGATTAAAAATGTTTTTTAAAAAACAGAAACAATGGGTATTAGTACCATCCTGTTGATGGAATGCAGATATAATGGTTTGATCCCCATTTCAAACTTTGAAGACAAGGAACACAACCTCAGAACAGCAAAACAAAGGCTAGAGATCTCAGTCTTGGGGACTTTGTGGAGCACAACTGCCATACTAGCCATAGATTGCTATATTCATTCCCTAGGGCTGCCCTAACAAATTACCACCAATTGGGTGGCTTAAAACAACAAAAATTTATTTTCTCATGGTTGTGGAGGCCAGAAGTTAGAAATCCACATGTTGGCAAAGCATGTTCCTTCCTCCCAGAGCCTCTAACTAGCTCTTCCTAGCTTCTGATAATTGCTCATATTGGGGAGATGTATTTAAAAACAAAATCTTCTCTCAAACCAGAAAACCTCTCCATGAAAGTAGAAGAGAAAGAATTTTATTATTGAATGAGCACTAAACCAGAACCTGATGCACATCACAAGCAATCCCCCTAAGAGGTGGCAAAGACAGAAAGAAAGCTCACCCTTTCATGTAGCCAAGCAGACACAACCCATTCCATACATTGAGATAAACAGTGACTAGCCCTCAAATAAGAGGACTTCACAATTCCATGTGTCACACACAGCACACCTACCTGGGAGCCAGGGTGGCCATCTGTGTTTGCAAACTGCCTTTATCCAAAGGAAAAATAAACTTCTCATATTTTTATGGCAGGAAGTGGTTTTGGAGGTGAGGTGCCCACCTTCCCAAGGAAACTAGGAAAAAGAGATGCTATCTTTCTTAATGATTGCATTTCAAAAAGATGGCACTCTAGTCCTTGGGAAAGACATTCCTGTTGGGCATAAAGCTGGCAAGAAGTTTATTTAGATTTTAAAGAGATTTACATACATTTAAGAGAGATAAAGAATTTATAACTGAAAGTTTTCTAAAGTAAATACGGTACTATAAGAAAAGGGAGAAGGGGAAAGTCTCTTATTTTCAAATGAGGCCTCTTATTTTTAATGCATATCTTCCCTTACACTGGCAATCTTTGGCATTCCTTGGCTTGTAGACAACATGGCTCCAATCTCTGTCTCCATCCTCACTTGGCATTTGCTTGTGTGTTTTTGTGTCCAAACCCCCCTCTTCTTACAAGAACATCAGTTCATTGGACTGGGCACACCCTAATCCAGTATAACTCATCTTAACTTGGTCATATCCACAAAGATCCTATTTCTAAGTAAGGTTACATTCACAGGTGCCAGGGATTAGGATTACAACATATCTTTTGGGGGGGAGGGAGACAATTTAACCCATAACAATGGCCTACCCACAAAATTATATGTTGAAGAAATATTCTAACTTGGTTAAGGTTAAGGTTGATTTGTGGTCTTTGTTACTGACAAATAGTTCTGGGTTCTGGAAGAATCTGGTGACAAAGTCAAGTCTCCCAGCATCCTCTACTAAAAACCAGATCAGCTCCTCTCCCTTGAGATGCAGAGAACACTCTGGAGATGTCCTGGGCTATCTCTTGTGTCACATATCCTTTACCAACCCAACCCCCACCGCAGTTACCCTTAAAGCACCAAATCAGTTGAAACCTTGAGATGTTGTCTACAATTTATCTCACCTAGCGGATACCTAAAATTGTTTACGAGGAAAAATAAAACCTTTTAATCTCTTAATTAGCATGAAAGCCCTAACAGACATATGCTAATTGTGGTAACGTTTTATAGTGAATGAGTTTCAGTCAAAATGCTATCAAGCTATCAATCAACAGATATCAATTACTGAAGTGAAAATCTTGGCTCTTTTTCTAGGGAGAAGCAAGCATTGAGTGCAGGAAAGTTCTGTTTTCCAAAGGTCATATCCAGAATAATACGATTAAAGCAAAAACATTTTTTTAAGATAAAATGGAAAATAGACTTAAACTCCTAAAATATTTAAAGATTTAAAATTTACCACTAGACCAACTAGTGAAATCCTGAACATGCCACAACAACAAAACAAAAAGCCCCTTTGTCTTGGTCCTGTGGTAATTCCAAACTGCCTGAGTCAGACTTATTCTTCTTTGTTGCTATAAGATTGGAGAACAAAATTCATGCCAGGGCAGAAAAGGGAAAAACTCAGAATGAAAGCAGATCCGCAGAGGTAAAATGTGCGCACAGATTATCCAGCAGGAGGGGGCCTACAGCAAGGACTGGGAGATGAAGCATCTGAGCTGGGCTCTCTATTGCTTAAAGAAAGTCTTTCAAAGGCCCAAATGTTTAAAGAAAAAGAATCTCAGAATTCTAGATTTTCAGTGGATTAAGCATCACTTGGGTAAGGTCCAAAAGTGGTACAAGTAAACCTTGAGAAATCATTTATCCCAAATGCACAGGGATGTGAGAGAGCAGGTGGCTGGTCAACAACCCATGAGCAATAATACAAAACATGGGGTCATGGCAGTCAAAACATGACTAAATTCCAGTTAGTCAACATACAGTGTTATATTAGTTTCAGGTGTACAATATGGTGATTCAGCACTTCCATACAACATCCAGGGCTCATCACAAGTGCTCTCCTTAATCCCCATTACCTATTTCACTCACCCCACTCCATCTGTCTTCACTCCCAGTAATTTTAACCTCTCTATACATTTTCTCCCTGAAACCTCCTGATGTCTCCAGGGGCCCCACAACACAAAGCCATTCTCTAACCAACAATGTTCATAGGTATCTCCATTTACATAATAGATGTGGTACTGCAAAAAATGATTTTGAATTCTGTATTTGATTAAATTCCATTTAAAGTGTATTAAATCTGTTTGCTAATAATAATATTCTAAATCATTTTGGAATATAAACAACACTACTGTAAAATATACAGTTATCTCCTACCTTCTTTTCTGTGTAGATCTAGACTGTCATATTTGCATTTTGCTCAGCAGACCAAAGGCACATAAGAGCTTCTCCAAAAGAGGTATTTCACATGAAGGGATCAATAACTCTTTGTGGCAAAAATTGTGAGATTGCTACTAAACAACAGGGATTTGGGGATTCTGTAACCCTTGCATTTCACTTGGATTAAAGTCTCCAGGTGTTTTATTGTAGTGACACAGTGGGCTGCCATTCTGAAGTACCCTGCTAAATCTCTCTGACTGAAGAAAGGATGGCCAATGGTATTTCAGTGGTTGGAATGATAGCACAAAAGGTATTGTTTACTTATGAGTGCAGTTGTTCTCAACGCATTAATTCAGGGAACCTGTTGGAAATGAGGGTTGGAAATGCTGACCCTCACAGTTTCTGATTCACAAGATATGGAGTAAGGCCTGAGGATCTGCATTTTAACAAGCACCCTCAAGTAATCTGCTGCAACGGATCAACATACTATATTTAGAAAAACAATGCTTTAAACTTTATAGTTTAAAGGTTGTAGTTTATTTGTAACATGTAGGCCTCACATTGTGTCCCACAACCATCCCAGCAGCCCGGCTGCCTTTCACATTCTGCTACCACCACTCTTACCACACACACACACACACACACACACACACACACACACACACACACACACTATGGCTTTGAGTTCATCCAGTAGATCAAACTCTTCCTTCCACTTGGAGCGATCTGCCATCTGGTGGTAGAGATAATCTGGTGATTTCTCTTCTCTAATAGACTTACTGTTCAATAAATGTCCTTGAGAGGTGCCTGGGTAGTTTAGTCACTTAGGCGTCTGACTCCTGATTTCGGTTCAGGTCATGAACTCATGGTTGAAAACATTGAGCCCTGGGTTGGGCTCTGCACTGACAGCACAGAGCGTGCTTGGGATTCTCTCTTTCCCTCCCTTTCTGCCTCTCCCCTGTGCATTCATTCTGTCTCTCTCTCTGTCTTTCTCTCTTTCAAAATAAACAAATAAAATTTTTAAAAAATAAAATAAATGACCTTAAAGTCTGGTTCACTTATTGCAGTAGCTTTGATTCAAAATTTTAACCACTCAATTTAACCAATAATTTGGTCAAAGAAGTGCTATTGTACGTAGTGGTCCAATTACTATTCTAACCCACAGAAACTCTTTGGTGACAAACAACATTAGCAACTAGGCTCCAAGAGCTTTGAGGTCCACACACTTTCTTCAAAAACTTTTGAGCCCTGAGTTGGAACATTAATTAGAAATTAATTATGAGGAGCACCTGGGTGGCTCAGTCACATCTGACTTCAGCTCAGGTCATGATCTCATGGTTTGTGGGTTCAAGCCCCACATAAGACTCTGTGCTGACAGCTCAGAGCCTGGAGCCTGCTTCAGATTCTGTGTCTCCCTCTCTCACTCTCTCTGCCCTTCCCCAGCTTATGCTCACTCTCTCTCTCTCTCTCTGAAAAATAAACATTTTTTTTAAAAAAGGAATTAATAGTGAAATTATTAGAGATTTTTGATCAAAGGATCGCCTTAGAAACCTGCAGGAATTGGAACTTCATTCCCAAATTGCTTTGTGGTACCAAAATGTAAAGTAGAGATATTGGAAGAAGCAGATGGGAAAGTTCCCTGGTCAATTTGTTTTAAGCAAAACTTTACTTGCCTATTCAGTTATACTGAAAGAGGTTGACAACAACATCAAAATTAAAAATACTACCAACTAGACTAACTTTTGGCATCAGAACATGAGAATATCAACATGTGCTGAATTCCACAAAGAAATAAGGTATATGCAGAAGTTTCAATTCATAGAAAACAGTATCCAAAACAACCACCTTAACTGAGCTTTTAAGCTCTTATTCATACTAGCAGGATGTATGATATTGGGTGCCTACACATTTCTGTGGAGTAAAGTTCATAAGACCATTTTAAACTCTAATATGGAATGGTAAAGTAACAGAATATCTAGAAATTTAATCTTTAAATCTATGTATATTTAGATTACATTAATCATTATCAAACACATTATTACCAAAATGTAGACTAAAAACCCTGCTCTGAGAAGGAGACTTTAATACTCCACTTACAACAATGGATAGAACATCTAGACAGAGAATAAATAAAGAAACAAGGGCCCTAAATGATACATTGGATCAGATATATTGACATATATTTAGAACTCTGCATCCCAAAGCAACAGAATATACTTTCTTCTTAAGTGCACATGGAATATTCTCCAAGACAGATCACATACCGGGTCACAAAACAGCCCTTCATAAGTATAAAAGATTTGAGATCATACCATGCACACTTTCAGACCACAATGCTTGAAATCAACCACAGGAAAAAGTCTGGAAACCTCCAAAAGCATGGAGGTTAAAGAACACCCTACTAAAGAATGAATGGGTCAACTAGGCAATTAGAGAATTTAAAAATACATGGAAACATATGAAAATGAAAATACAACAATCCAAACACTTTGGGATGCAGCGAAGGCAGTCCTGAGAGGAAAATACATTGCAATCCAGGCCTATCTCAAGAAACAAAAATCCCAAACACAAAATCTAACAGCACACCTAAAGGAAATAGAAGCAGAACAGCAAAGACACCCCAAACCCAGCAGAAGAGAAATAATAAAGATCAGAGCAAAAATAAACAGTATAGAATATAAAAAACTGTAGAGCAGATCAGTGAAACCAAGAGTTGGTTTTTTGAAAAAATAAACAAAATTGATAAACCTCTAGCCAGGCTCCTCAAAAAGAAAAGGGAGATGATCCAAATAGATAAAATCATGAATGAAAATGGAATTCTTACAATGAATCCCTCAGAAATACAAGCAATTATCAGCGAATACTATGAAAAATTATATGCCAACAAACTGGACAACCTGGAAGAAATGGACAAATTCCTAGGCACCCACAGACTTCCAAAATTCAAACAGGAAGAAATAGAAAGCTTGAACAGACCCATAACCAGCAAAGAAATTGAATCAGTTCTCAAAAATCTCCCAGCAAATAAGAGTCCAGGACCAGATGGCTTCCCTGGGGAGTTCTACCAGACGTTTAAAGCAGAGATAATACCTATCCTTCTCAAGCTGTTCCAAAAAAATAGAAAGGGAAGGAAAACTTCCAGACTCATTCTATGAAGCCAGTATTACTTTGATTCCTAAACCAGACAGAGACCCAGCAAAAAAAGAAAACTGTAGGCCAGTATCCCTGATGAATATGGATACAGAAATTCTCAATAAGATACTAGCAAATCGAATTCAACAGCATATAAAAAGAATTATTCACCATGATCAAGTGGATTCATTCCTGGGATGCAGGGCTGGTTCAACAGTTGCAATCAGCCAATGTGATACATCACATCAATAAAAGAAAAGATAAGAACCATATGATCCTGTCAATCAATGCAGAAAAAGCATTTGACAAAATTCAGCATCCTTTCTTAATAAAAACCCTCGAGAAAGTCGGGATAGAAGGAACATACTTAAACATCATAAAAGCCATTTATGAAAAGCCCACAGCTAATATCATCCTCAGTGGGGAAATACTGAGAGCTTTCCCCCTGAGATCAGGAACATGACAGGGATGTCCACTCTGACCGCTATTGTTTAACACAGTGGTGGAAGTTCTAGCATCAGCAATCAGACCACAAAAGGAAATCAAAGGCATCAAAATTGGCAAAGACAAAGTCAAGCTTTCACTTTTTGCAAATGACATGATACTATACATGGAAAATCTGATAGACTCCACCAAAAGTCTGCTAGAACTGATACAGGAATTCAGCAAAGTCGCAGGATACAAACTTAATGTACACAAATCAGTTGCATTCTTATACACTAATAATGAAGCAACAGAAAGACAAATAAAGAAACTGATCCCATTCACAATTGCACCAAGAAGCATAAAATACCTAGGAATAAACCTAACCAAAGATGTAAAAGATCTGTATGCTGAAAACTATAGAAAGCTTATGAAGGAAATTGAAAAAGATATAAAGAAATGAAAAAACATTCCATGTTCATGGGTTGGAAGAATAAATATTGTCAAAATGTCAATACTACCCAAAGCTATCTACACATTCAATGCAATCCCAATCAAAATTGCACCAGCATTCTTCTCGAAGCTAGAGCAAGCAATTCTAAAATGTGTATGGAACCACAAAAGACCCCAAATAGCCAAAGTAATATTGAAGAAGAAAACCAAAGTGGGAGGCATCACAATCCCAGACTTTAATTTTTTTTTTCAACGTTTTTTATTTTATTTTTGGGACAGAGAGAGACAGAGCATGAACGGGGGAGGGGCAGAGAGAGAGGGAGACACAGAATTGGAAACAGGCTCCAGGCTCTGAGCCATCAGCCCAGAGCCCAACGCGGGGCTCGAACTCACGGACCGCGAGATCATGACCTGGCTGAAGTCAGACGCTTAACCGACTGTGCCACCCAGGCGCCCCCCAGACTTTAGCCTCTACTACAAAGCTGTAATCATCAAAACATCATGGTATTGGCACAAAAATAGACACACAGACCAATGGATTAGAACAGAGACTCCAGAATTGGACCCACAAATGTATGGCCGGACTAATCTTTGACAAAGCAGGAAAGAATATCCAATGGAAAAAAGGCAGTCTCTTTAACAATTGGTGCTGGGAGAACTGGACAGCAACATGCAGAAGAATGAAACTAGACCACTTTGCTACACTATTCACAAAAATAAACTCAAAATGGATGAAGGACCCGAATGTGAGACAGGAAACCATCAAAACCCTAGAAGAGAAAGCAGGAGAAAACCTCTTTGACCTCAGCCGTAGCAATTTCTTACTCGACACATCTCCAAAGGCAAGTGAATTAAAAGCAAAAAGGAACTATTGGGACCTCATCAAGATAAAAAGCTTCTGCACTGCAAAGGAAACAATCAACAAAACTAAAAGGCAACCAACAGAATGGGAAAAGAGATTTGCAAATGACATATCAGACAATGGGCTAGTATCCAAAATCTATAAAGAACTCACCAAACTCCACACCCGAAAAACAAATAATCCAGTGAAGAAATGGGCAGAAGACATGAATAGACACTTCTCTAAAGAAGACATCCAGATGGCCAACAGGCACAAGAAAAGATGCTCAACGTCACTTATCAGGGAAATACACACCAAAACCACACTGAGATAACACCTCACGCCAGTCACAGTGGCTAAAATGAACAAATCAGGAGACTATAGATGCTGGAGAGGATGTGGAGAAACGAGAACCCTCTTGCACTTTTGGTGGGAATGCAAACTGGTGCAGCCACCCTGGAAAACAGTGTGGAGGTTCTTCAAAAAATTAAAAATAGATTTACCCTATGACCCAGCAATAGCACTGCTAGGAATTTACCCAAGGGATACAGGAGTGCTGATGCATAGGGGCACTTGTACCCCAATGTTTATAGCAGCACTCTCAACAATAGCCAAATTATGGAAAGAGCCTAAATGTCCATCAACTGATGAATGGATAAAGAAATCATGGTTTATATACACAATGGAATACTATTTGGCAATGAGAAAGAATGAAATATGGCCTTTTGTAGCAACGTGGATGGAACTGCAGAGTGTTATGCTAAGTGAAATAAGTCATACAGAGAAAGACAGATACCATATGTTTTCACTCTTATGTGGATCCTGAGAAACTTAACAGAAGACCATGCAGGAGGGGAGGGGGAAAAAAAAGTTACAGAGAGGGAAGGAGGCAAACCATAAGAGACACTTAAAAACTAAGAATAAACTGAAGGTTTATGGGGGGTGGGATGGAGGGGAAAGTGGGTGATAGGCATTGAGGAGGGCACCTGTTGGGATGAACACTGGGTGTTGTATGGAAACCAATCTGACAATAAATTTCAAATTAAAAAAAAAATCCTGCTCAGAAAATGACTATGGAAGATAAAATACACAATAAATCTAAAGTTTCTAGCTTGATTTCAAACATCTTGATAATGCTGAGTAAGGTCCTAAAGACACCCCTGAAATATAAAATCCTTGAAATATAAATCAAGAATAAGGAATATGCAAGAATATGAAAGAAATAACTTGTACCTTTCTGTATCTTACAGAAAATATATATGAAGGCACAAAAAATGCTATCATGTAGAAAATAAAGTATATTTAAAAAGACAGGAAGGACTGAATGACTTCTATTCCTGCTATTAAAATGTCTTCTGGTCTTTAGTTTATGGAATATCATTACTGGGAATCATGTTTATTTAAAACATCTCTAAAATATGGATAACCATTTTAACAGAAAAGGGTAATAACATTCTATTGGAACTCCTCATGCTATTTCTATTGCTACAAATCTTTAAATAGGGAAAAAGAAAAATTCTTATTATGAGAGACTATAGTGTGAATAGTGAAAACACTATAAAATGTATTCTCACAAAAAGAGCAGGTACTATTCTACATGTGGCACAGGCAAATGGGCAAAAACCCTTTAGAAATCTTTCAGTAGTATTCTCCTCTCTTGACCACAATACTTTTGATATAAACTTAGATTTACTCATTTTGGTGACCTCTCTTTGGATGTCTAAAGGTATGCTTATAATTCAAAGCCTTACAAAGAAAACAAAAGGACTGCTTGAGAATCACAGAACGTACACTACTGAATACCTTGTTAATATTTCCAAATATTTGATACTTAAGCAAATACTATCAAAGACAACAAAAGCAATTTTTACATATGCCTATTAAAGCCTGGTGTTACCAATTCTTTATAACTGGAAGATCAATGAAATCCTCCTAATAAGATAAGTAAAGAATGTCCTAGACCTGTTCAGAACCTCTTCTCACATCATCCATGCCATTAACATCCTCGAAGGAGAGGTCATCGGAAACACATTTGCCAAAAAGAATAAGCAAAATATCAAAAACTGGAAAAGGATCCAAAGAAACTATAAGCTAGAGGACCTAAGCCAAGTAAAGACAAAATAGTTTCAGGAGGTCAAGTATAGGAGAAACCGAAAGCCAGAGAAAGTAAGGTTAAGATTGGAAATGAAGACTAGTTGGCGGTAAATGTGTGAATGCTAATCATGTGGTTGGTATGTGTGGGTCAGCATGCAGCACTGGAATAAAGCTTGACTCTCCAAGGAGCTAAATTTGCTCAGACATCATCTTTGTCCTCAGGCTTCCTACCACCATCTAAACTGCCATACAGACAACAGAAAGAAGCCGATAACTTCCCAACTTCAGTTTTCATAAAACTGTCTTATAGTCCAGGGCTCATTTAAGTTCATCCAGAGGCAGCCCCCAGACATGCTTCTTCAGTCTGCCCCTCTGAGGGCCCACAAGCCCTGCTGGACCAGCTCTCTTCAAACCACAGCTCCCAACCAGCTCATCTCTTCCATCCCTGAGGCACTCCATGGCCAAGAGGCTATTGCTGGCAACTCCTATTCTGGCTTCTCCACCCTGAGTGGATGGGAGACTGGGCAAGAATCTGCTTATTGGCCCTGCCTAAAGGCAGTAGACACATGGATAGGAAAGGTGAAGATCATAAGCTGTAAGAATGACTCCTTGTTCCATGGAACATGCAGGAATTGTCCTCTCAACCACAAAGAGCTGGGGGATGGAGGTATGATGCAGAAAAGACCCTAACCCAGCTCTATTTCCAATTAATGTCCTATGTTTCCAGCATTGATGGCCAAGGCCTAATGCCAAAAATATTTCATGGAAATATGAATTTTTCATAGGTTAGCCTACTGTACAGTCTTTTTTTATCATAAGTTTAGCAATCAATAATGATGACAATCACAAATACTTGAACAAGGATCACAAGTGTCTGCTATAAGGAACCCTCATGACTTCTGCACATTCTAAGCCTCACTTTAACCTTTTTACTCCTTTCTTGGGTAAACAACAAGCAATACAATTTGCTTTATTAATATGAAAAATAAATAGGTTGGAAGAACATAAACTTTTCTATCACCTCTAGGTCATTTATTCATTCAACAAAGATTTATTGAGCACTAAAAATGCCCCAGGCAATGTGCTATGCACTGGAGATTCAAGATATGAATAAGTAACAAATTTACGCTTTGTTTGGGCAACATTTGCAGAGCAGTTCATTATTTTCTGAGCAACGTCAAGGCTATATGGCATCCTTGTGGTCACTATCCTGAAGGCATTCAGTACCTGGCGGGCCCTCCCAACCTCTTTTTTCCAACAGCCTTCTTTCTTGATAACTTTCATTTCTACCCGTCCTGCCCCATTTCCTCCCTTGACCACTGCCAGGCACTCTGTCGTCACCTAGCCATACCCCAGCCCTGAGCTGTTACATTTTTGTGCTCTCGCTTATCCACCCTGTGTCACATTGCCTTTTTCTGCTGCACTTATCCTTCAGTCTCACTGAGTCCTCCAATATGGTTTATTCCTCCACTTTCCACTTTTCTTCCCTATTTACTATCACCATCACTTAAAACATACCTTTACTAAAACCCCAAAGCCCTTGCCATTTGCCATTCCTTTTTGATTTTCTAGAAATACTCCAAATCTGGACCAATCCAGCTATTCATCTTCTTCCTTCCATATATAAATTGTTAAGTGCCATCAGATGAAAAGATTTCACAAATGAGCTATGAGAGAATTTGAACACCTACATATTTATGATCTAGAAGCCCAGCTGGATTTTGAATGCTGACAGACAGACGATTCTCTGTCCTTGAGAGGCTTCTTCCGTATTCTATCGAGGCTATTCCAGATCTTTGTCAGTCTAAGTATTCAGTCCTGCTGCATATCCCTTTCTTTCCTAGTTGATGGTCTTGCCTACTCCTCAAAGAAAGTAAGTCACTAACACCACATGCTGCCAGTATGTTTTCTGATTCTATCCAAGTTGATGCCTATGCACAAGCAAGACAGATTAGAGGAATATCCTAGTCCATGACCTTGCTCTGCATGGCCAGTGTTTGGAGTAAGAAAATTCACTCATTTCTCTACATCTAGTCTCCTATTTTTCCCCTTCATCTCTATATAACAATTGTCTTTCCTTCTGTTTATAATGAATCCCTCTGCTTTATTCTATATCCCCACCCCTTCTCCTCTTCAGGAGCCCTATCACATCTAGACAATCTCATACTTCTCCCTCACCACTGCCTTTTTTTCTCAGACTATACCCACAGGTAAGGCCATTCTATGTTTAAGATTCTCACCTTGACCCCAAATCTCCTTCTAACTACAGCCCATCTGTTCCTTTCCCTTCTTAGACAAGTTTTTAAAAAGGAACCAGGAAAAGCAACCAGGAAAAAAAAATATTTATCATATTTTTATCCTAATAGTAAAAGTAATGCCTTCATTTTAGAAACTCTGGAAACTAGAAGAAAATAAAAATCACTCTTAACCAACCACATAGAGAAAACCACATTTATTTAATATTTTGATGGGGTCCTCATCAGTTATTTATATCTCTACATTCCCAGCATGCAATTCTATGCCAGGTGCCCAAAAAATGTTTGAAGAAAAAATTAATAAATGAATAAACAGATGAATCAATAAACTCCTTTTATTATTGAAAGCAAGTAGAGTAAGTCTTTATTGTTCAAAATTCACAACACATTCTCACTGCTAGGTGATTGTCATTCTGCTCAGTTGGAATAAATTTCTCCAATAGTCACAGCAAACACCACCCATGGGCCTGTTGCTACCAGGAAAAAAAATTCTTGTACCTCCCCCTTCCCTCAGACCCCAAAAATGGTGGAAGATGAAGCAATCTGGAGTTTGAGAGCATTTGGGGTCTCTTCAGAATGATAGAAATAGGGTTGTCTTGGGAGTAGTACAGCATTCATTTCCACAAAACTTCTAGAAGAGAGCCCTTCAGTCCCACTTGGTAGTTATATTCTTGTCCGTGATGGCCCTCAGGAAGTAGATAGTAGAGATCACAGAATGAAAAGGGAGAATTTTATGAAACAGGACATTGTCAAGAAAACTGATTGTCACAGAATGGCATTCACTCCACTGAGGAGAGTCACTCATCTCAAATTTCTTGTCTTGCATTGCCCAGAGTGATTGAGCAACCACCTGTTGAAGACTAAGCATTACAAAATTCACATGGAGGGGCACCTGGGTGGCTCAGTCAGTTAAGCATCTGACTTCAGCTCAGGTCATGATGTCACCCTTGAGTTTGAGCCCTACATTGGGCTCCCTGTTGTCAGCACAGAGCCCACTCGGGATCCTCTGCCTCCCTCTCTCTCCGCTCTTCCCCCACTCCCTGTCTCAGAAATAAATAAACATTTAAGAAAAATAATATAAATTTTGGGCGCCTGGGTGGCTTGGTTGGTTGAGCATCCAACTTCAGCTCAGGTTGTGATCTCACACTTCATGAGTCTGAGCCCTGTGGCGGGCTCTGTGCTGACAACTCAGAGCCTAGAGCCTGCTTCAGATTCTGTGTCTCCTTCTCTCTCTGCCCCTCCCCAGCTCATGCTCTTACTCTCTCTCTCTCTCTCTCTCTCTCTCTCTCTCTCTCTGTCTCTCAATAAGTAAATACATACATACATACATACACTTAAAAAAAAAAAGAAAAAAGAAATTTAAAAAGAAAACAAAATTCAAACGGAATAGGATTGCTTTTAGCACACTAAGTGGGATACCTGACATGGCATCTTCTATTTTCCTTCCCAACGACTGCCCTGCATAAGCTGCTGGGGGTAAAGGCACTAGAGTATAAAATGTTGGTTTCATACAACACAATGAGAGGTTTAGGAGAGGTATGAAAACCCATAAAATGGGGCTTCCCCCTGCTTTTAGAGGAGATATAAAACATACAGGAGGAGTCAGGGAACTTTTAGAAGAGTGTCAGAAGTGTGAAAGATTTCTCCCTGTTACCAATGATCATCTCTACCCCCCACTTCTGAAGCTAGGTAACAGGTGTGGGATTCAGAGAGAAGTAGGTACAAGTGTGTCTCCTATGAAGTTTGGGGCTCCAAGGAACCAGGGGAGCTGTATTCTAAAATACCTCCCAACAGTTTCTCCCATAGTCAAATGTGATGTAGGGGAATCTGTGCATCTCTTATGGGTCCAGAATTTACTGAGAATAAGCCAACAACACACCAGCAATCCCCTCAGAAGAGTGGTAGGCAGCCTAGTTTTTAAGGTTGGGGGGATAAAGAATGATGCATCAACGGGAGTTAACCTAACCCATATCAGGAAACCATGCAGGGGTGCCAGAGGAAGCTCCCAGACCACTTAATGACCACCTGATGGAGACTGTTTTGAAAATCATCATCCACTTGAGAGATCCTAGCATATGGAGACACAAACAATAAACAACAGCAGGAAAGCAAACACAGACCAAACAAAGTGATAAGTCTGTGAGACCAGACACCACCAATGTGTAGCCAGTCATGGAAGTAGGTTCCTGCTTAACACACACTCACACACACACACAATCTCCATCAGACAGCAGGCAGGACCAGGAAGAGAGAAAGACAACAGCCTCATCGATTCTATGCATTGAAATGTAACGAAGAAAATAATCCTGAATTTCAATGAAATCACTGAATTGGACAGGATTTTTTTGGAAGAGTCTGAGTAAGTTTCCCACAATTCATGGAAACTCAGCTCAGCATCTAGAAAAGTACATTTGACAATTTTTGTGCACAAGTTTAACACAGTACATAACTAAATTTATATGCATTAAATAGGAAAATCATGTGTCAAGTTTAAAATTTCTTACAAAGAAAACTGAGGAGATAAACCAAAACTTACCACAAGGGGATTTCAAATCATGAGGTCACAACTTCTTAAGTATTTTACTATAAATCTAAGTGTATTAAATTGGATTAACAATTAGATTACTAAGGGTTTTTTTCTTTTTTTTAACTTTATTTTTTATTTTTTAAAATTTACATCCAAATTAGTATATAGTGAAGCAATGATTTCAGTAGATTCCTTAATGCCCCTTACCCATTTAGCCCATTCCCCCTCCCACAACCGCTCCAGCAACCCTCAGTTTTTTTCTCCATATTTATAAGTCTCTTTTGTTTTGTTCCCCTCCCTGTTTTTATATTATTTTTGTTTCCCTTCCCTTATGTTCATCTGTTTTGTCTCTTAAGGTCCTCATATGAGTGAAGTCATATGACTTTTGTCTTTCTCTGACTGACTAATTTCACTTAGCATAATACCCTCCAGTTCCATCCACGTAGTTGCAAATGGCAAGATTTCATTCTTTTTGATTGCCGAGTAATATTCCATTGTATATATATATATCATATTTTCTTTATCCATTCATCCATCGATGGACATTTGGGCTCTTTCCATACTTTGGCTATTGTTGATAGTGCTGCTATAAACATGGGGGTGCATGTGTCCCTTCAAAACAGCACACCTGTATCCCTTGGATAAATGCCTAGTAGTGCAATTGCTGGGTCATAGGGTAGTTCTATTTTTAGTTTTTTGAGAAACCTCCATACTGTTTTCCAGAGTGGCTGCACCAGCTTGCATTGCCACCAACAATGCAAAAGAGATCCTCTTTCTCCGCATCCTCACCAACATCTGTTGTTGCCTGAGTTGTTAATGTTAGCCATTCTGACAGGTATAAGGTGGTATCTCATTGTGGTTTTGATTTGTATTTCTCTGATGATGAGTGATGTTGAGCATCTTTTCATGTGTCGGTTGGCCATCTGGATGTCTTCCTTGGAGAACTGTCTCTTCATGTCTTTTGCCCATTTCTTCACTTGATTATTTGTTTTTTGGATGTTGATTGGATAAGTTCTTTGTAGATTTTGGATACTAACCCTTTATCAGATATGTCATTTGCAAATATCTTCTCCCATTCTGTCAGTTGCCTTTTAGTTTTGCTGATTGTTTCCTTCCCTGTGCAGAAGCTTTTTATTTTGATGAGGTCCCAGTAGCTCATTTTTGCTTTTGTTTCCCTTGCCTCCTGAGACGTATTGAGTAAGAAATTGCTGCAGGCAAGATCAAAGAGGTTTTTGCCTGCTTTCTCCTCGAGGATTTTGAGGGCTTCCTGTCTTACATTGAGGTCTTTTATCCACTTTGAGTTTATTTTTGTGTATGGTGTAAGAAAGTGGTCCAGGTTCCTTCTTCTGCATGTTGCTGTCCAGTTTTCCCAGCACCACTTGCTGAATAGACTGTCTTTATTCCATTGGATATTCTTTCCTGCTTTGTCAAAGATTAGTTGGCCATATGTTTGTGGGTCTATTTCTGGGTTCTCTATTCTATTCCATTGATCTGAGTGTCTGTTCTTCTGCCAGTACCATACTGTCTTGATGATTACAGCTTTGTAGTATAGCTTGAAGTCTGGGATTATGATGCCTCCTGCTTTGGTTTTCTTTTTCAAGATTGCTTTGGCTATTCAGGGTCTTTTCTGGTTCCATACAAATTTTAGGATTATTTGTTCTAGCTCTGTGAAGAATGCTGGTGTTACTTTGATAGGGATCACGTTGAATATGTAGATTGCTTTGGGTACTATCAACATTTTAACAATATTTGTTCTTCCTATCCAAGAGCATGGAATCTTTTTCCATTTCTTTTAAATTTTTTTTTCAACATTTTTATTTATTTTTGGGACAGAGAGAGACAGAGCATGAACGGGGGAGGGGCAGACAGAGAGGGAGACACAGAATCGGAAACAGGCTCCAGGCTCTGAGCCATCAGCCCAGAGCCTGACGCGGGGCTTGAACTCACGGACCGCGAGATCGTGACTTGGCTGAAGTCGGACGCTTAACCGACTGCGCCACACAGGCACCCGCTTTTTTTCCATTTCTTTGTGTCTTCTTCAATTTCTTTCATCAGCTTTCTATAGTTTTCAGTGTATAGATTTTTCACCTCTTTGGTTAGATTTGTTCCTAGGTATATTATGGTTTTTGGTGCAACTGTAAATGGGATCGATTCCTTGATTTCTCTTTCTGTCACTTCATTGTTGGTGTATAGGAATGCAACCGATTTCTGTGCATTCATTTTATATCCTGCGACTTTGCTGAATTCATGAATCAGTTATAGCAGTTTTTTGGTGGAATCTTTTGGGTTTTCCATATAGAATATCATGTCATCTATGAGGAGTGAAAGTTTGACCTCCTCCTGGCCGATTTGGATGCCTTTTATTTCTTTGTGTTGTCTGATTGCAGAGGCTAAGACTTCCAATACTCTGTTGAATAACAGTGGTAGATTACTTAAGTTTTTTAAGCCAGTCATGTGAAATGTGATCAAGTTGTAAGAAGAAAACATAATGGAACTAAAAAATCAATCCACCTACTTATCCAGCACATTTATTATGTTAGTCGACTATACTGTTCATTGACAGAGTAGACAAGACAAAGTCCCCAAATTCCAGTAGGTTATACTTCACCTTATAGCATAAGCATGCATGGAAATTGCAAGCAACAACACAATCTGCCAAAGTTAGAATTATGTAAGAAATGCAGGGGTGCCCGGGTGGCGCAGTCGGTTTAGCGTCCGACTTCAGCCAGGTCACGATCTCGCGGTCCGTGAGTTCGAGCCCCGCGTCGGGCTCTGGGCTGATGGCTCGGAGCCTGGAGCCTGGAGCCTGTTTCCGATTCTGTGTCTCCCTCTCTCTCTGCCCCTCCCCCGTTCATGCTCTGTCTCTCTCTGTCCCAAAAATAAATAAACGTTGAGAAATGCGGACAAGGAAGACATTAATAAGGTCTAATTAGCAAGGCAAAACTTCATAAAGGACACAAAAACCAAGCTGAATCTTGAAGAAGTAGCTTAGGATAGTTTTGGTAGAGCCAACACACTACAGAGAAAGAACTAAAATTAAGGATCTCATTTTGGTGCTTTTAACTTTATCGTGTGGGACAATTTTTATGTAAATAGGTGAAAAATAATGAAAAAAATAATATTGGATATATTTGACATTTTAGCTCCTACCATGGTTCCACAGATGTTAAATAAAAAATAAAAGTAAAAAGCAAAGCAAGAGAGAAAAGCAGGGTAGCTGCATGTAAGACAGAAAAGCTCTAATTTCAAGAGCATTTATAGAAGGGAGTTTATTTAATTTCAAGTCCTAGAATAAGAAAATTCTTAAAGTAGGAACCAATTCAAAATATTACTAAATGTATCTATTTATAATTTTTTATGTAGGGGTTAAGTATATCTTGGAAAGGAAGATATGGGAAAAGAAGAGAATTTTCCTAAATGAAGCCTCTTACTCTGTATCATACCCCAAGGGATTATTATAAATGCTAGTGCTTGAAACATTTTAAATGAACCAAGATTATCACTGGCAAATGCATTGTGGGGGCAGTTTTGGCACTAGGTACAAGAATGAACCAGATGATCTAATGGTGGGCCTTTTCCTGTCCAATAAAGATGAGCCTATAAAGTGGGTTAATCACCTTAAAATGAACTTTAAAAAAAAAAGTGGAGAGAGAAGAATGAAAGTAGATGTCTTGCTATTATAATGCAGTTGACTTTGAAATGTACACAGGGAGAATTATACTCTAATAAAAGGCAAGGGGCCACAAGTGCTTTTTTTTCTTTTTGCCTGGGAAAGAAAAAATGGAAACATCCAAAAGTGGTCTGCTTTACACGCTGTCTGCTAACATTTCCTCTGGGATGGAGACAAGAAGGAGGCAGGTTTGGGGGAATATCAAACCATGAAGAACATAGGAAATAAAAGAAAAATTCCAGGGATGTTTTATTGTCAGTAACAGATACGTGGATTTAACAGAAAGCGAAGTTGTAAGGCTTGTTGTACAGATGCATACAGTCCAAGAAATATAAGGTTAGTCTTTCTGTATTTGAACGTGGTCCATATGAGTATTCATGGTTGAAGTATTCTAAGGAGAGCATTCTAGCAACAAAAATCTTTCTAAAACAAAATGGGAGAAGGCTCAGTGGGTACTGAAGCACTTATGTTGAAAATAACCATAAAATCAGGGGGGGTTTGTTTTTTTTGGTTTGGCTTTCCACTACTTGCCTCTTTCATAGAAATATGATATAAAGTATGTGCAGCAATGTGACTTTTGAAGCATAATTCATCTGGAAATTGTACTCTGTCACATCTGATAGTTGATCATTTTATTACATGACCCTAAATCAGCTTCAGCCATCATCACTCCCCCACTTGAGTATTTAACATCCAGGCAGTGCTAGCTGTCCATGCCCGTGGAGGCAGCTTGCCCTCCCTGGACTGAGGAAACCAGCCATTCCTTGCTTGAAGCTCATGTAATGCTTCACTTAGGGCAGATGTCCTTCAAGGGGTATCCACTCTTATCAAGACCCACCCCAACAATCCTTTGTTGCCATTAGTCACACAGTAGAGTCATATCTCATCGTGTTCTGGGAAGAGAAAGACAAAGTTTGATCTAGAAGAAAATAGCTTTATATGCCAAAGGACTGCAAAATTTTACTAATCTACACACACACACACACACACACACACACACACACACACACGCATACACACACACCCATACGTATACATACCTAAGGTCAAAGAAGAGACTATGATCTTGGATCAGTCTAAATGTATTAATATGGATGCACTTACATAAGACTTTGTGTTTAAGGCTGTAACTTACACAGCTGGAAGTAGTTCCAAGAGCACACTGAGCTGTTGGCTAAAACCTCTTCTCCAGCACTCACAATCACAAGGTCAATCAAGTCAATTAAGGTCTGAGTCTAAGGCTTCTTCATGGACAAAGTCTAATGATTCTTCTAAATCACTTCTGATTATCACTCTTCTGCATAACACCATGGGTTACCTCTGCTCTTTATTACCCAAAATGATGATTTTAGCTTTTCAGCATCTTTAGAACAATAGGATTTCAAAGCATGGTGAAGATATTGGTTATATTTCCTGTTTATTTTTTCCTTAATTGATTTTTACATTAAGTGAAATCAAATAATCTTTTCTTAAGCTCAGACAAGTTTTTGACAGGAAAGTGTTGCCTAACTGTGTAATAATCCCTCATAACACATGAAAAGATCATAGCAAGCTCTTCTAGCTTTGAAAATTCTGTGATCTATTCAGAGATACTTGGCAATTTCTACTATTTCTCCTTGCATTCCCTATAGAATGACATTCATTTTTTGGCAAAAACAACTTTTTGTTTTACTGGTCCATTACAGTATTATCTTTTTTTTTTCAATACGTTTTGTGTGACAACTAAGGATCCAGATTTAAAACCCAACCATGTGCGGAGGTAACAGTGGCATAATGATGCTGAGGTGATAATCGTACTAACTGATAACATCTTTGCTTAGCACAGTGCCTGCATATACAATGACAACTAGGTCATAAGTTCTTATTCCTGACAGACAACCTTTTCCACATTGCATTCCAATTGCAGATATAAAAAGAGGGAAATGCACGTGTTCCAACTGTGGGGATTTGATATCAATATATATTTTTTAACCTAAATACAATCTATTATGGCATTATTCTTCCACTTACTTTCTCTCTGAACAATAGAGAATAGTCATTTTTATATCTATATCCATAGATCTACATATTTGTTCTAAAAAGGTATTTTATAAAATGAATATATTTACTTAACATATCCAAATGTAGTTCATATGAAAGGTTTCTTTTATTGTTTTAATTCCAAATAATGCCAAAACGAACATTCTCATACAGATTCCTAGAACTGAAATTACTAGTTTCAAGGACCTACATGTTTTTTATATAAATTGGTACTACCAACTTGCCTTCCAAAGATGCTGTATTAATTTACTCTCCCTCCAAAGGTCTATGAGAGTATACGTTTCTCCATATGCTTGCCCCAGAGCTGTATCACCAAATCTTTCAAATCTATCAAACCAGTCTTTAAAATGGTTACAATGAGGAAAAGGGAATTACCTAGTTTTATTTTAATTTACACATTTTTCAAGTTTCTTAGCCATTTATGTTTCATCTGAATTGTCTACTATATCTTTCACATTTTGTTATGACATGGACAGCCTCTATTCTTTCTTAAATATGGCATCTCTACACTTTTTGCATATTAAGCCTTTGTTTTATATGTTGCAAATATACAACTTGAATCTCTGTCAATTATTTATCATTAATTATGGTGTCATTTACCATATTGAATTTTTAAATTTTACATAATTAAATCCATCAATATTTTTCTTTGTGGCTTTCGGTTATATAGCTTTCATTAAGTCTTCCTTATCCAAAAATTATAAAAATATTCATATCCTATTAAATCCCTTTAAGACTGAAACATTTAGTGCTATTTAGGCAATATCTTATAGACTTTTTGTGGTATTAAAGGATCTAATTTTCATTTATTTCTAACAGGTAATTATTTTGATTTTTACATAACTCTTTAGTACAAAAACTTTTAAAATATATTTTTTTTATTTTTTTTTTCAACGTTTATTTATTTTTGGGACAGAGAGAGACAGAGCATGAACAGGGGAGGGGCAGAGAGAGAGGGAGACACAGAATCAGAAACAGGCTCCAGGCTCTGAGCCATCAGCCCAGAGCCCGACGCGGGGCTCAAACTCACGGACTGCGAGATCGTGACCTGGCTGAAGTCGGACGCTTAACCGACTGCGCCACCCAGGCGCCCCTAAAATATATTTTTTAATTTCCAAACGTATAGGTTGTTTTTTAAAATCTTTTTACATTAGTTTTTTTTTTTTAATGTTTATTTTATTTTTGAGAGAGAGACAGACAGAGCGTGAACAGGGGAGGAGCAGACAGAGGAGACACAGAGTCCGAAGCAGGCTCCAGGCTCTGAGCTGTCAGCACAGAGCCCAACACGGGGCTCGAACCCACAAACCGCGAGATCATGACCTGAGCCAAAGTCAGACGCTTAACCAACTGAGCCACCCAGGTGCCCCACATTAGTTTTTATTTTACTTTCCTGTGTTCAGAAAATGTATTATGTGTTATTTTTACTTCCTGGAAATCACTGAAATTTTTGTGTGACTAATACACCGTCAAATCTGTTCTCTGATAAAAGTAAATTCTGCTTGTTCTGAGGCAAGATTTTTCAAAATAGTTTTTAAATTTGTACTCAAAGTTTTATAAAGGCTCATTCTTATAGTCTCTCTATATTCCCAAGTTAATAATTAATGGCTGAAAGTTACATCAGCTATTTTGCTATGAGAAATCAGGTAAATCTAAAAAAAAAAATTTATCACTTTTTATCAAATCATTTATATTTCCAAATTTTGTCAAATAATTTATAATCCCTCTTTGCCTATGCCTTAGCAGTAGTTTTCATGAAACCACGTGCTCTCATGGGACAAGATTAGTAGACAGAAGAACAGCATTTCAGCCCTGGTTTGCCACAAATATTGCATGGTCTTTGGCAAAAAATTTCATCCCCTCACCTGATATGGGGAAAAATACCCACACAGAATGTCTATGGTGATGATCAATGAGAAACTGTATTATTGTATTATTTAATGTAATCATGACAGTAAATCAGTAACTGATCAATACTAAGTGGTTAATAATAAAGACCACTGACTAGACTAGTAATCAATATTCTTATTTAAGTGAATCCAGAGATGACTCCTAGCTGATTTTTTCTGACTCTGCCTAAGTGACATCCTTTTGTATCCTAAAATAATACATTATTTTACCAATTGATGATTAAGACAAATGAGGAATAAAATCATGGGTGGCATTTTAAATCATTCTTTTAGAATAATTTTTAGGGGCAAGGAGTCATCAAAATTGCCAATATTTATCTAAATATTGCTTTGTATATGGTATTTGATTCCTTGATGTGTCACTACGTCTGTGTAATGAGGGATCAACACACTTCAAATGATGAATTTCTTAAATTTTTCTCCCCCCAAAAATAACCACGAAAATAAACTAGCTTCTTGCACAGTCTTCTTGAAATCTTCTTCAGTAGTCTGCATAAACTCTACTAATTCCAAATAAGTCCATTAAATTCAGGAACCATGTCTCACTGATTTTTGTATTTCCATCCCTAAGCAGAATACTCAGGACATTATACAATTCAGTGGGACTGAGCAGCACTATAGCAGCATTTAACTTACACAAGTTTCAACCATACGGTCTTTGGGAAAAAAAGAATGAGAAGGAAAAGGATGAGGAGAGAATTAGCAATTAATAATGGAGGTAATCTTCCACCCATTCTGGTACATAAATATCTACATCTATCTATCCATCAAAATAAAGAACAAGAGACAGAAAGAGACAGAGAGATTGAGATTTCTGAGTATGAGATGGAAGGTGTGAAATTGCTTTTACTCCTGTTCTCAGTTTCTGGCAACCTTTCAAGGTATGAGTATGTCACTGAGCTGAGTGATTTTATCATTGAAGCATTCATATTTTTCATACAAGATGACCCTAGAGCAAAGCCAAATATGTTATTATTTCTCAGTCAAAAAAAAAATTTTCTGTTCTAACACCAGAGGTAAAACTGGCTGTGCTAAAACTTCATAAAAGACATGAGCTCATCTCCAAAGTGGCATTTTCCCAAGAGCTTTGCATCTTCACAGCCTAGCCTTGCCTATTTTATAATCTATACCAGTTGGCTGCTTTTTTTGCTCCACTCTTGTGACCATCCTACCCCCACCTCCTACTGTGTCCTGTATTTCAGGGAACTACAGTTCCCAAAGTCTCTTGCTCTCTGCCTTCCAGGTGGGTTTGGCCAATGGGAAGACCTGGAAGAAGACTAGAATGCTGGAATAGTGAAGCCAGAGTTTTCTACTTCTATTTCTATCTCTATTTCTATTTCCATTTCCATTTCCATTTCTCTCTCCCTCTCTCGCTCTCTCTCCCCACCCCCGCCCTCTGTCTTTAGTGGTGCCACTGGCAGTGGCTGTGTCTCCAATGTTGTTCTAGCTCCCATGAGACCTTCCATTATGGTTCAGAAAACCCCAAATTTAAGGATATGGAAACACCACTTCTCCCCATCACTCTGACACAATGGAGGGAGCAGCGTGCTATTGTTACTGTTTTCTGGATTGCCTCCCCCTCCCCTCTTTGGTAGCTGAGTTCTTTCATCTCCTATGTGACCAAAGCTTTTGTTAAATTTCTTCTGCTGAAAAACCTAGACTGTTTCCTAGCTGGATTCTGACTAATACAGAAGCTAAGTCACACACAAAATAAGACTACCCTGCAAATTTTATTTCTCATTATGATTATTTTTAAGTAACTAAAAAAATAGATGCAGAGCAGAAGAGTGAAGAGGAAAAAAATGAACAATAACACAGCAGTAGGAGTAACTCTGTCTTTTTACTTCTGAGTATCTTATAATTATTAAGAATCTCATCTGGGGATTGATAACCCTATGCTGAAACCAAATTCTCTCCAAAACTTGAGTGCCCATATATGGAGATGTGCTATTCTTTTTAAAGTCACTCATTTAATGCCAGATGGTTAATTTAAACTGGATTGAAAAAGTACTATAGGCTTAACTTTCACTAAAAATTATATGGTTTTACTATTAAATAAAGTCATTTGGCTCCTCAGAGACTCAGTTTTCTCAACTCTGTAAGCTAGGAATATCAGGGTAGCTCAGTGGTTCTTAAATATGGGGGGAATATCAACTCATTTGAGAATCTGATGAAACCCATGAACTCTTTTGCCTGACAAATGGGCTTAATCACAGAATTCTGCATACCACTTCAGGGATTCTCAGACTCTTTAAAGCTCATCTGTGGTTCTTCAAATGGCCATGGACTAATATTTTGAGTCTGTGGACTCAATCCTAGTCATCTCCAAAGGTCCATTCAATCACTAAGTTTTGTTAAAATATAAACTTATTGTCATACATTCTGGATGCTAGAAGTCTGAAATCAAGCTGTTAATAGGGCCATGTACCCCCTGAAACCTGTAGGGGAAACTACCAAGTAAGTTTCCCTGTATCAGGTCAGAAAGAGAAGGCTGAAGGAAAATGACTTGAGAATACTGCCACAGTTATCTTCGATGTTTCATAATAGGCCGAGCTGACAAAGATTTTCCTAGTCTTAAACGCACTCTTTCCCAAGTGCCTGAGATGAGATCAGCTTCTTGGAGTTATCAACTTGTCTGGCACACAAAGCAGGAGTGCGGTGATGCAGGCTCACTGGGGCCGACAATGGAGCAAGGCTACTAGCCACTGCCTCCCTAGTCTGTTAAAAGGCAAGGATAAACCCATAGCGGAAGTGCAGAATGATAATATTTCCACATTTCAGAAAAGAAACAGGAACCATTAATGAAGCTCAGATTTTACTTAGCTGGTCCTACATCATTCATTTAGAAAGCTCTTTCTCTGTTCCTACTCCTCTGCTCTCCTCACTCCCATCCATAGACCTCCTGGTCCCCATCTGTTACTGAATTGCACCTGCATGGACAGAGAATGCCAAAGCCAAATGGCAACACTTCCCTTTCATGAAAAGCAGGCATAGTTCTGACCAAAAAGAAAATGCTAACAATTCTAGAGAGTGTTATTCAGATAACAGAAAGAGCACTGGTTTTATATTTTAAACTTGAAAAATACAGGCTTAACTCCTTTGTTTTGCCACAATAAAAGTACATAATTTTAAAAGCTTTATTTGTAACTATCAGTTGTACAATAACAGTATCAGTTAACTATGCTTGGCCTCAGATCTGAGCTTTAAGTTTCAGGTCTCTCATCCATTATTTGTGTGACTTCAGATAACTTAAAGTCTCAAGTTTGGGATAAATCATCTCTGAAGTATATTCCATTGGAATCCTGAGGAACATTGGCCCTCAGGATGTTTCTTCAAAATAAAAAGTGTAAGTAAGTTAATAACCTTGGGAGACCCTGTAAATCTCTCCCTATCTCCATCCTATCTCTTGGAAATTCCCTATACACGTGAACATATAAAGACTATGAAAAGTCTCATAAGGAAGGAAGGGAGAGAGAAACATGCTTGGCTTTGTCTAATTCACCATATCCCAAATGTACCTGGCCTCAGAAATCTTTCAGTAAATCATACCTTTTGACAGTTCAAGGAACACACTTAAAGAAATACTGCTCATTATATTATCGAAATATTTGTGTTTGAAAACTATTCTCAAGAAAGTGGAGTTATTAAAAAGTGGAAGGAGGTAGAGGTTTTAGATAATGTGTAAATAAATGGGAAAAGATCTAGCATTTTGTGACCCAAAGTCCTTGCTCATCAAGAAAGGCCTTTGAATAAATCTCTTGATGAACTATTAAACATTAATCAGGGTCAAACTTTTTCAAAACTGGAAGGATTGGCTGGGAGGGAGAAGCATTTACAAGAAATAACCGTGTTACCTCCCACTTTGCAGTCAGCAGCTAACCAAACTCTGGGATGACTGACCCCCCAATATTTAATACCTTCAGACCACAGAGAGCCATTTGCAAGCGGGTGAGATTTTCTTAACTCAGAAGAGGCCTAGCAGGAATAGTTTTCTACAGCTAATATAACAAAATACGCTAAACTCCATGGATTAAAACAACATGAATTTATTATGTCACAGTTCTGGATGCTAGAAGTCTGGAATCAAGGACTTAACAGGGTCATGCTCCCTCTAAAACATGTAGGGGAACCTTCCCTGCCACCGCCTACCATCTGGTGGTCTGATGGCAAACTTTGGGGTTTCTCGGCCTATAAACTCCATTAGTCCACATCTCCATCTTCATATGATACTCTCCCTGTATCTGCCTTCACATAGCTATCTTCCTATAAGTACATCAGTCAGACTGGATTGGGGACCCATTCTACTCAAGTAGGAGCTCATCTTAATATTCATGACAACTCTACTTCCAAATGAGTATACATTCTAAGATACTAGGGGTTAGAATTTCAACATATCTCTTGAAGAGGCACAACTCAATCTATAACAGCAAAGCTCTAGGACTTGCTCATAAAAGCCTTAGATGTTCTTATGGAAGGCTTTCTCAAGATTTTTATTTGTGGTATTTTATTGTTTTCTCAGCCTATTTGTATATTATTACATTGCCAGTATTGACTTTGGACTCTCAGCTAGAATATTATACACCTTAAATACTACTGGTTGTGACAGCAACTAAGTTTATCACGTTTTTGTTCACTTAACACCTTAGATTTCTCGTATAGACTTTCTCCACTTAGGAATTTTGAAGAGGCATGAAAGGGGTAGTAGGAGGGAGGGAAGGGTGGGTGATGGGTACTGAGGAGGGCACCTTTTGGGATGAGCACTGGGTGTTGTATGGAAACCAATTTGACAATAAATTTCATATTAAAAAATAATAAATAAAAATAAATGAACATTTTAAAAAATAAATTAATTTTTAAAAAAGGGCATGGAATACTTTTCTCTTGCTATGCACCTAAATATCCATATTCTTAATTATATCCATTTGTATAACGGATGAAGTTTGTGCTGCAAAGCCTCATTAAGGATCCAAAGAGAACAAAAAACTCTAAACAGCTTTCTAAACCTGTGATTTTATCCATAGTTACAGGATGAAGACAACTAGCCTACAAGAGCCAACATTACTAAAAAGAATCATGTGGGGGCGCCTGGGTGGCTGAGTCGGTTAAGCATCCCACTTGATTTTGGCTCAGGTCACAATCTCACAGTTCGTGGGTTTGAGTGCCGCATCAGTCTCCATGCTGACAGTGCGGAGCCGGCTTGGGATTTTCTCTCCCTCCCTGTCTCTCTCTCTGCTCCCCGCCCCCCACCTGCTTTCTTTGTCTCTCAAAATAAATAGACGTAATTAAAAAAAAAAAAAAAAAAAAAAGGACCCATGTGAGCGCAAAGCATTAGGATAGGTATCATTACCACAGGGCACATGCAGAACTGCCATTGCCCTTTAGCTCTGAATGCCCTTTTCCCATGTGTATCAGTTTCCCATTCCTGCACAACAAATTGCCACTAATTCAGTGGGTTTAAAACAACACAAATTTATTATCTTATAGCTTCTGTAGCTCAGGAATCCAGGAATGTCATGGTTATATTCTTTGCTCAGGGTCTCACTAGGTTGAAATCAAGGTATCATCCAAACATAAGAGACTCTTAAATACAGAGAACAAACTGAGGATTGCTGGAGGGGCTAAATGGGTAAGGGGCATTAAGGAGGGAACTTATTGGGATGAGCACTGGGTGTTACACATAGGGGATGAATCACTGGAATCTACTCCTGAAATCATTATTTCATCACTATATGCTAACTTGGATGTCAAATAAATAAATAAATAAATAAATAAATAAATAAATAAATTTTTAAAGAAAAGGAAGAAAGAAATCAAGGTGTCATCCAAGGCTACAGTTCACACCTAGAGCACAGGATCCTCTTCTAAGCTCACTGGTTGTTGGCAGGATTCATTTCCTTATGGTTATACAACAAAGGACCCTAATTTCCTGATCACTGTCAGCCAAGGACCATTCCCAGCTTTTAGATGCCACCTTCAGTTTCTCACCACATGGCCACTACGGGCAGTTCACAACATAGACACTAACTTTCTTCCAAACCATCCAGAACACATCTGACTTCCTCTTCTTCAGCAGTCAAAGAAACCACTCTGCTTTTAAAGGGCTCAGATGATTAGGTCTGACCCATTCAAGATACTCATCATTATAGCATAAAATAATCACGAGAGAGATATCTTATTGTAGCCAGAGCTTCCACTCACACTCATAGGAGAAAGGATTATTTAAGAGTGAGGGTCATCAGGGCATCTTAGAACTCTGTCTTCCACATCATTCAAGGCTTCTCTTTTGTGTGTCCGGGACACTTTTATGGCATTGGTACTTTATTCTAGAAGCAGGAATGATGTGAAAATGGCATCAGAAGCCACATATTCATCAGCAAGGAAGTGTTCAAAATGTTTCTAAAAAGAAAAATGTTTCAGTTGTTCCAAGTTATCTGGAAATCTATCATTAGGCTGGTTCAGTGTCTTTGCAGGTCTTACCAAAACTAATTTGGAAGGGAATATGTTCAGAGAAACAGGTTATGTCACAGTCAAATTTATATAACACAGCAAAAAGGGGGTAGTGGGGGAGGAAGAAAGTTATCTATCATTTTTTTTTAGTTCAGAAAATACCAAGTTGTAGCTTGGGCATAAATTTAAATACAAGAAGAAGCAAATCATATTGAGACTAAGAACATATAGAGACACACAAAAAGAGTTTAAAATTACAGGAAACAACCTTTTATGCTTACACACACATCATCTATATTTTCTTACTGCTAGGAATAAACACTCATCATGCACAGTGAGCATCCATGAAACCCCACCACCAAAGTCCTCACCTCACCAGACTTATTATTCTTCTAGTTCAAAATTCTATCTTTCAGACTCTAGGCTCCTTCTTCCCACCCAAAGCCCCAACATTCACGAAATTTGAAAGTAGAGGCTTAGCAGTCCTGGGACTAAAACTAATGATTGCAAGCCCTGTAATATGGACTTTGAAACAAACATCTCGCATCAGATTGAGAAGAAGCATTAGGTGCTGTACCCCATCTTGTGAAAATGTGTCAGAGAAAATATAATTATTCTTAAAAAGATAATGATACAAATACATTTTATTGTATATTTGAACATTACATTTTGTTTATTTCAGCAATTGCTATATGACATAAGCAAGGTTTTAGAACACCAATCCAACTTGCATCACTCCAAGACAGAAGCTCTAGAATACTGCCCAAGGCATTTTCCCACAAAAACAACCCTACTTAGAGCAAATGGAGTATCCAAAGGAGAAGTGAAAATACAATGAAAATGTATTAGTTCATACATTTGGATTTGTGACGACTATCTGATGTTTTATTTGTGATAAAAATTTAGTAAGCATATTAAATCAAGATGGAGATTGACAAAAACATGCATGCTTTAATTTACTTAGTAGATAGACTTTGTTTCATTTGGGATCTGTTTGGCTACGGGTAACAGAATTCACAATTCATGATGGCTTAAACCTAAGGATATTTACTGATATGTGACAAGAAGTCCAGAGGTAGGTGATCTTAAAGTGGATTCAGCACATCAATTACACTGACAAAGATTCTGGTCCCTTTCAGTCTCCCCATCTGACATCCTCAGTATCACAACAGTATCTTCACTCATGACTAGAGTGGCTGTAACAGATCTGAGCATCACTCCTCAGCATCCCATGTAGGATGGAGGAGAGCACATGGAAAGTGGCTCTCTCTCACACAGTTCTTCCTGTCAGAGATCTTCTGCAAAAATCCTCAGCAGGTGTCCCCTACATCTCAATGGCCAAAAGTGGCTTCCATTTCAACCAAACTACTTCACTTTTATCCACTTTTACATGTACTTTTAAATATCTTTTGGGAAACTAAAAATGGATGGCGAAGGTTTTGCTACTAAATGCCACTGCCAAATTGAAGCTTTAATTTCCTAATAAGAGAATGAGTAAAGGTCCCCATCCGCCTGAATGATTTACTTTTCACAGAATGAAAACAAACCGGCTTCTTAAATTTGCTCCCAAATATATGCTTCTTACTCTTTGAACATCTTTTAATGAAGACAATGCTATGGGAGGAAAAATTGCAAGACAGCTCTGGTCCCTGCCAAGCATTAATCTAGGACAAGCTACTGGCTCCCTCCTCCAAAATCAACTCTAGAACAACTAGATGCTGGAGGTGAACACAGGATTGTAGTGATTAATTTAGAAAAATAAATAACAAGATAAGAAAACCCCAGAGACTAAAGCCTGCCATGAACTGGTTTGTGTGAGAGCTGAGTGGCTGAAGCCCAGGAGCCAGCAGCGAGAGAATGGGCTAGGGGAAAGCCTTTTAATTCTGCTCTTGCCTTGGCCTACTCCTTTAGTCTTGAGATCTCCTTTCCTAACTCTGTATCACAGGAATCAGTAGCAAATGCCAGGGCCGCGTGTGACCACAAGGATATCAGGGAAGTACACAAACACAGTTGGGGTGAAGAGGTTTAGAAAACAGATGGTGATCGACCAGCCACCCTAAGCTCTCTCAGCGCTGAGGACTGTAATTTAGGAGGCTGTCTCCTCCAATGCTGCTTCTCCCCAAGGGCTTCAAGATAAGTCCCTGACCAGAAAGTGAGAGAGAGGAATTACCAACAAGGGTCTGTGACTCCTGGTTTTCTCTTCAACCCCCTCCCTAATGTGCTGGTGCTGGCACTCACTAGGGACTGGTTCTCATCTCCTCCCCAACATTCATTACCAGACAGAAAAGATGGCAGCCCCAGAGGAACAAGAACTCACAGGCTCATACAGCAAATGAGACATGTGAGGAGTATAACATCTATCTTTTTAGTCAACAAACTGGAAAGCATATGCCATTTGAAGTAGAATTACTGGAAAAGACAAATCAAGATTTTAAATTAAGCATAATAGATATTCTTTGGGAGATAAGTAGAGAATAAAATGAAACAAGAACAGATATTTTTAAAACAGTCCAGTGCAAATATTAGATATGCACATAAAACAGTCAAAATAAAGGACATAGTGGATTGAGAATATCAGAAGGCAGATAACTTAAAAGAACTGTAAGAAGACTGGGTTAAGGCAATCCCCAAAAGGGCAGCAAGAAGAATAAAGTAAGAAAAAGTTAGAACTATGGAGAGAAAAGCAGAAATAGCAACATCCATTTAATGAAAATCTTAAAAGGAGACAAAATACAGAAATGAAGACATGAAGAAATATTGGAAGAAATAAAGGAGATAAATGTCTTAGTATTAAAGAAGGTGAAAAATCTCAGAATAAAGGCATCATTTCTGTGCCAAACAGAAAAACAACAACAACATGTTATTTCTCAAAATATTAAAGAAGCAAAAGATCTGAACCTGGAATTCTACATCCACTCAAAATGTCATTCAAAATATTTTAGTATCAGTGCTCCTGTTTCAGCATCAGCATCATGGGTGCATCAGATGACTCTCCTTTTTGTCTCTCCTTCTAGCAACTAATTTTGCACCCATCCTTGAACAAAAGTATCTCCGTAGTCATTGTGGGATCCAGCATCATATTCCAAGGGACCCAAGAGGAGTCTCCCAACATGTGCATTAGGTAATAGGCAGGCAGACCCCAGTTGAGGCCACAGAACCAGAAGGAGCTTGCAAATTGGCCACAGCCCCTCTCAGCTGCAATTGGGGAAAACCAAGGGAGTGATGACTTGGGTAGACACCTACCGATGAGAAAGCCTTTAGAGAAATCCAGCCTTCCCAAGGAAGGATAGCAGCATTCCAGTGGAGAAAAAAAGTATATGAGTTTGGATTCACTGAAGAGGGAAAGGGGAACTTTGTCAGCACCGCCCCTCTTCCAAGGAAGCATGGTACAGGGCTGAACTAGCCAGAGGCACCCTATTCCACCAGGAAAAGAGAGAGTGGTGAGTGAATGCCCAGCTACCTAGGTCTGTAGGACACAACTGGACAAACCTGTATCTCTCCAGCACCCTGAGTATTGATGTGGGAACTCCATGATTGGGGGGAGGAAGATCAGGAAAGAGAAGGACAAGAATTTAAAGAACACTAAAGGGACAAAGTTCCTGCTAACTTTCAGGACTCCAGCAGAAAGCCTGCCCACAAGTCACTGGGATAACCTCACTGGAAGATCCCCCCCATCTGTCCTGTGGGCATCCATAATGCCCTGATACCTAAACCCATACCTCCCTCCAGTATTCAGCCAGCTCCTTGCTTCCAAGTAAACAGGGAGGCCTCTTAAAAAAAAACAGGCCAGAGTCTGGGGGGCAAGGGAGAATCCATAATCTTTAGTGACACCTTCTGAAAAAAAAAAGAGAGAGAGAGAGAGAGAGAGATTCCCAGCACCAGCCTGATGAGTTGTAAGAACCAGAGAAGATATACAAGCTTAAAAATTCTGGAACAAGCAGAATTACAGAGCAAGTATATCCACACAAAGTTGGAGATGATCCCAGATACAAATGGGACCAATGAAAAATCTCTCTCACCCAGAAATAACAAGAAAATAGTTGAGAAGGTGTCTGCTATCTAAAATGAGAAAACGTCAAGGAACATGAAGACACAAAGAAATATATCATCAACAAAAGATAATAATCTTCCAGTAACTAAATTCAAAGACACAGAATACTGTAATTAACTGACAAGTCAAAATAGTTGTTTTGAGGAAACTCAAATTTTTCCTACATTCTTTCCAGAAGTTTTTCGATTTTATTAATCTGTTCAAAGAACCAGCTTTTGATTTTACTACTATTCTCATTATTTAATATTTTTCTCTATTTTACTGATTTTTCTTACTGTGTTTATTATTTCTTTTGTGTTTGCTATTTTAAGTTTACTCTGTGGCTCTTTCCATAACATCTTGAGTTGAGTGATTCACTAATTTACTTTACACTTTCTTGTTTATTAATAAATGTATTTAAATGTCCCTCTAAGTACTGCTTTAGCTATGGCCCACAGAGTTTAAAAAACAGGGTTTTCATTATCCATCAGTTCTAAACATTTCTTGACTCCCTTTTAAACACAAGGATAATCTGGTACCATATACTTCCAAACAGATTATTTTTAAAACCATAAACAATTTTATTGTATTATGCTGGAAGATGCAGTATGCAACATATTGATACCATGAAATGTACTGAATAGTCCCCTGGAACCCAATATAAGATTTAATTTTTTTTAAGTTTATTTATTTTTGAGAAAGAGAGAGAGAGAGAGAGAGAGAGAGAGAGACATAGTGCAAGCAAGGGAGAGGCAGAGAGACAGAGACACATAATCCAAAGCAGGCTCCAGGTCTCTGAGTTATTAGCACAGAGCCCGACACGAGGCTCGAACTCACGGACCGTGAGATCATGACCTGAGCAGAAGTTGGACGCTTAACCGACTGAGCCACCCAGACGCCCAGTAAGATTTGGTTTTTTTAAATGTTTGTAGTATACTTATAAAGATTGAATGTTCTCTGTTAAGTGAAAAATTCTCTATATATCTAATAGTTGGGGCTCATTTTTTATATTGTTTAGGCCATAGATGGTACTGTATATTTTTTCCCTGCTTGCTATTTAGCTTCAAGGAAAGTATGCTAAAATCTACCATTTAAATTGCTGAATTATCTATTCTTCTTATGGTACACTCATTTGTTGATTGACATATTTTTCAGTTATTCTTGGGGGGTTTTTATTTTTTTATTTTTATTTTTTTTAATTTTTTTTCAACGTTTTTTATTTATTTTTGGGACAGAGAGAGACAGAGCATGAATGGGGGAGGGGCAGAGAGAGAGGGAGACACAGAATCGGAAGCAGGCTCCAGGCTCCGAGCCATCAGCCCAGAGCCTGATGCGGGGCTCGAACTCACGGACCGTGAGATCGTGACTTGGCTGAAGTCGGACGCTTAACCGACTGCGCCACCCAGGCGCCCCTCTTGGGGGGTTTTTAAATAACATTCTTCTTTGTCCACTATGATAGTTTTTACATTACATTTTAATTTTTTAGATACTATGTTCATCATTCCATCTTTCCTATATTATACTTTTCTGTATATAATTCTTATCCTTTTCCATTTTTCATATATTTCTTATTGATAAAACTATAGTATTTTAAAATTCAACCTGAAAGACTTGTTTTATTTAATAAGTTTAACCATTTGCATTTATTGTAATTACTGTTATACTAGTAACAGTATATCTATTATTTTATCTCATATTTTCCATTAAAAATATTTTCCACTCTTCTTTCATAGAATTTTCCTTTTTTTCTCCTTTCCTGTTTTCAATCAGATTGATCAAGCCTATTTCTTCTAGTTTAAAAATTATATATTTTATTTTTATTCTGATAGCAATTTTCCTTAATGTAAGATTCATCCTCACGTTTATTAATTTCTATTGGTTTCTTAAACTTATCACTATGTTTATCTTCCCCTATTACTTGTTAAGTACTCATCCACTCAGGTCCATTTGGTTTTCAGTCTCTTTTCTTCTCCATCTTTCTCCAGATGTTAATGTTTTCTAGAGTTTTAGTTCCTTGTTTTAATGAATATATTTTCACTCTTTCTTTTCTTGGTTTTAGATTTTTTTCTTAACATGACTCTTACTTCCCATATTTCTTATAGATCTCCAGCATTTTTTTCCTCTTCCATTTGAGAACTTCTAAAAAAGTCTGCAATGGGGATATCTGACTGGCCAAATTTTTTAGACCTGTATGTCAGAGAATATTTTTAGGATACAAAAATATTTTTTAATTGAGATATAATTAACATGTAACATTGGGTAAGTTAAAAGTGTACAATGTGTTCATTCGATACATTTATATATTGCAATATAATCAGCACCATAACATTAGCTAACACCTCTATCAATTCACACAATAATCATTTCTTTTTTGTGGTTAAAAACAATCAAGAGAGACTCTTTTAGCAACTTTGAAGTTTATAATACAGTACTGTTGACTATAATCACTATGCTGTGCATTAGATATCCAGAATGTATTTATTGCTACTTATAAGTCCACACCTTTAAACATCTCCCCAATTCCCCCAACTCCAGCCCCTAGAAAATACCATTCTACTCTCAGTTTCTAAGAGTTCAATTTGACTCCATGGATAGTGATACCATACAGCTTTGTCTTTCTCTGACTTATTTCACTGAGCATAATGCCCTCAAAGTCCACCCATGTTGTCACAAATGTCACTTTCCTCATGGCTGACTAATATCATCCATCCATTGATGGACACTTAGGTTGTTTTCATGTCTTGGCTATTGTGAATAATGCTGCAATAGACATGGGAGTTCAGATATTTTTGATATCCTGTTTCTATTTCCTTTAGGTATATACCCAAAAATGGGATTGCTAGATCATATGATAGTTTATTTTTTAAGTTTTTAGGAAACCCCAACTGTTTTCCACAGTGGCAGAACCAATTTACATTCCCACCAATAATGCACAAAGATTCTTTCTCCATATCCTTGCCAACACTGGTATCTCCTGTCTTTTTGATGACAGCCATTCCAACAGGTATGAGATGATATCTCACTATGATTTTGATTTGTATTTCCCTGATGATTGATGATGTTGAACAGTCTTTGATGTACCTGTTGGCTATTTGTATGTCTTCCTTGGAAAAATGTCTATTCATATTCTCTGCCTATTTTTAATAGGTTTGTTTAGGGTTTGTTTCTATAAATCTACAGTGCTTTATACATTTTGTATATTACAAAATTTACAGCTTGCTAATATTTTCTCCCATCCTATAGGCTGGCCTTCATTTTTGTTATGTTTCTTTTGCTGTCCAGAAATATTTTAGATTAATTTAGTTCTATTTATTTTTGCTTTTTTGTTTATGCTTTTGGTGTCATATCTAAAAAATCATTGCCAAGAACAGATTCAAGTAGCATCTTCCCTATTTTTCTTTCAGGAGTTCTACAGTATCAGGTCTTATGTTTAAGTCTTTAATCCATTTTGAGTTAATTTTGGAGAGTGATGTAAGACAGGGACTGAATGTCATTTTTCTTTCTGTGGTTATCCAGTTTTCCCAGCACCATTTATTGAAGAGACTAACATTTCCCCATTGAACATTTTTGGCTTCCTTGTCAAATATGAGTTTACTGTATATGCATGGATTTATTTCTGGGCTCTCTATTCCATTCTATAGTTTATGTGCCTGTTTTATACCAGTACCATACTGTTTAATTACTATAGCTTTTTAGTATAGTTTGAAATCAGCCACAGGCTCTGCTGCACTTTGAGGAGGTTGTTAGCAGGGCTCCGGGTCAGGCAGGGCCTCCAGCTACACCCCGCAGTTGGATGGATCTAGTGGAGTCACTTTCTAGATGCCTTGGTCAGGTAGGGCTGCAGGCTATGCTCTGGAATTAGCTGTAGTCACTGGCTGAGCCCCACCTCTAGGTGAGGCTGCAGGCTGGGCTCAGCAATTGGAGCAGGGCTGGTGGCTAGGCTTTGCTGCTGAGAAGTACTACAGGCTTCATTCCAAAACTGCCCCAGGTCACTGTTTCCCTGGTCAGGCAGCATAGGAGTTTATGTTCCACAGTTGGGCAGAGTTGCTGACTTGGTTTTTGGCCTCAAGGGGCTGCAGATGGGGTCTGTAGCTTCTCAGAGTCTCTAGCCAACCTCTCCAGTCCAAAGAGACTAGAGGGTATACTCAGCAGTTGGGCAAAGCTGCCGACTTGCTCCCCTGTGCAGGTGGGATCACAGAATGGGCTCCAGAGCCAGTACAGCCCATTGGCTGGGAACCTAAAACAGGCCGAAGTGCTGACCACCAAGCTTGCTGGCCAAACAGGCTCTGCCCTAAATGGGTAAAGCCACTGACTAGGATCTCTCCTCAGGTACCACCACCCTCAGAATTGTGGTCCACCAAGATCTGTAGACTGATTCCTATAACCCCTCCCCACTTTTCCATCTCTGTCTGATGCCTGATGGTCCAAGCCCCACTGATTGCCCTAGTGGGCCCTATGAGGCAAGGTCCAAATGGGCTTCTGGAAGCATGCAGGAAAAATTGGATGTCCATCTTGGGCTCTCTTTTACCCCTGAAGAAACCATAGGCCCAGTGGGGCCTTATCAGTGTGCAGCTATACCATTCTGGGGAAGGGACAATGCAGTCAAAATGAAAATGTTCTTACTGCCTTTCAAGTAAGTCCTTCTTGGTCTCTGGGGTCCATGGGATGCTTCAGTCTCACCCCTGGGCTCTGGAATTTTCACAAAGGTGTCTTGTCTATAGATAGCTATTAGTTGGTCTTTCTACGAGGGAGACAGTTAGGGTCCATCTATTCTGTAATTTTGCTGATGTTCTATATTTTGTTAATTTAAGGACAATGTCAGAAAATTTAAATGCCAATAGCCATTCATATATGTAGGCAAATCATACAACTATGTTGCTTTGATTTGATGGGCACTGAAATGACCTTATATAAGAAATATCTCAGGGCTCCTGGGTGGCTCTGTCGGTTGAGTGGCCGACTCCACTCAGGTCATGATCTTGTGGTTCGTGAGTTCAAGCCCTGCATCAGGCTCTGTTTGGACAGTTCAGAGCCTGGAGCCTGCGTCGGATTCTGTCTCCTTCTCTCTCTGCCCCTCCCCCATCACGCTCTCTCTCTCTCTCTCTCTCTCTCTCTCAAAAATAAACATTAAAAAATTTCTAAATATTGGGGCACCTGGGTGGCTCAGTCAGTCAAGCGTCTGACTTTGGCTCATGTCATGATCTCACAGTTTGTGGGTTCGAGCCCCATGTCAGGCTCTGTGCTGACAGCTCAGAGCCTGGAGCCTGCTTCAGATTCTGTGTGTCCCTCTCTTTCTGCCCCTCCCCTGCTCTCTCTCTTTCCCTCTCTCTCTCTCTCTCCCAAAAATAAATAAAATATTTTAAAAACATTTAAAATATTTTTCAAAAATTATAAAAAGAAAAGAAATATCTCCCCACCAACTTTGAAATTCTAGATAAGTGCAATAATCAACAAGGCATTTTATTACACAAAATGATAGCTGACGTATATCACATATAACATATATCGCAGCTAACATATATGAAAAATGGTTTATTACATTCATTTCACTTATTCTAATACCATCCACTTTCTATGATGTAAGAACCAAAGAAACAAAATATGGAAGGGCAATTGATAGGTGTAGGCTTTGTTCCCAACAAGACTGGATGCTGCAGCCAGGTCAGCAGGCCTGTACTAGGTCCCTGGAGTGATAACTGCTGACTGACCCTGTTTACATTCCAGGAATGTGAAAACATTAGACATGTTCATCACCTCTACCAAAATGTCTGCTGGTGGCCAGGGAGGGCTTAAATGCCAGGACTGACTTTTTATTTTTCATCCTGGTCCGAGTAATTCTAGTTTTTAAAGAGGAGAGAACGCAGTTTTCTAAGAAGCTATCCCATAACAAAGAAGCAGTGTGAGTCCCTTCCCTGTGTCAGAAAAAAAGTGGAGCATGTACTTAAATATCAGACCACATCCTGCATCACGTGGAGTGGTATGGAACAATGCCCGATCGCTGGCACCAAGCGGTAACTCTTTGGAAATAAATATTCATTTACCCTTTTTCAGGGGTAATTACTTTAAAATCTTAATGAAGCTAATTCTTCAAGAAAGAAGGCCAAACCAACCTATCCTGCCAGGCAAACAAAGATGAAATCCTCACCTCCTCCCACCTCCCTCTAAACACACACACACACATACACCAGACCAGACCAAGGAAGCTGTATCAGAGCATGCTTCTGGCACAACACAGAACACAGAAGGCACCAAGATTCGGGGATGCCAAACCACAACTCAGGATTTTCTTAGCTTACCCTCCAGTTTCTTTCTGCCTTTCAGGTGGAGGCCAAAGGAGGAGCAATCTTTAGTGACATGATGTTTCTAGCCAGGTGTACTGTTACCAGGGTGAATCACAACTCTACCCCTCACCTAAATAGAAAAAAACGTATTCCCTTAAAGCTTATAGGGAGTTTGTATTCCCTTGTAAAAAGATGAGGCCAGAATTAGAAAATCCTGATAAAAAAAAATCAATGGCACTCTGAGGCCATTTAATGTCAATTTCATTCTCATTTCCTCAAATTTGTTTTTACAAAGATCGATACAATTTTTACATAAATCTTAAAATCCATGGGATTGTATGACAGGAAGAAGTCTAAATCAGGTCATTTTATAAATAAAGAAGATGCAAAAAGACTCAAAAGGTCCTCTGGCTTTGGGGACAGAGCCAGGGCTTCAACCCACATATTCTGACCACCAGTGCAGAATTTTTTCTACCCTACGAGTTGCCTTTCTGATAATGATGCATGTACACATTTTTAAGTTAAATTTTAAAGGAAATCCTATTAAAGTCATGTTTTAATTCACAAATTATTTTGCTGAACAATTAAAACACATGTGTGTCTCCCTATGAAACCATCAATGGTATTTACAGCTTTACTTAAATAAACACAGTAGGAATAGATGAAAATTAACTAACCCAATATTCTTGCCTGGGATTTGTACTGTACTGGCCAATTATTTTTTCACTGATTTGGAGAAAGATCACCTTAATGCTCATTAACATTTAGAAACACAAGAAAAATGAAAATTCACTTTCTTGAATGGTGAATGTATTATGTTACAGAGAAAGTAGGAAGGATCTAGTATCTAATAAAAAGGACTTACACCTGCCCAGAGACCCTCCATGTAAGTTAAACATGACATCTGTCATCCTGCTGTCACAACCCACAATGATGCTACTGTAAGTGCTCTGTCAACGACTCCATTCATGAAGCATTGTCATTATTTTGTTTATTGGTTTGTGGTGGGTTTTAAAAGGGAAAGAGGGGTAAACGATCTGCATCTATAAATGAAGCATTGCCCTCTACTATCTTCTACTTCGAATTCTTCTGTTAACCCACTTACCAAACCTAGTGTCACTGCCGAGATAATAACCAGACAAAACTAAAAGCAATGGCCTGTGGCTAGAAAGGAGAGCAACAGCAATGGATTCTTTGACTTAGAGGCAAGAGTTCTGATTTTAAAAAATGATTAAAAAACATCTTCAAGTTTGGCTCCAAGTTTCTCGGTCTGTTTGAACTAGCCAACTTATGTCGTAACTAGGTCCTAAATTAAAGGAAAATTCCTGTATTGACTAGACAGCTGTCTGTTCAATAATGAAAGCTGTTGGAAATTGTTTCCTATCTCAGATTCCCTCTAAGCTCTTCCTATAAATGACTGAGCTGTAATCAGTTCATCAATTAACATGCTTCACAATGGCTTAAAGGATGTCCTACTTTTCTCCAAAGATATGTTTTAACATGTCTGTTTATACGCACACATTAACGACTCTCTGCTCCTTCTTATTTCCTCTTACATCAAGCTCACAGAATTTCAGAAGTCCCTTGAGACCATCCAATTATGCCACCTGACAGATGAGAAAAATGAGATAAAGAGACTCTTAACACCTGGCCCATTTTGGTTCCCTGATATTATATTGCTTTTACCCATTCTCATTAGTAACCGTAACAATTCGCGGTCATCTAGCAGTAACATAATAGGTACTATTAAAAAAAATCTCAAGTTTCATTATCCTCTAGAAAAGTATACTTAAGCAGTTTCAATTCTTATCCAAATGGTCCAATTTTAAAGAAATATTTGACCATAAAATCTTAGGTCAAAATATTCAGATGTCTCCTTATGACTAATAGGAATTACATATAATTTATTTATTTATTCAACTACCACTTTTTGAGTACCAGACACTGTTCTGGGAGTTACAAACAAGATAAATCACTGAAATTTGAGGTAAATTTATTAAGGAATTTGTATTATTTCAACTAATGACAAGGACTGCATAGAAATCAATCAGCAATGCAACAGAAAGTAATTGCCTTGGCAGTGTGGAAGATGGAGTAACCTTGGATTGAGTGCACAGGAAAAGCCTTTCAGAAAAATGACACTTGAGCCCAGACTTGAGTGACAAGATGCAGAAAGAGGAGTGTTCGAGTAGAGACAGCAGGGTAGGGTTTTACCTGTGAGCACACATGTCCTTCTCCCAAAGTAGCTCTTCTTCAAAAAGCTAGACATGAGGCAAACTCTATTTGTAGGTTTACTTCTGGACACTGGATAGAGGCAAAGTTTGTCCTGGGAGTCTGAAATCCTTCCACCCATCTTTGTGTTCCCTCTCTACCCTTTATGCCAAAGCTTGTATCATATGGGCCTGGATGTGCCTGGTCTATGCCATATGCTACAGATATGGAAAATATAAGTTCTAGGTCAGGCTCTGGAGAAATGTAGAGTCTGATTAGGAAGAATCAGTGCACAAACAACCATCAGAGAATCGTCAAGAAAATGTGCATTAACCATGTGGTGAAAACTAACCACATGGTTAAGTCACATTAATATGAGTTCCTGAGGTGCCTGGATGGCTCAGTCGGTTAAGCTTCTGACCCTTGGTCTCAGTTCAGGTCACAATCTCACCGTTGGTGAGTTCCAGCCCCACGCCGGGCTACATGCTAACAGTGCGAAGCCTACTTTGGATTCTCTCTCTCCCTCTCTCTCTGCTTTTCCCCACCTTAAACGCTCTCTCTCTCTCTCAAAATAAATAAATGAACTTTAATATACGTATAAGTTCCTAAAAAGGAAACATTGCCATGGATAAATAATGGATGTATTAATCTAGGTACATTATTTTGAACATGTGTTTTTCAGTTTTACCTTCTTTCCTCAAAGATCAGAATCACATCTCATATTTTTATAACTTTAATCCCTCCTTAGAGTTTTCAACATCCTGGAGGCTCTTATATTTTATTAACTAAATAATTTTGAGTAACACTCTTAACTTGCCATTATAACAAAGCTTCACCAGTTTCACATAAGAGCCATACTTGATCTTGAATAATGAGGAAGAAGGAATGACAGCATTAGGGCATAATATATTCACACTAGCATTTGTTTACAAAGTACTCACATATAATTACCTCATTAATCTTTGAAGATACTCCTTGAGAGTGATTATTATCCCATTTTACAGAAAGGAGAATTGAGGCTTAGAGAAATTCTGTGACTGCACAAGAAAAAGGCAGACTCAGGCCTTCTAAGTTTGCTCTAACCACTGAATCGAACCATGACTTACTACAACTTATCTTCCTAGGTACAATATATAGAGAGTTTGTATAACATCCTAAAACCTTAAAAACCAGTTGTTAAGGGTGGACAGGAAAAATGCATTGTAAGACCTAACCAAGAAGAATTAGGATGAAACCTCAGAGACACAGAGTCAGGGCCACAGGGACTGGCAGATAGCACACACAGCTCATAACACAGACTAAAGAGCAGATTTTACAATTTTCCAAACAAGGTATCATTGACACTATCAACTGCACGAACTGAAAAGTTACTAAACATAGCTATGGAGCGTAGTGTGACCATAGGCAAGACCCTTACCTGTCCCCAAAGAGTTTTATGATCAAATGAGTCAGGTGAGCTCACTGAATTCAATTTTAGCTCCACAATTTTATGATCAATCAATATAGCACCACTGAGTGCAAGAATGTTCCCTTTTGAAATGAGGGTTTAAAAAAAAAAAAAAGAAAAAGGTGGAAACTGTGTTTAAAATGCATTCAATGTACCTGAAGTCCATAAACCAATAGGTGAGTCATAAACACTATGGATGCTGGTATTACACATGATCTACTCTTCCTTCTGTTCCTATTCTTTCTCATAATTTTCTTTATATATTTTAATAATGTGCATTTATTACTTTTATAACCCAGAACACCTTTTTAAAAGAGGAAGATTTAGTTGATGAATACATGTGTCAATAATGGTAACACCCTCAAGATTAGCTGTTCTCTGGGCCTCATGAAATCCCAGAGTTATCAGAGGTGCCCATTTCCACCAGGAAGGCTGTTTGCCTCAAATCCAACTTTCGCTCTCACATTTAAGACAAGCTTGCTCCTTGGTCTTCACTGCCTTCTGATGGAGAAGGGCAGGAATTCTCTGTCCTCACAAAAGGGTCCTTCTGGGTTCTGCCTGATCAAGACTGATGCCTAAGCTCCACGGCTTGCTCTGAAAACCAAGTTATCAGAGGCCTCTCTCCACCTTTTTATTTTACAACTACGACTGCTACTACGATTATAGTCATCACCATTATTATTCACATTTTGTAACAGAAATAAATTCTGTACTTAGGAGCTCAAAAAAAAATGCTTGCAGCATTTCTAAGCTATTTGAGGTATTTCTGCTAAAATAAATATACTGAAAAATGCAATAAGTAGTAAACATGGTGATAAACTGTTTACAGAGAGAGCATTAAGTGGAACTCTCACCAGCGGTTGGTTGAGGAGGGAGTTTAGGAAGCTGACTGTGTAGTCTATTCCCCCTGGAAGAAGCCAAGGGCTCTGGAACTCAACCGCCCAGATGCCAACCTGCAAACTGCACACTCCAAGCAAAGCACTTAAACTTGTTTACAAGTGCCTGGTAAGGAACTGAACTTTGAAAGAGCCTTTGATGAAGCTTGGCTTGGTCTTCTCAGGTCTATGAGAGTGGCATCTGGGGCTTGTTTAGGCAGAGTGGGATAAGGAGCTATTTACATTTCAAATACATATTTACTTTTAAAAAAATCAACTTCAGATGGTTTGGAGGTTTTGCTTGGAGACGCAGCCAAAGGAGCACTACCATCCTCCAATTTTGATTGTCACAAGGCAGTGAGTGGTGTTTCCATAGGCTTCTAGTGTTTGAAAGTCACCCAAGGAGCCAAGTAACATGCAAGGGATAGTCACACACAACCAAGAGCTGTCCCACCCAAAATACCAGTCCAAAAAAAGACAGACATGTAGGACTCCACTTGTATGAGATACCTAGATAAGTTAAATTCATAGAGACAGAAAGTAGAATGGTGACTGCCAGGGGGTGGGAATAGGAAAGAATAAGGAGTTATTATCTAAGTATTATTTAACTAAAGCAGTTTCAGTTTCACAAGATGAAGAGTTCTGGAGATGGACAGTGGTACAGCTGCACAACAATGTAAATGTATTTAATACCACTGAACTGGACACTTAGAAATGGTTAACATGGTAAACTTATGCGTATTTTACCACAATTAATTTTTTAAATGTATGGCATCTTCAACTGGGATACATGGAATCCCAGCCCAATCCTGAATCTGCCAAATTGAATAGAAGTACCAAAAGACAGGCTCTGTTCTCTTGATCACTTAGCACTAACCAGAGGTAGAGTTCTAGCAGTTAGCAGTCACATAAGGTCTGGAGCTAAAGAGGCTAAAGTTCCACAAAATATAAACAGCAAGTTAGCACAGTTCAAATCCTTGTGAGATACAGGAAGAGACTTTATCCCGTTTGAGTCTAAGAACACAGAGAACACCTCATTTGGTACCAAGTATGATTATGTCTATTAAATATCCTTTTAAAATGTAAAACTGTAAATAAGGTACCATACTTTTTATTCAACACAGATTCTCCATCCTGTTCCTTGAAATTAAGAAATTCTACCACAAGCAGAATTAGAAGGGCTTTACCTGGCCTGAGTTTCTCAGAATACAATAGTTACTATATATTAGGTCGAAAACACACATTAATTTTGCATGATAGCGTGCACTGTCAAACTTGGTGTTCACACTCTTACAAATCAGTAAGGAAAATGAGAAGGCACTTCAACAAGCAATTTTCAAAAGATACAAAGGAGCAGACAAATGTATGGAAAAGTATTCAATTTCATTAGTAATCTGAAAAGTGCTAATTAAATAATTAAGGTATTTAAGCTGCTTGACAAGACTGGAGATGATATAACTGGACTGGTGGCCCTCCTCTTGTCTTCCTCCAGATGAAAACAGGAAAATAAACATTTGCTAAGAAAAACGCTTGCTAGAACTCTCATCTCACAGACTGCCCTTGCATATGCAAAGAAAGAGACAGAAAAGAGAATCAGACCGTTTCTTACTCCTTCTGTTCATACTCCTAAGGTGCATGATCTGAAAATAGGAATACTAAAGAATACTATCCTGCACAGAAAAAGAGAAACAGCTTGCAAATAAGACAAGAAAACAATTTCTTCTTTAGGAGTTTAGACTATTCAGTGCCTGAGAAGGAAAGCTTTACCTCGGGAGATATGTACTTGCAGGGTTTCAACGCAAGTAATGGCTAAAAAATAAGTAAATAAGCCTGCAGCTCGCTTACCAACCACACAAAAGGACATACAGGCTAGAAAAGAGGGTCCTCACTTACCCAGGACCCACTGAGAAACGTGCTCCAAATCCTCTCGGGAGGAAAGGCTTAACTTCCTTCTTAACATCTCGTGAGGCAGACAGAACAGGTAAGCGCTGGATATTTGCAGGAGGAAGAAAAATCGGCGAACTGAGTCTGACACCTGACAGTTTATGGCGATTAAGCAAATTCGCGACAGCTCTTTGACTTGTGGCCGCGAGCAGCTTGTAGCTGGTGCATAAGCCCACGACACGCATGCGCACAAAGACCCAGTTAGCTTGACCTCAGACTGCGCCTGTGCATAGCCGCTAACCTAAAGAGTGCGTTATGTTAGGCAGAGTTCCTAGAAATCCTCGCCTACTCCCCAGAACCTTGCCTAAGTACTTTGCACCCCAGTTATAACCACCCATACAAATCAGAGCCTCATATCCCCCGAGTGTAACTCAGATCCTCTTTTTTAGCACCTCCTTCCCCCCACTTGGAGTGTGTATTCTCGCTCTGCAATAAAGCTTCCGCTGTACTTTCTGGTCCTTGAATTCTTTCTTGCTGCAAAGTGAAGAACCTGGCACCGGCTGGTTGTTGAGGTCGCAGGGCCTGAGTACTCCCCCAGTACGTGGTATCACTTGCCTGTTGGACCCTAGAGAAAATCTTACTAAGTACATTATATTACTTTCTTCTTCCTTTGTTTAAATTCCCTTTTTAAAAAATTGTCTGCGCCCTTAAATAAAGAAAATTGAAAACACATGAACAACTAGTCTGGTGGTTTGGGGGAGATTGAGGCACAGGATATACATGAAGAGTCTCCCCTAAAGTTTATGGGGTAGGGAAAGGGGTTGGGCATCTATCAAACAGAGCATGTCCTAAAGATCCAGCCTGTGGCCAGCAGTAGGAAGGCCTCACCTACACTGAAAATTTTCTATTGGTAGGGACTAGATATCCATTTTTTGTACCTTGTTCAGTGTTAGACCCAATGCCTCATCCATAAGCAACGCTCAATTCTTCCTAGATCCACTTTACTGGTAACTATCAAGAAGCATTTTCCTTTAAATAACACAAAAACTGACTCCCGTTTTCTTCCAGATGTTTCCCTTCTAACTGGAGTTTAATGAATCATTTTATTAATTAAAGTATCTCAGTGATGGGTCACAAATGGCCCTGGGGACAGGAGTAGGAAAGTCCCCTGAAACAAAAACATCCCATCCCCATTTCTTCTGTGGTGAATTGCATGGGGCCCAGTTTTGATCAGGACACCCTTACATCACTTACGGATTGTAAGGCTGTGTTTCATTAGGAGATGGCTGGGAATTTATGTCAATCTGGATTCTGGTCAGGTCCTAGAAGCCAAGTGCTGACAGTGGGTGAGACACTATATGCCCAGCTCTCCTGGAATGAAAGAAAACAGCTGTGTTTGTAGAAAACAGGTGGACATCATTAACATGTTGGCCAACTATTCGTTGGATAAAAAGCAATTTCTCTCCCTTTACAGGAGGCAAAAAGATGAGTGTATCAGGGAATGCTCTTTAAATTATGGCCTAGAAATTTGGAGAAATTCTCTTCATTACTACCACCTCTCTAGAGTCTACAAGACTTTTTAATAATGATATATCTAGTGGCTTCGGTGCCATTTGGTTTTGAGAAATAAGTGGAATTCCCTGCTGTAATATTTTCCTTTATTTAAAATGTTAGCCATTTGTCAAGAGCACTGTCTTAGCACCAGATGTCTAAAACTATCTTCAGGATGGACTGTATCTCAGGCCAGGAGGGCATCTTTCAACTACTTGACAGGGGAAAACGGATACACATTCCAATGCTGTACATCATAATAATTCAAGGCATGCTAAGAATCTTCCATGACATCTGTTACAACCACTCCACCAATAAATGTCGCCTAATAAATGTTTTCCCTTTGGCCCCTTAGGCGATGCACCCTCCCTTGTCAAGAGCCATAAAGGCAGAGAGAATGGAATGGGGAGTATTCCTAAGTCCACAGTCAGGACTGCCTTGCAGGATTTTGCATCCCACTGACCCTGTCACCTATTCCTTTTAATTCTTGGAAATATCTCAGGAAACATGCCCTTTGTCCTTGACACCTGCCTGGCCTACTTTACTGGAATAGCCTCTGCAAAGCCCTACAGCTACTCCACATAGACCCTTTTATCTTTACTCCAAAGCAATCTATATACCACATTTGCCTTTATTTTAAAAACAAAATTTATAACAGTTCATTTCGACTGTTTTATATACATATGCATTTATATATATATGCATTTATATACATATGCATTTTATATACATATATATAAATAATGAAAACACTGCTTATAAAGTCCAAATGCATCACTACAACATCCAGGTGAGAGCTACCCTTCCTATCCTAAATGCCTGCCCACAGGATATTAGTGTTGGATCACTAGACACAGCTCACCTCAATGCCACTAAACACAGTTTGGTATGACTGCTTCAAATGGAATTGGATCTCTTTAGGCATTGGTGAGCTATCGGGGCCTTAACAAAAGTGAGGTCACCAAAAAGGCTAGGCTTAAGTAAAATTGAGGGGCCAATGAGGAGCAACACGAGTAGGGCTGTGAACAGCTTGCCAAGGGCACAGGGCTTCACACTTGAATCAAAGGGTGAGTGAAATATAGGGGTAGGTTGAACCAAATGACATGTGAGCTCTCTCAGGCAGCCTCAGGACACGTTGCAGAGCTTAACCTTGAATTTGTGCATCTGTGGGAAACGGCACTGGGAGAAGGGGATAGTCCCATAGGCATCCCAACAGAAGCAGGGATACACTAAGTCAGGATAGGCTATGGATTCAATCAGTCATAGGTAAAATAGATTCTTCCCTGGTCTTTTAGCCTGTTGCGTTTCTCAGCCAAGACTGCAAGGCAGCCGAGTTCCACATGTGCTGTTGGTCACTCTCAAGGTTCTGGATCTGACTCTTTAGTGCTAGGACTAGGTAAGCACTGCTAGACTGGCTACACAAAATTTTATTTTGCAATTCCAGGAAGAGAGCTGTAGCATGACCAACATCAGAGTTTGTCAATATGTCTACAGTCACCCATTGGCAAGAGCTATCAAGCAGGTTCTGGATTTAAGTACACATGAGAAAGAAGCTTTCCCAAAAAGCAGATTCTACATGCCTAAGCAATTCCACACAAAGAGGTAGTGGAAACAGCTACTGGGGCACAGAAACAAAATGGCTGCACACAAGAGAGAGAGGGGTAGGGCTGCCACACTGCAAATTTCTAAATTTTGCAAGAAGATAACAATGTCTCAAGTACCACTTTCTAAGAGTGGGGAAAAGATGGATTTTCCCCCAAACAAAAACTGGTAAGAATTTTCTCCCAGCTGACTTTGTGTTTTCCCAGCTGACTTTTGTGTCGTTGTGGTTTCTGGACAACTGGCATTAATTGGCATCCTGGAAAAACTAAAAACTAAAACCAAGTTTTTGTTGGTGTTGGTTTGTTTGTTTGGTTGGTTGGTTGGTTGGTTGGGTGGTTGGGTGGTTGGGTGGTTGCTATTGCTTTGTTTTGTCTACATTCTTTGCCTCAGATACTACTGGGTTTCTCACATGATCTATGGCAGCACCATATACTGGATTCTGGAAATATAAATTTGCCTAGGCTATTCGCTAAAGTTGTTGGGTATAGGATCAGTATTATGAGGCCCTAGTGACTCATTGGACCCTTTGTAAAAATGTTTGTCAGAGAGTTGGCATCAGAGCTTCTGAAACCCTGAACCAACTATACTCATTCATGTGAATGACACATAGGTCTAGATGTCTACACAGAGACCAAGTTCCACTTCCCTCTATCAAAGCAAGAAAAATGCAGTAACTTATGTGATTGGAGAGCATACCCAGCTTGGTCCTTTCCTTCTTTTCAGAGTAAGCTGCCTGTGGACATCATCCACTGTGTTACTCCTCCAGAAGTTGATTAGCAGGGCTCTTGGTCTCACACTAAACTAAAACCTCAGACTTAGCCTTTACCTGAAATCAAGATGTTGATATCATGGTTTCTCATCTGCTACGCCTTTGTTTTATTTCTGTCTGTTCAACATGAGGGAGAGAAGGGGCAGCACTATTTATTGAGACTCCCACTACTCTTCTAACATTACCTGCTAAAACCATGCCTACTGTTAATTCTAAGCTTTTATTAAGCAATCCCAGTTTCCTCACAGTATTTCCTTCTCATTTTCCAATTCTCCAAGACTCAGCAACTCCACACATCTTCTCAAACATTCCTACACCCAGTACCCCACCTAATTTCCACTCTAGCATTCATGTTAATGCACAGCCATTTTATATGGTTTTATCTTCCCAGATGTCTGGCTCCTGAGCAACTGATACCTTGCTTACATATATCTGTAATTCCTCTATCTTTGTGACACCTAACATGACATACTCATGTTGAATGTACTTGGTTGTTATTTTTTTTTTAATAAATGAGTATTTTCTCTGCATTTCTGTAACATTTAAAATATGCTGAGAGGTTTCCTTTCTATGTAACAGAATGATAATAATTTCAGACATTTGAATGTTTGGACCACAAAAGGCAAAATTCTTAGGAATGTGTTGCTTTTTGCAATATGTAAAAATCGTGTGTGAGAAGTCAAAGGAATTATGTATTTCTACAAACCAAACCTCAGAAAATGTTTGACATTTATTTCATATTTGTCTACTGAGCACCTACCATACACCTAGCCCCATTCTAATAAAGGGGATGTAAAGAAAAATATTGGAGCCTGGCTCTCAGGGAGATAACTCTTGACATAAGTGAGATTTCAAAGTGTGGCCCAAAGACTATCTCATCAGAATCACTAGCCATTAAACATTCAGACCAACCCAGTCCCAAGCCTGACTGAATCAGAATCTCTGGGAGGGGGCCCAGTAATCTCTTCTTAGGTGAGGTCCCTGGGTGTTTTTAAGCACACGTATAACCACTGCTGAAGAGCAATAAGGAGACAAGTAAGTGCTGTAATTGAGTTATGAACCCGACCCTGAAGGGGTACAAGGAGAAGCACCTGAGCTAGACTGCTTTGGGGGGGAAGCAGAGAATCTTCTGGAGGAAAGTGTTGCCTGAGAAGAGGTTGATGACAGATAGGGAGATAACCAAATGACAAAAGGGGGAAAGTAGTTCCCACAAGCAACAAAGTTTTTATTTTTTTTTTTTTTACTTTAATCTGCAATGGCTCTTCCTCAAAATAAATCCATCCAACAGAATGTTGCTTCAGCGATTGTTGTGGTTGTTGTTAACACCTGCTATCGGGATAATGCACGATTCCATTTAATGCTCACAGCCACCTTCCAAGACAAGCAGAACTAATATTTTTAAACCTATTTTATAGATATAGAAACTAAGTTGAATAGTTTATCTCATGTCATACACTTGGCAAATGCCAAAGCCAGGACCAGAAGAACTAGTTTTCTTATCCCAATACTTGTGCCTTCTATTTCACGTGACATGCCACCTCTTAAAGAATTTATACCAACTTTAAAATACATTCTACCAACCAATCTCCTTCTTCCAACTAGGGATTCACAAAAGATTTGTGCATGCTAGATTACCTTTAATGTCCACCCAGGCACCAAAATTCCACAGATCTGCGAAAAATTTTAAACCTTGTTAAAATAAGAGCTAAGAACACCACCAATAGACTCATTCATGAGACACTGCCCTTAGTTTCCAAGTATGTGTTTATTTTCAAGCAAAAACCATGGTCAAACTGGGAAACGCCAGCTGGAAAAAATATCAAAAATTAATGTTATGATTCAAGTAAGAATGCAAAGATAAAAGAAAAAGGCCACCATGACTGAATATTGTGACATGTCATGATGTCATATGAATATCATTTAAATACCAGTAAATTTTTAAAAGGAAAATGTTTAGCTGCTTGTTGAATCGGTTCTGATTTTGGAACCATTTATTGGACTTAAGACACAGCCTTTATTATTTTGACCTGTTTCAATCTGATAAATGAATAGTGCAAAACACATACCCAGGTCCATCTTCCAAAGAGCATTGGTATTTCCTTCTGGTGTGAGTATTTTTGATTTTTAATTTGTGTTAATTCTTAACAATTTAATTTGTTTCAACAAAGTGATTTTTAAGATTGAAGGGTGGGAGAAAAAGAGCAGGATAAGGCATATCATTTAATATGCTTTTAACTTAAGTAACTGAAAACTTTGCTTCAATTGATTCAATCAACAAGGAATTTATTATCTCACATATTAAGAAGTCAAAATACAGGACTGATTGATTTAGCAGCTTACTGGCATTATTAAGTGATCAGGTTCTTTCCGCCTTTTTTTGTTCAGCTGTCCTCAGCAAATCACTTCATCCACAAGCAATTGGAAACCAGTTTGTAGACACCATAATTTCATGAGAATGATCAGTCACAGACAATCAACTGTTCCTTCTCATTTTATCAATGTGTCAAAATTTTCCCAGAAGCACTCCAGCAGACTTTTTCTTTAGTCTTATTGGCCAGATTTGCATTAGATCCCATTTCTATCTACACCAATCACTGGCAAGAGGAAAGGGGCCTCTGTGATTGCCCAAGACTGATGGTTCTCACATGGGACTACCATGCCCCAGCCCTTCAGCATGCCCTTTTACTCTCTCCTCCCATCCCCTGCTCACATGGGGCATCTAGAAATGCTTTGGAGCATTTTTAGTTGTCAGGTAATGGGAAATGCTTCGTAATTTAAACAGTGAACATCAGGGATGTTAAATGTCCTGCAATGCATGAGTTAGTCCCAAACAACAAAGAATTAACCTGCCAAAAATGCCTAAAATATGCTCTTTCCAACTTCAAAAATCACCAGGATTGTCCCCTGGGGCTGGACACGGAGGCTGCCTTCCGTGAAACACACAGGCCTGTTGAGGGCGGGTCCTGGAGAGAAGTCAGGATTCTGCTGGGTAGGCAGCACCATCAGCATCTGCTATGGAGTACAAGCTAGTAAGACCATTAGGAGAGTGAGAATACTGGAAGTTAATTCAAGGCATTCTTTCTTCCTAAGCTCTTAGGTTTATACTTCACAACGTACACAGTTTTTGCATGATTTTACAACAATCAGCACTCCAAACGTGATATATGTAGAAAAGACAATGTTCTAATTTGATGTAAGGATCATCATAGCGACCTTAACACTTTGTCCCTACAATTTCTACAAGACTAATAATTACTAGTGCCCTGCTTAGTTGTGAAACAGCAAGTTATGCTCATCCCTAAAGAGCTACAAAGAAAGTATATATTTTATTTATCCACAAGTGCCGACTTCTTGCCATTAAAAGCAACAAAGCATTGTTGGCTATGGTATTTGGGATACACCTGCACTAGGCTGACTGACAATAGGGGCAGCACAGAACGCAGTGGCATGGGGAAGCTACACCTGGCTGGTAGAACCAGCAAATCTTGTTCTGATTTATGGCATGGGAGAACAGGTCCTAACCTCTGCCAATTCTCCTTGTTTACTTTTCTGCATCTGTTCTGCCTCTTGAATTGAGCCTTGGGTTATAGTGATGAAAGATCCAAGTTTATGAAAATAAAATCATACTGTGTTTAAATATTTGAAGGCTGATCATGCGTAAGAGAGATAAGACATTTCTCTATGGCTCTGACGGATGGGACCAGGACAAGTAGGAGAGGATTTTCTAGCAGTCAGAAAGACCGATTTAGACTCCACCTTCTAAAGATGGAATGATAAGCCTTAGTAAGAACGAGGATGTAGTTTGGCAACCTTTGTAAGAAAGAGAAAGAAAATTTTGGACTAAACTTGAAGGTGCTAGGGCCTTCTATTCTAGCCCGCTGATTAAGTAGGCTAAATGAAAACTTGCTTTGGAGAACCAATTTCTACTCCCCACTGCCTGGTCCCATATTCTACTGTGAATTTCATCAAACCTCTTCAGTCAAAATCCAAAAGATAATGCTAATGTATATCGCTTTAAAGAAATAGTACACTGTAATAGAACTGAAAAGTTTAGCCATAGAGAGAGAAAGGGCCTGGCTAGAATGTCTTGCTCATATTTACTTAGTAAATTCAAGCAATTTTCACTATTACATGGTAAATACATAATTGTATACAATATACTAAGAAAGTTTTTCACACTTGTCGAAATGGCTAACATTAACAACTCAGGCAACAACAGATGTTGGCAAGGATGTGGGGAAAGAGGATCTCTTTTGCACTGGGGTGGGAATGCAAACTGGTGCAGCCACTCTGGAAAATAGTATGGAGGTTCCTCTAAAAATCAAAAACAGAACTATCCTGGGGCGCCTGGGTGACTCAGTCAGTTGAGCAACCAACTTCGGCTCAGGTCATGATCTCACGGTTTGTGAGTTCGAGCCCTGCGTCGGGCTCTGTGCTGACAGCTCAGCGCCTGGAGCCTGTTTCTGATTCTGTGTCTCCCTCTCTCTCTGCCCCTCCCCCACTCATGCTCTGTCTCTCTCTGTCTCAGAAATAAGTAAACATTAAAAAAAAAAATAGAACTACCTTATGACCCAGCAACTGTACTACTAGGTATTTATCCAAGGGATACAGGCATGCTGCTTCGAAGGGCACATGCACCCCAATGTTTATAGCAGCACTATCAACAATAGCCAAAGTATGGAAAGAGCCCACAGGTCCATCGATGAATGAATGGATAAAGAAGATGTGATATATATACATACAATGCAGTATTACTCAGCAATCAAAAAGAATGAAATCTTGTCATTTGCAACTACATGGATGGAACTGGAGGGTATTATGCTAAGTGAAATTAGTCAGTCAGAGAAAGACAAAAATCGTATGACTTCACTCATATGAAGACTTTAAGAGGCAAAACAGATGAACATAAAGGAAGGGAAGCAAAAATAATATAAAAACAGGAAGGGGGGCAAAAACATAAGAGACTCTTAAATATGGAGAACAAACAGAGGGTTGCTGGAGGGGTTGTGGGAGGGAGGATGGGTTAAATGGGTAAGGGGCACTAAGGAATCTACTCCTGAAATCATTGTTGCACTATATGCTAACTAACTTGGATGTAAATTAAAAAATAAATAAATTCAATACAAATTTTAAAAATAAATAAATAAAATTGAGGTATATGAGAAGAGCAAAAAAAAAAAAAAAAAAAAAAAAAAAAAAACCAGAAGTTTTTCACAAATCAAACCCAAATTTGTTCAAATATTCTTCCTAACACAGACTTTGGGAACCCATCCAAAAATCTTATGAATTGCATGTCGTTTCAAATTGTCCATCTTTTACAGCCTTCAGTGATTTTACTTCTCTGCTCAGTTATTAAAAGCATCACCTCACATATTTGAAACATTCCTTTAGAAAGTTAGATATTTCACATTCCAATATATCTGTCAGTCCTACACTTGGATAGGTACATAGAAATGGTATTTCTTTAAAAGTAAGTGACTTTTCAGCGTTTCACTTAGAAAAATGTAACATAAGGGGCGCCTGGGTGGCGCAGTCGGTTAAGCGTCCGACTTCAGCCAGGTCACGATCTCGCAGTCCGGGAGTTCGAGCCCCGCGTCAGGCTCTGGGCTGATGGCTCAGAGCCTGGAGCCTGTTTCCGATTCTGTGTCTCCCTCTCTCTCTGCCCCTCCCCCGTTCATGCTCTGTCTCTCTCTGTCCCAAAAATAAATAAACGTTGAAAAAAAAAATTAAAAAAAATAAAAAAAAAAGAAAAATGTAACATAAAATTCATGTTTATCTGGGATACTTTTACTAACAACTTATAAATTCATTTAGTCCTTTCCTATTTAAAAGACATAGATCTTAGGGGCACCTGAGTGTTTCAGTCAGTTAAGCAACCGACTTCTGCTTGGGTCATGATCTCCCAGTTCATGGGTTCAAGCCCCACATTGGACTCTGAGCTAGTAGTACAGAGCTGCTTGTGTTTTTTTTTCTCTTTCTCTCTGCCTCTCCCTTGCCTATGCTTGCTGTCTCTGTGCTCTCTCTCAAAACAAATAAATAAACCTTAAAAGAGAAAGGCACAGATATTAAATGATATTTTCTTTTCTAAGTACTCACATAATTCCAGAAGAAAAAACTAATGAGGGTGTTCAGGAAAAATAGATGCAATTCACAAGCTACCAAAACCAAGCATTTATTATTTAATGAAACTAACAAATATTTAGACACCAAACACTTGATCAACACCCTTAACTATAAAAAGTTTATCTGGAAGTTTCATTTATTTCTAAAATGGCATTTGTCACAAAAGTTTTATCAACTTTAATAAAAATCTATTATATAAGGCTTCAAAAATACTTTCACTGAATTCATGATTAAAAACACAATCTAAATAAGCCAGTTACAAAAGGACAAAAACAGGGGCACCTGGGTGGCTCAGTTGGTTGAGCGTCCAACTTCGGCTCAGGTCATGATCTTGCGGTCTGTGAGTTCGAGCCCCGCGTCGGGCTCTGTGCTGACAACTCAGAGCCTGGAGCCTGTTTCAGATTCTGTGTCTCCCTCTCTCTCTCTGACCCTCCCCCATTCATGCTCTGTCTGTCTCTCTCTGTCTCAAAAATAAATAAACGTTAAAAAAAAATTTTAAACAAAAGGACAAAAACATACCATTTCACTTATATGAGGTACCTAGAGCAGTCACATTTTGTAGAAACTGAAAGCAGAATGGTGGTTGCCAGAATGAAAGCAAATATAACCAGGTTTTCCACATGCTAACGCAGGCCCTAATGCTGGGGAAACAGGGCAATGAGGAAGTATTGTTGAATGGGTATAGAGTTTTAGTTTTGCGAGATGAAGAGGGTTCTGGAGATTAGTTGCACAACAATGTGAATGCACTCAACACTACTCTACCATACACTTAAAAATGCTTAAAATGGTAAATTTTATGTGTACTTACCACAATTAATAATTTTTAAACTTTAACAAAGAAGGAAATCTATAATTCTGTTGAAAGGGTCTAGAAGCAAAGATATCAGAGTATCAGTGGACACACCTGGTGTCCAGATCTTGTTTTTTAAATACCATTTCAAATTCAAAGGAGAGAGGCCAATCACAAGGAAAGTATAGGTTGAACCTGGAATATTTTATGTGCCAGCAAGCATGATAGGGCTTAAAAATTGATGGGAACACAGCAAAAGGACACAGGATCCACCCTAACACGGTTTCCAGTGCCCAAACTTGCAATCATTTGAGCATCAAAATGAATCATGAAAGCCATAGATTACAGCATATTAAATAAAAATAATCTGTCAGTTCATACTGCTACCAAAACAAACAATTTTGAAAAAATGTTTTTTTAAAGTAGAAAGCCAATGAATAAATGTAGAGGGAATCATAAAGCTAGAAAAATACTCTTTTACAATCGTTATACTGATAATTGGTTTGAGTAAGAACCATCACTGAATACTAAAATCATTGGATGCAAGTTTGTGCGGAACAGATTATTTGTACAGTCTTAAAATATCTCCTCCCAGACAATTTACCAGTTACAAAGGAGGCAAATGATACCTCTAATGTGGAAAAAATCTGGAAGATACCACCCTAACCTAGTGATTAAAATTACCATCAGTAATGGAACAAACGGACATTAGGTACTCCCTGGTATAATGCAGTGAGAAAGACACAGCACCGCTTACACTATACCCCCACCAAAGACGCACAACCTAAAAAAAAACACAGAACAGTCAGACATACCCAAATTGAGGGATGTTCTACAAACAGCTGGCCCGTCCTCTCCCAAAACATCAATGATAAAAGACAAAAAATACTGAGAAAGGCGTGCCTGGGTGGCTCAGTAGGTTAAGCGTCCGACTTCAGCTCAGGTCATGATCTCATGTTCTGTGAGGTCAAGCCCCATGTTGGGCTCTGTGCTGACAGCTCAGAGCCCGAGTCTGCTTTGGGTTCTATCTCTCTCTCTGCCCCTCTCCCACTCACACTTTGTTTCTCTCTGTCTCTCAAAAATGAATAAGCGTTAAAAAAATTTATTTTAAGCACTCAGAAAATATTCCAAATTGAAGGAAAAGAGGGAGATATGACATGTACTAAAGGACAATATTGGCACAATTGGCAAATTTTGAATGAAGACTATATTTACATAAATTGTATTGATTTTAAATTTCCTTAATTTAATCATTATACCTATTTTGGTAGGAACTAATGTTGACTTCTGAATTAATGTGATGTTTTGATTTTTGCATACATTATGAAATGATTACCACAATCAAGCTAATTAACATATTCATCACCTCACAAAATCACCTTTTTGTGTGTGTATGATGAGAACTCTTGAGATCTACTTGCTTAGTACATTTCGAGTGTACAATCATATATTTTGTTCTGAATTTTTTTAAATCTGGATATTTCACAGGAAAAAACAAAATAATAGATAATTAACAAAAACACCTGCTTCTCTCTTTCTCTCTCTCTTTTTCTTGTTTTTGTTGTTATTGTTTTGTTTTGGGTCAATTAGTCTACATCATGGGTTCCTCCAGTGGTGGTTATGGTTATTTCAGAGAATTCCTTATTGTTAGGAGGCCAAGAAAATAAGTAAGCATAAAACATGCACACATATACATATTAAGAGTAGACAGAAAATGGGGCAAAGTGTTAACAATTGGTTAATTTAGGGGCGCCTGGGTGGCTCAGTCGGTTAAGCGTCTGACTTCGGCTCAGGTCATGATCTCGCAGTCCGTGAGTTCGAGCCCCGCGTCGGGCTCTGTGCTGACAGCTCAGAGCCTGGAGCCTGCTTTGGATTCTGTGTCTCCCTCTCTCTCTGACCCTCCCCTGTTCATGCTCTGTCTCTGTCTCAAAAATAAATAAACATTAAAAAAATTAAAAAAGAAAACAATTGGTTAATTTAGTTGAAGGGTATAAACCAATTCATTGTTCTATCTTGCAAGGTGTGAAATTTTTTCAAAATAAAAATCAAAGTCACAGATCTTAATGCAGGACTCAAGATTCTCATTTGTAAAATTCAAATGATTTCAAAATCAAATACATCTTTAGATGGACTTTCTGAAACCATTTTAAAAATATGATCACCACTTTTTGTTACCTCTTAAATTATTAAAATTTTACCTTGAAAAAAAACCTCTAACATTATTGGTTAGAACAAGTATTCTATAATCTTTAGGCTATCTTTCCATATAAAATTCAACCTTTTCTACGGCCAGTTTTGTGGGATCCCAGCAATACCTGTGACGTGAGCTATTTAATGATCACTCACTACGTTCATGTTTCATATTTTAGGAAATATGATTGAAACAAAAGCATATCTAAATAAAAATAAAGAGCTACCATTAACACCAAATGTCCTGAAAAGTTGATTTCAAAGCACATTCTATGAAATAACTACACCTGATGTTATGGGTGTCAAAAGAAAATACAAACAATTACCCGAGTCCTTCAAAGAAGACTGAGCACAGGGGAGTCACACACATACTTCATGCTCTCCCAAGAGTACACCAGGGTTTCTCTACCTCAGTACCATGGACATTTGGGGCCAGAAAATTCTTTGTTGTAGATGACTGTTCCATACATTGTAGGATGTTTAACAGCATCCTTGGTCTCTACCCACATGGCAAATATCACTAGTTGAAGTAGCACCTTTCCCAGTCATAAGAAGGATCACCAAATGTCCTTTGGACAGGAAGGCAAAAAAAAAAAACAACAAAAAAAAACCTCTCTATTTGAAAACTAAGTGTTTAGACTGACTGAAAAAAAAAAAGAAAAGAAAAAGGTATTTGCTAATTCTCCACTTTTTTTTTGTTTTACCTATTAAATATCCTGATTTTTGTTAAAAATTTCAGAACATAATGTACTGTACACTTGAAGTTTGCCAAGAGTAAATCTCAAGTTGTCACACCACAAAAAAAAAAAAAGGAAACTATGTGAGGTAATGCATATGTTAATTAGCTTAATTGTGGCAATTGCTTTACAAAGTGTATGTATATCAAATCATCACCTTAAATATATGCAACTGTACATCTGAAGTACACACACTTACACACCTTAACTAGATACAATTTTTATTTGTCGGCCATAGTTCAATAAGGCTGAGGGAAAATTTTCAGAACAAAAGTGGTCTCCAACTATTCAAAGTGGAATTTGTACAGTGAATTAAATAAAAACAATTTGAAGCTTTATCAATTTTCCTAAGGCCCAGCCTTCATTCTACATTCCCCATACTCAAAAGTCAACAATATTTCCTACCAAATAAGTTCAAATTCCTAGTCTTGCATTTGAGACTCAATACAATTGCATACCAACCTTCCTTTCTAGGCTTATCTTGAAAACCTCCTGCTTGGATCAAATCATCCTCGAAGGTGCACAGAGGGCCATATTCCAATCCCAAATCCCCAAACAGTAATTCTTCTCTTGGTTGTGTAGGTAGCCTTGCAATTCCAGTAAATGATAAAACGATAAAAATGATAATTATAGAGATAATGAAGAAATAAATCAATTACATAGTAATTATTAGGGGTGGTGGATTAAATAATGGGTGTTCATAAATTTTATAATTATTGTATTACTTTGTGTTATTTCATTTTTCAGAGATTTTTAAAAACAATAAATATGAACTGATACACCAAGTATATGAGATTCATAAGCCTGACTTATAATATTTATAAGATACTTATAAACCTACTACAAGTTTATAAGATAGATTGTGCATTTTAAGAGTGTATGTTGTACATAAAAGTGTAAAAGTAGTATGTTACATAAAAGTACATGTACTATAGTATGCAAAAGAAGGAATTTTTACATATTAAGCACTCAATAAATTTTTCTAATGATTAAATATTTAATACCTAACAATAGAGATTCATCTTGTTATACTCACTTTTCCCTATATGTCACAGCCCAGGTTTTCAGTATCAGTCATTACACTACAAGCATTTAACTGAAAATGTCAGCTCTGAACATGAACCACATCTCATCAATCTAAAAAACTAGTGGGCATCATTTCCTAGAAATGTATCAAACCCATTTTATGGAAGGCAGATGATTTGCATGAAGATATCTGCCAAGTTTAGCACTCAATCAGAATTCACAGTTTTTATTTTTGATCTAAACTTAATTCTTTGATGTTATAGTTTGGCAGCCCTTGACTAAGTCAAGACTTTCTAACTTCTGCATCAGATTCCAAAATAGCCAAATTTAAATCATCAGGAAGAAGCCCATCATTTTTGGATCAAATAGCTTGGAAAAAGTAACCTTTGAAATTTTAAACCCTTGCCAACTCTAAGATTCTATGATATGTGAATGAAAAATATAGAGATTCCATTTCTCCTTCAGAAGGAAGAGAATTTGTTTAGAAATGTGGGTTTTGTCTTAGCTTAAAACATTTGAAAAATTGAACTAATCCTCTAGAAAATGGGTTCATCACCAAACTATTACGGCATGTGCTATTTAGAAAGGGATAGCTCACTTGGGAAGTGAACTAAAAGTCTCCCTTTCCTGTATAAGAGAGATGGAAAGATTTGCTCTAAAAGTGGAAGACATTCTCTAATTTTGGCTTTTTTTACTATAGAATTCCTCGTAATTGAAATGTGTGCAGTCTTTCTATTCTTTACTTTTTCCACATAAAAAACTAGAGAAACTTTACAAATTAGATGAGTAATAATATCAAAATTAATGTGCTCTAGGCAAAAAATTTTATTTTACTTGTATGAAGAACTAATTTCATTTCCAATGTTCCAATTATTTGGAATAATTTACAACATTTCCCACTCTGATATCATTCACAAGCTCTGGGACTAAAGAAGCCAGATATAAATTTGACGAAGAATCCTTCCTGGAAATTAAAAAACATGTATTCAGTACAATAAAAAGAGACCTAGATCAAAAGAATAAGATCAATTTAAGAGATGTAGGACATGAGAAATTTCAGATAACTTTAAGATAACCTAACAACATATTATTTCATTTAAGAAACATGTATATGATTTCTCCTTTAATTATTCTGATATAACTAATTTTGTTCATTTGGAAAGTACATAATGGTTAGTACCCTAAGCTACATAGAAAGTGACATGTATATTATAGAAATTCCTCCTTATAAAAAATTTAAATAAGGTAATATAGAATTTGTAAAATATGTACTTCATTATGAGTGCCCTGATAGTAGTTTAAATATCTTTATTCTCTCCTTAATATGTGGGATTAGGAGATACATTATTTCTCTCTAGATGAAACCTATAGAAGTAATATACTTTAATATAATTACTACGGAATTGTAACCATGTCAAAGGGAACTTTAAAAGATAAGTATTCTATTTTTTGTATTTCAAAGGCTAATCTTATGATCTTGGTTGAATAGATCTTCTATATTCTGTTGTAATGTTAAGGAGTCTACACGGCTTAAGATAGGGCCATCTCTATGGGTATGAATTCACCAACCCCTTCAATCATCTGCCATATCTCATAACTTTATATAAGGCAAAATGAACACTTAAGATATATTTGAAGGGAAAAGTAATCACAAGGAGAAGCTAAGAGAAAGGTAGAGTGGGACAAGGAAAGAAAAAGCCCCACCCATTTTCTTGAAGAATGTTTAATGGACTATGTTATGCCAATACCTAAAAGAATCCACTGTTTCAGTGAACATCTACCTTGTCACTTCCCCTGACCACACCGCTTTGATACTACTCATTAATGCATTTTATGGAGCAATTTATCCTAAATAGTACTACTGCAGGTGCCAACTATAAAGGAAACAAACCCTTATCTAAGCCTCTCTGTCACACCACCTCTCTTAGGATGTCACTCTTGGCTGGCCAAACACTACTGTTACCTAAGCATTTCTGATTGCACATGGAATACATATCTTATGCCAACTTCTGGCCATATCCTGATTATAAGGTACAATCATAAATTTCTTATCTCCTCTTTATAATTTCAGTTACAGCAGCCTTTATGGAAATGAAGACTGTTCCACTGCCATATTCACATCACCTCGAAAATCCAGAAATCCACCCGGTCCACTAAGCAGACACTTGTTGGTTGGTAGTAGGTGGAAGGAAGAAAGGGCAATAGAGTCTATGGACTACACGAGCCCAAATAAAAGTCACAACTAAGAATTTGAAAAGCATTTGAGCCAGGAATTTAGAGGTGGAAACACCAAAGTACAATACTAGATTCAAAAACAAAATCTGAGAAATACACATAAGCCTAACACAGAGATCTCCAGATCACCCTAAAACTGATTATGAAGGGCAGTGGCAACTAATTCACATCAGTTCTGCCTTCCATGTGTTGTCATTCATGCAGATCACACAGGTGTCTTTACTTAGCTAGAATTCACCATAAAGGAATTGTTTGGTATTCTGATATTATCCATCCTCCTCACATTTCTTGCTCATGAAAATCAACTTTCTATGATTGTTATTTCTACTAGCTAAAGTTCTTGCCTCACAGATTCATTGTTGGAAACTATAAGACCAGTCTCTTCTTCAGGAAACAACCCAAAAACAACTAGGAGAATGAGAAACATAAAGCTAAGCTCTATTTTTTATAAAATTTAGAGACTTGTAATTTCAAAACATAATATGTGAAGATGGGCTGCCAAATGTGTAGAAGGTCAAACAGAGGTATGGGAAGACACCCAGAAAGAAAGTATTTAGCTAACAATCTCAAACAAAATTATCAGAACACAGTTCCCCAGGGCCAGTAGGACAACTTGAGAGGGTATATAGCCTATATCAAGGAGGAACAGGAAAGGTAGAGAACCAGGAATCACTCATATACACCATATTTTTTAAAAGCTTTCAAAAGGTAAGGGAAAATACAGTACATTAGGGGGCGGTGCTGTGGCTTCCAATCACAGGTGGCTGTGAAGAAATAAAAGCTAAAAGAATTTACCCACACAACTTTGTACCATAAGGAATTTTACTGTAATAAAAATGTTCTACAAACTTGAAAAAATCTCCTCTTTCACATGACCTTTATATAATTGTGCAGAAAGAACTCCACTCATTATGGAGAAAAATTAAAAAGGAATAATTAAATTTCCCAAAATTGTACCAAAAAGTGTGTGTGAGACAGAGAGATAGAAAGAGAGGAGGCTGGGGGGAAAATGGCAAAGAATAATCACAAGAAAAATATTTTCTTGTGATTTTCATGGAGCAGCTAAAAGCAAATTTTAAAACTTAACAAACTAATTACTTCCGTAAAACAGGAGCTCAAAGCAAAGATGCAAAAGTTCAAGCAAGATCGTCTTCATCAAAATCCCACAGACTTTTTTTTCAAAAATAGAAAAATCCATCTTAAAATTCATGTAGATTCTCAAAGGACCCCAAATAGCCAAAAACAATCTTGAAAAAGAAGAACAAAATTGGAGGCCTCACACTTCCTAATTTCAAAATTTACTCAAAGCTATGGTACTAGAATAAAGACAGACAAACAGACAAATAGAATAGAACAGAGAGTCCAGAAATAAAACTTTGCATATATGGTCAAATGATTTTCAATAAATGCTCCAAGACTTGCAATGAGGAAAGGAGCCTTTTCAGCAAGCGGTGTTAGGGAAACTGGATACTCACATGCAAAAGAATGAAGTTGGACTCTTACCTTACACCATATACAAAAATTAACTCGAAACGGATCAAAGATTTAAATGTAAGAGCTGAAACTCTTAGAAGAAAACATAAGTGAAAAGCTTCATATCATTGTATTTGGCAATGATGTCTTGGATATGACAGTAAAAGCACAGGCAACAAAAACAAACACCAAAAGTTAAAACTTTTGTGCCTCAAATGACACTATGGAGAGTGTGAAAGGCAACACGTAGAATGGGAAAATATTTGCAAGCCATTTAATTAATAGAATATATGAACTCCTACAACTCAACAACAACAACAAAAACCCAGTTAAAAAATGGATATTTGAATTGACGTTTCTCCAAAGATATACAAATGGCCAATAAGCACATGAAAAGATGCTTATTATCACTAGTCCTTAGGAAAATACAAATCAAAACCACAATGTGGTATAACTTTACACCCATTTTGATGGCTATTATCAAATAACAGAAAATAACACGTGCTGTCAAGGAGTGGAAAAATTGGAAACTTTGGGCAGTTTTTGATGGGAATGCAAAATGGTGGAGACACTATGGGAAATGACAAGGCAATTTTTCAAAAATTTAAATATTGAATTCTCCTATGACCCAGCAATTCCACTTCTGGGTGTATACCAAAAAAAATCTAAAGCAAGGTCTCAAACAGGTGATTTGTATACCCATGATCATTTTCATAGGAGCATCATTCACAATAGCCAAAATGTGGAAGCAATTCAAGTGTCCATTGATGGCTGAATGGATAAGCAAACTCCAGTATATACAGTAAAATCTTGGATTGCAAGTAACTTGTTCTGCAATGTTCCACAAGATGAGCAGACATTTCTAATAAATTTTAACTTAATAAATGAGCAATGTCTTGTAATACAAGAGTACATGATGCCGAATGTCACATGACCACAACTGAGACAACTGTTCTTGAAATTTGCTTTGATTTACAAGTGCTTTGGATTACACACACGTTTCTAGAATGAATTATGCTCACAGACCAAGGTTTTCCTGTACATTTAATGAAATATTATTTAGCCTGAAAGGGAAAGAAGTTCTGACACATGGTACAACATGGGTGAACCTTGAAGACATTATGTTAAGTGAAATAAGCCAGTCACAAAAAGACAAACATTGATGATTACACCTATATGAGGTACCTACAGTAGTCAAATTCACAGAGACAGAAAGTAGATTTGTGATTAGGGGAAGAGGAAAATGGGGAGTTATTTTTTAATGGGTGCAGAGTTTCAGTTAGTAGATGAAAAAAGTCCTAGAGATGGATGGTGGCAATGATTGCACAATAGTATAAATGTATTTAATGCCACTGAAATACATACTCCAAAAATGATTGAAATGGTAAATTTTATGTTTTATATATTTACTACAATAAAAATGTGACTATTTATAAATGATCAAAAGCTCAATAATTAAGCAAAAAGGCAGAGAAGTCTGTCAATGCCAAGGGCAGAATTACAAAAATCCTAGGGAATGGATGAGAAAAGGTGGTGACTAGAACACTCAAGAGAACTAAAAATTTCTTTTTCTCATCTCTGCCATTCTCTAGCATCAATGAAGTCCTGGTTTATATTCTTTTGTTTGGGATGACATCCAACTGTCTAGAATCTCTTGGTCTCAGAGATTTGAGAAGGGACATATCAGCCCACCTTTACCCAATCAGCTCTGAAGACAAAGACATGTTCGGTGAATTTGGCTTCTCACAACATAATTACTTGAATGGGAAGTGAGAGACAGGCAGCACGGACAAAAAAGGGGAAATCACTTTGAGCTGGGAGGGCAGTTGCATAAATGTCCACCACAAGTCCATACATATTTAGCTTTACTTACTTTTTCAAATTCCTCTTTTTCTCCCCCAACCCTTACTCTTACCACCATCCACTTTCTACAAGGCTTTCACTGGGCTACCCATACATACCTAAAGTGAAATGTCTGCACTGCAGATGAATTTACCTATCCCCGAACCTCATTCAAGGGTTCTGCCCCACTCTCTATAACTTGAAGAAACTCATTTAGCTAATACAACACTTTTAAGTTAATACATGGTCATCCTGGGATCACCCTATATGCATTTTCAGAGAACTTTTAGATATAATACTTTCTTTCTCCATGCCATTAACAAACATTTTAAGGCAGACACTTTTATAAGCTCCTCAGATCATGCCATGTGGAAAAAGTGACATTGGCAAGCAAGTTTGGATCGGTTATGTTTGACGAGCCACTCGTAAGGATAATTTAGGGCCAAAAATTTATCAGTTTAAAATTATATATCTATATATATCATTTTTCCTCAAAATATCCATTATAGTGCTATATAAATTCCATTACTGTAGTGAAAAAAATAAGACTTCAAAGTAGTAAAACATGTATTATTAAATTAACTACAAAAAAATGGTTTCCATAGGAAAAGAAACTAAAGCAATACAAATCTCATAGAGAAAAGACTTCAAGAAAATCAAAGCCAGATGATGAAAGTTGAATACTAAAGAAAGAAAGAATGGTACACAGATGGTTCAAGAGCAGAACAGAATCAGCAAAACAAAATTCAGGAACAGAGAGACCAAGGCTACTGCTCCCAGTTTTTCAGGAAAGCTAATTGGAAAGATGTCTATCCTGAACTACAAAACAACCAGGATACCAATATAACTCAGTGGTTAAGAACGTGGGAGTCATAGTGTTGAGTTCAGATCTCACTTCTGCTCTTTAAGAAGCTATACAACACTGAGAAATTTTTCAATAACCCTAAACTCATCTATAAACAGGGACAATAGTATTTACTCCAATTAGTCACTGGGTAGATTAAGAGATAATACATGTAAAACATTTGCTTTACACCTAGTTAAGTACTAAATAATATTTCAATAAATACTAGCTGTGTCATTTGAAAATAATATTAACAAGTTGAATATAGGGAGTGACTTCCCAAGTCACATTATTCTTGAGTTGATATTGGAGTGACTTTATCATTAAACTCTAGTTTTTACTTTGGATTGTTCTCCCCAAACAAGAGTAACTTCCATGTATGTGATCACATCGGAACTTAAGGAATTGTGGATAAAATCTCCAAGACTTAATTGAGGTCCATAGGGTTTCATGGAAGTCAGGTGAATGCTACTGAGCAACAGGATGGTGTAGTGGTTAGGAGCACACACTCTGGAACCAAAATGCTAGGATTTGAGTGCAGGCTTTCCGCCTACTTTTATGATATATATTTATCCTCATTTTGTCAGTGTCTTCATCTATAATATTGCTCCTACCTTATGAGGCATTTGGAAGGATTATTCGACATAAAACATGTAAAGAACTTAGAACAATGCCAGGTACATAGTAAACAAGCAATCAATCTGTTGAAAATAAATGACACATGATGGCCACAGAGAGCTGTCATATAGGAGAGAGAACAGCATGGATATTATGGAAGAGCCACTAAGAATACCATATGATTATTTTCCTTTTTCCTGGGAACACAGGGGTTCAATAATATGTGTTACTAAGTCATTGTCATCAACACCTTGGTGTTCTTTTCCCATGAGATGAAGTGCACTGAGGAGGAGAAAATGGAACACCTGGATGTCCTGGCTCAATGCCCCTTTGCTTGGAATTGAGATGGCTCACTGCTTTCATGTCTAATTAACAATAGAAAGGACTTTGCCCTTCATTGTATTCAATGAAGGAAGAGAGTAATGACTCCTTGTCCCCTGGCCCATTCTCTCTTTCCCAAGGGGATAAAAAAAGGAATCTCTCTCTCACACACGCACATACACACTCACACACTCATACACTCACATGCATGCAAACTCCTCTAAAGCACTTATCTTGTCACACCCTCAGGGTTTGGCTATGGGGGTCTTAGAAGAAACATCTGCATCTGTCCCTTCAACCAATGAGCCACACAGCTCAAGATCCCAGAGTCCTTGAAAGAATTCCACTTTCAACACAAAGCAGAAGACCATGCAATTAATATCTAAAATTGCTTAGCACTGTCTTGGGTGGAAAATAAAGAATTATTTAGAAACTTTTTGAGACTGCTCTCTGTCTCTTGGTACCCTGAAACTTCTATCTGATTGCAGAGAATGACCTGGCCAAAAAAGCGGAATCATCCCCATGAGGGGCAGTGTCTAAACAACTTGGACTCAGGAAACCTGTATTTTAGCCCCTGCCCTGACTTTAACCCTATGACATTAGGAATGCCACTTAACTTCTCAGAACCAGTTTTCGGTTTACTCACCTGAAAATGGTTGGGTAAAGGAGTCAATTCTGAGTTGATAATAAACATAGATAAATTATTTATGGTCTTAAATTATTGGTCTTCTCACCCTAGTGATTAATGGATTTGAAAGAAATCTGTCTAGGGAGAAGCTTAGAGGGCAGCTCTCTGTAGCATTTGTGTGGGAAGAAATCCCCACAGCCCCCTTTCCACATGCCCTATTCTGGGTGTCTGAGGGCACTCCATCACCCTGCAAGGCGGCAACGCACAAGACTCTCATAGAGGAGGAGGACTAGGCTTAATGATCCTGACATTCAAATTCCTGCTTTCAATGTCTCATCTATTTTTTAAGCTATCACTTCCACATTGGCTTCACAGGGAGGCATGGTTCTCACCTTACAGTTTAAACTCTTTTTTAAATTCGCTTCAGTGCAGCTAAAATAAGGCCAAAATATTTAGAAATCACTAACATCTAAAAGTCAACAGGAAGAGAATGGGCAATTAGATAATCCAATTTACATAGTATAATTCACTCGACTTTAGCCTCCTCCCTGTCTCCTAGGCTTCCTCTGTATGGCAGAGGCCATCTTAATCCCCTCCTATCTGAGAGCATCCTCAAGCATGTCTAAATACCCCCACGTCCAAACCCAAGAGTGCACTACCCAGGGAAAGGCAAGAATTCTCTCTCCCACTCCTGTTTTCCATCTTCCTGTCTGAGGACCGCAGCGATCTTCCTCACCAGAAAGTTGTATGACAAACAACAGTCACTTTAGAGAAGGGAAGAAGAGAGCAGGTGAGCCCTGTGGAGGGGAGGTCCCTTCAGTGTAGTATCAAACCCAATAAAGCTCTTTCCTATTACAAAATTTCTAGGCAATTCTCTCAGATGACAGGGGCTTCCCGGATTGTCATGAAACATCTTTATTCAGATAAGCTTGTAGTTCACAATGAAAAAGAACATGTGGGAAAGTCTGGTGCTGTAAGTGAAGAAGGACTTGAGAAGCTCACCAGACAACCAAACCTCTACTAACAAGTCCATTTTGCTTTCTTCTCGGTTATATTTGTTCTTCCCCAAGCTGTGATTACGAAAGGAGAAGCACCAGGAGGAGAAAAAACACTTTGAGCACACAGCAGAAGTCAGCAGAGAAAGACAGTAATAAATATATGTTAGAGGATTAATGGAGACTCTTTGATTCTACTAAGAGATTAAAATTCCACAAACTAGGTCAAACCTGACTTGCTGTAACTTATCCCCTAACCAAAACAGGCTAGAAGAATTATAGTAGAATATGGCAATAGTACCTCTCCGCAAATTTCCAAAGGTTAATGATCTCTTGGGTTTTTAAAATCGGGATTTGCTTTCATAAAGCCAAAAGGCAGCTCCCACTCTGGATATGTTTTTTACTCTAAAAATAACAAATTATTATGCATAAATTATATGCCAAACAACAAAATGCATCCTAAAAAGTATATGGTAATAGGAGCAAGCAGAATATCTCAATAACTTCATTATCTGTGCACAAAAAAGAGAAAAAACTCTCTGATCCTATTTCATTTTTAGTTCACAACAGGAATTTTTTTTTAAGTTTATTTATTTATTTTTGAGAGAGAGAGCATGAGCCAGGGAGGTGCAGAGAGAGCGGGGGGCAGAGAATCTGAAGCGGGCTCTGCACGGACAGCAAAGATCATGACCTGAGCCTAAGGCAGATGCCTAACAAACCGAGCCACCCAGGTGCTCCTCACAACAGGAATTTTTAAATTATGAAACAAGTTGGGAGTTTTCTTTGTTCCAATCCTCTTCTGCCCCCTAGTGGTAGCATATTTTATGTAATTTTTATGTAATTTTTTTCCAGCTCACTGAACCATAGACAAAAATTATGTATATTTAAGATGTACAACAGGATGATTTGACTTAATATATATAGAGAGAGACTGTGAAATTTTTACCACAATTAATTAGCACATCCATCCATCACCTCACATAGTAACTTTTTTTGTTTTTTTTTTGGTTTTTGGTGTGGAGTAAGCACTTATCTACTCTCCTACCAAATTTTAGGTATACAATACGTTATTATTAACTATAGCCACTATGCTTTACATTGGGTCCCCAGAACTTATTCATCTCATAACTGAAAGGCTGCCCTTTAACCAGCAACTCTCCATTTTCCCCACTGCCAGCCCCTGGGAACCACCGTACCACTCTGGATCTGTGAGTTTGACTTTTTTGCCATTAGGAATATTTGGTTGTTACATTTCTACCATTGAAGTAACTTTGTACTTTATACCTATTATAAACCTTAAAATCAACTTCATAAACACATTGGACTGTGTGATAAAACTTCATGATAATTTTAGAACTTAATGTGTATATTAATTCACAACAGCATTACCCAAAATATTTTCCCTGAAAAACTCTCAGAGAGAAATATTCTGAGACATGTATGTGATTGTCTGAAAGCTTGGAAAGCAGAGAATATCATATCCTTCTCTTAGAATTCAAAATACGCATTACCCTATTAAACACAAATCCTACAACTTTGATACTTTTTGTGATTTCCTAAGCTTTGCCATTAAACACCTTTTCCATATTAGACCTGATGGCATGCTGTAAAATACATTGGGAGGTGTTGGGATATAGGCATTGTTCCCAGCTGTCTGCTCCTGAGCATGGCTAAAAACTTCCTTCTTTGTGATTCTTCTTCCTTTGTCACACTTATTATTCCCTACTGTATCAACTTGAGTTCACCTGAATACTTTCCATCAGGTTGGCAAGGCAATGTATACCATAGTTCCATACCTAGAACTCTCACACACTCTGAAAATCAAATTTTGAAATACTATTCAACAGTAAGAGGGAATGAATGTTGATATATGCAACCACTTGGATGACCTTAAAGGCATTATGCTGAACAGGAGGGAAAACTCAAAAGGTTACATACTATATGATTCCACTTATATAACATTCTCCAAATTAAAGAGACACAGAGAACAGATAAGTGGTTACCAGGGATTAAGGAAAGAGAGGAAGCGTATAAGATTAAAGCTACAGGAAAGAGTTCCTTTGTGGTGATGAAATGGGTCTATATTTTGATTGTAATAGTGGTTATTCACATTTGTAAGGGCTAAGAATGGATCTTAGTCCATTCAAGCTGCTGTAACAAAATACCATACATTGGGTAGCTTATACACAGCATTTATTTTTCACAGTTCTAGAGGCTGGAAAGTCCAAGATCAAGGCATCAGCAGATTTGGTATCTGGTAAAGACACGTGGTTCTTCCTGGTTCACACACAGCTATTTTTCCCTCTATAGCCTCATAAAACTGAAGAGAATAAGGGATCGCTCCAGTCTCTCTGATATGGGCACTGATCTCATTCATAAAGGCTCTGCCCTCCTGACCTAAGCACCTCCCAAAGGCCCCACCTCCTAATAGCATCACCTTGAGGGTTAGGTTTCAACATATGAATTTTGGGGAGACACATTCAGACCACAGCACTATAAAATGCCCTAGAATTCTACATAAAGACATATAAGAAAATAAATGCATGGAAAAAGATTATGAAAATGAAGTAAGGTCTGTAGTCTAACTAATTGTACCATTGTATTGATGTCTCGCTTCATTAGTACACTGTAGTTAGGATGTCCCCATTGGGGAAGCTGAATGAAGGACTTACAAGACCTCTGTGTACTATTTTACAACTTGTGAGTCTATAGTTATCTCAAAATAAAAAGGTTTTTAAAATCAAATCCTATGGTTCATACCAGTGAGTTTGCTATATGAATTCTTTTGGATTTTTCTAAATTCCTCTAGACTACAAAAAAAAAAAAAAAAAAAAAAAAAAAAAAAAAAAACAGAAGTGATCATTATATAGGAATAATTAGGTAATGTGGCATTATTTTTCTTTGCATTGGCAATGTTAAAAGATAAATTGAGGCATATGTTAAATTTTTAACAGTTTATGTGCACAAAAAATCAATTCGAATTGGGCAGCATCCAATCCAACAGAGAGAAAGGAGTTCAGAAGAGTTATACAAAATAAGACTTTTATAGCCAAGAGGGAGTGGGAACAAAGAAATTCTACTAGATAAAAACGCAGGCTGGTTATTGCAAGGTTATTTTCTTTTAGGGGATGGAGGGGGTGTATCATGCAGATTATCTAACCAGTGCTGACCAGGTAATTCCTGACTGACTAGTTTAAGAGTCCATTGCTTGGAGAGTCAAAACTGTAATTAAATCTCGGTTTGGTGACATGAGGCTTAACATAAGCAACTCCATTTTGGGCCTGCTTGTCTTGTTTTTAATAACAGATAGCTGGATGGTCATAACTATATGTCCTTCCTCTTCACTGGGAATGGAATGAGATATAATGATGCAAAATGGAATCTGTGATGTCTAAATTTGGGGTCTCTCCTGATCTGATGGGTGCCCCCAAATGTGGGAAGACAGTGGCACAAGCGGTGAAAGAATTCACCTGAGGCAGAACAAAGGAGGTTTACTGAATACACTGCAAGGGAGCCTGGGCAGGACAGCAGAGGACAGGCTGTCTGCTAGGAGGCAGTGAGTGGGGACTGTTTTTAAAGAGGGAAGGTAAAGAGGTATGGGTGTCGAATGGAATTTTCCCCTTTTTGGTAACTGCATCTAGTTGTAAGTAACCCATTGGTCAGTTAGGGCCTGTGCATACTCTGAGGTGGGTCACCTGTTGGGCCTGTGCTCACTGTGGGCCCTTTCTACATTCCATTGCTCAAGGCTGTTTGTGTAAAAGCAGCCTCTACACAATCTTTGATAAACACACACACACACACACACACACACACACACACACACACACACACTTAAGCGAGCTTTCTCTTTCTCTAGTCTTTCTTTTTCATCTCAGTAAATGCCTCCCCTCCCTAACCCTCCCCCACTCACCTAGTTGTTAAGGCCAGACTTTTTTTTAACTCCTCTTTTCCTCACTCCCTACATCCAATCTATATCAAAGTCTTTCTGATAATACTTCCAAAATAACCTCAAGTCTGAATTTTAAAAAAATACAAAAAGAAATGAGAATTGAAAGGAGACTAGGACAATGCATCTGACAGAGGGGAGAAAAACCAGGAGAGTGTGTAGACATAACAAGTGAAGGAAAAAGAAGATCCAGGAAGGAGAGTGGTCAACATTGTCAGATGCTACTAACACGTCAAGAAGAGAAGGAAGGAAAATGTTCATTAGATGCAAAGGAAGAAGAGAGTTCATCAGTTTATTTAGAGTATCTTCCATACAGTAAGGCCAGGTTTCAGCGGTTTGAAGAATGGATATGAAATCACAAAGTGTAGATAATAAATATAGAAAATTGTATCAAGAAGTTTGGCTGTCTTAACAGGAACCCATGGGGGAGGGGAAGGAAAAAAAAAAAAAGAGGTTAGAGTGGAAGAGAGCCAAAGCATAAGAGACTGTTAAAAACTGAGAACAAACTGAGGGTTGATGGGGGGTGGGAGGGAGGGGAGGGTGGGTGATGGGTATTGAGGAGGGCACCTTTTGGGATGAGCACTGGGTGTTGTATGGAAACCAATTTGTCAATAAATTTCATATATAAAAATAAAAAAAAAAGTTTGGCTGTGACAGGAGAAGAGATAGTCATAGCTGACAGGGACACAGAGTTTTTAATATGTGAAAGCCTCAAGATTTTTAAAAATTCTCCTAACAAGGAGCCATGTTACTATTCTTTCATATATCTTATTTTAATACTCCATAAGTATATTCAGTAATTCACAACTATGATATTCATTATTGAAATTAGTTAAAATTAAGAAAATTAAAACCTTCTTCCTCCTACAGACTTAAGGTTAACTTTTTACTCAGCACTTATAACACATGACTTCAATATCTATAGTATTTGGGAATCAGCCGAAATTCCCCAAATCCCCATAACTGAAATATATTAAGTCAAATAATGCTTATGCCTAGAACCATTCCATATTTCTCCATCTCCTGCATTTCTTTCTACCTTCTTTCCCCTTTACTTCCTCTATCTCTTGTCCTGTACATTTTATTTATTCATGTGGAAAAGTTCTTAATTTTGCAGGTACTTCAAATTCTATTTTTCAGTTAAATATTTCTGACTATCTACAGTGTTAAAGGTAGCGTCAGGTGCCGTGAGAGATAAAGTATGAGTGTGATATTACACTGTTCCTTATAATTAGTAGCTGTGATACCATCATGTATAAGAAAAATATATGTTTGGCCATCTGAATGACCCTTAGAATTTCTTAAGCGTTGAGAGTGAAAAAGGTGTCTTCTGTTAGGTTGACGAAATGCCCTTTGGTGCACCTAGCCGTGGAGCCTGGTTGCCAGTGCAACCAACCACTGATTAGAGAATTGGGGGAGGCAGGGAGAGGCTGGAGATTGAGTTCAATCTCCAATGGCCAATGATGTAATCAATCACGCCCATGTAGTAAAGCCTCCATAAACCCCCAAAAGAATGAGGTTGTGAGAGCCTGCAGGTTGGGGAACACACGCAGGTACCAGAGAATGACACGCCTGCAGAGAGCGTGACAGCTTCACACTGCTTCCCTGCATCTCTTCCATCTGGCTCTTGCAGACTTTTATAATAAACCTTTTCTAACAAACTGGTAATCTTGTAAGTAAACAGATTTTCTGAGTGGTGAGCCTCTCTAATTAAACCCAAGAAGGGAGCTATGGGAGCCTCCAATTTGCAGCCTGTCAGAAGCGCAGGTAACAGCCTAAGCTTAGACTGGCTACTGTCATCTGAAGGGCAGGGACAGTCTTGTAGGGCTGAACCCTTAACGTGGAATCTGATGCTATTTCTGGGTACTGTCAGAACTGAACTGAGTTCTGGACACCCAGCTAGTGTCCCAGAATTGCTGGGTGGTGTGGAGAAACCCTTGACACGCATGTTAGAATTGGTGACCAGAACACTTGTATCTAAACAAATTCACTGAGATTCTGGAGGAAATCAGGCAATGAATGGCCCTGAAAAATAAGTAATACTGTCTTTATTCCCCCCAAAAGTTAATTTTTTGGTATCTACTATATTGAGTATCTACTGTATAATGCTGAACTGTATAAATGTATAAATGCTGTATAAACTGTATAAATGCTGAAAATTAAAAAACTAAGTAAGGCATAATCCCTACCCTTCAAGGAACCTGCTTCTCATTACTTCTGATATGTGGAACAGAGAAAAGACTAAGGCAAGGAGGTGATATTAGAAATGAGCACAGGACTTTCCAAAGGTACTGGGAAAAATGCCACAAAATTTTAGTTTTAAATTTCCCAAGAACAAAGAGACTCTTAAAAACTGAGAACAAACTGAGGGTTGATGGGGGGGTGGGAGGGAGGGGAGGGTGGCTGATGGGTATTGAGGAGGGCACCTTTTGGGATGAGCACTGGGTGTTGTATGGAAACCAATTTGACAATAAATTTCATATATTGAAAAAATAAATAAATAAATAAATTTCCCAAGAACAGAGGAAAAATCCTTTCCAGTATGTTTCCTTAAAATAAAAGCAAAAAATTAAAACCTTCAAACCATGAGCTTCTACTTGTCTAATTTACCAAATTATCTTAGATGCCTAAATAACTCTTCCTGTTCTTTAATATCTGTTGACCAATTCCTAACAAAACAAAATGTGTAAGTTGCAGAGAAAAAAAAAACTACTAAAACTGGAAAATGAAAGTCTTTATGAAAAAAAAATGTACATTGTCACTAGTTTGGAATGCCAAGAACTTTAGTGCATAATTCTATTATTATTTTGTTGTTGTTGTTGTTGTTGTTTATAAATCTACTGTTCAGACCCTACAGAGCACACCGAGTGCATCAGATAGCATTTATCATAAATATGGTGATGGAGATAGATGAGAGAGTTATCATATATACATAGAGAGTCTATGGTAGGCGTAAACTAAGGTTTACAGTGCAGTAGGTGAATCAAGGCCAACAACAATAAAAGGAATTAGTTTATGGTGCAGGACAATATAAATGTTAAATGGTGCAATGCAGACCCTAAATCAGGAATGGCAAATTTCCAGGTCACGCGCCACCACCTGGCCCTGCTTCCTCCATGTAGACGTTCACAGCTGATTCTAGGTCTTGTTCCCATGGGGTTCAGACGTGGCCTCAAAATCCCTGGTAGAATCCCTCCAGGCAGTCATTTCCAAACAATTGCAGCTGGTATTCATAAGGAAATCTATTGGCCATCACTGCTAAAAGGGTTTGTAAAGAAAATAGTAAGTTAGCCTAGAATGAATGAATGGCAATCCCAGTCCTCCCACCTGTGAGTGAAAGCATGGAGGGAGAAATGCCAAGAGCAGAGTATAAATAAAGGGGGCTTAACATCAGCACTGAGCCCACAGGACAGGGAGCAGGAGCTGGGAAAGCCATCAACATGGTAGAATCCAAACTCAAGGTAAAGTGGCGGGTTAATTCATCCCACAATATTGATTTAGTGCCTGCTACTCACCAGGCAGAAGTCCCAGTTTTGTTCTTAAGAAGTTGTGGAGGGGAAAAGAAAAGCTGTAGAACGTGTGTAAGGCACTTAACCTCCCTAGGTCTCCATAAAATTGGGCAGCCATATTAGTCTAAGACTGCTGTAACAAAGTATCACAAACTGGGTGGCTGAAAACAAGACAAATTTATTGTCTCACAGTTCTGGACACTGGAAGTCTGAAATCAAGGCGTTGGCAGAGCCATGCCCACCTGAAATCCTTCTTTGCCCCTTTCTAGATTTTAATGGTTTGCTGGCAATCTTGGGCATTCCTTGGCTTGCAGCTGCATAAGTCCAATCTCTGCCTTTGTTGTTGTCACATGGCATTCTCCCAGTGCGTCTCTGTCTTCACTTGACCAGTCATACTGGCATAGGAACTCTCTCTAATCTAGTGTGACCTCATCTTAATTAAATCTGCTACAATACTATTTCTAAATAAGGTCACATTTGGAGGTACTGAGGGTTAGGACTTCAAAAATTCAATCTATAACAACAGTGAAAGTAGAAAACCTCTTAACTTACCATTTTAAACACTCAATGCAAAATAATAATAATAATAATAATAATAGTAGTAGCAGTAGTTACTGTACATTTTAAAAAGTGTCAGCCTCTGCCAAACCCCTGTCGGGACCATGTGGTCACCACCTTCTGGAATAAGGATGTTCTCTTTAATTCCTCCTGATAGTGTACCAAAATCTACCCACTTGTAACAATTCTGCAGTGTGAGCTTGCAGATGACAGCCTTTCAGATATTTAAAGAAAGTGCTGAGACCACATTGTTTCTTTCGCCAGCTGAGCATCCCCACACCCTGTGATCTTTCATCATGACACCATTAGGGCCACTTTAGGACTCCGAGTGGTCTTACTTTCTTAAACTGTGACATTAGTACTGGGCACAACACCCTGAAACAGGCAGGCTACCCTAGAACTAATACCTCCCTTGTTGAACAACTGGAGGCATTGGCTCTCTTGTCACTGACTCACACTTTGCCTGACCACCAACTCTTGTTCGTGTATTCTGCCACTTAAAGTCTCCCTCATCCTGAATTCATGCAGTTGTCTGACCTTTTAGATCACTGGGATAACATGGACGAGAATAAAAGCCAACTACCAATCAGAGTGGAGAATCGTCCAAAGGGTTTTCATCACCCCTCCGCTCAAGGGACATGACCCAGTGGCAGAACAGGCAGAGAGGAGAAAGCTTTGGCCCACCACTCACATGAGACCAAGGGAAAATTGAGGGCAGAAGAGAAGACTTAGTATTTGCAGCACTCTAAGAGGAAAAGTGAAGAAGGTGGGAGCTTCAGGATGGAGAACAGAGATAGAAGCAGGAGGGGGGAGAGGGAAAGGGCCTAGACAAAGCTGTGGGACTCCACCCACTGCTCTCTGCTGGCATGGGAAATGCCCTTGTGGGGACATTGCAAAAGTCTAGGGGTGACACCTCATGTGCCTGTGCAGCATGACTAGTTCAAGGGGCACAATACCCCATCTCTGAATCTCCTTAATCTGGATTTATTATTAGTGGCCTCAAATAAATTGTTACTTGAAACTTCTTCAAGGTCCATTTGTAGATCACCTTAGCAGAAACGATGACCCAAGCAGAAGCAGAAAGGAAAAGAGAATCCAACAACCCCCAAGCCAACCACCACCTCTGGTCCATTGTGAGAATCAGAGACAATATCAGAATCAAAGGTACCCACCAGAGACAAGTAAGCTGCACAACAATCCATGACCCCATTTTCCTGTGTACACAAACTGCATTCTATATCTATATAACTTCCACAAGCTGAGTGAGTTCTCATTTCATGGTTTTTATTGGCGTATATCTCTTACCTCTCCACAGACCCTACTCCAGCCCGACAGCAAAGCATCAGGAGGGAGGTGAAGCAGGTTGGCGGCTGTTCCCATCACCTCACTCACGTCAAACTCCTGTAACACAATAAACCCACTCTCCGACATCCCATTTCTCATAGTTAAGTAGGTTTAAGTAAAGGAGATATGCTATAGACATGATTTAAAATAAACAAAAAGAACACTGATAACAAACAGATGGGAATTTTTATTGATAAACCATGATTTCCTACTGGATACATAAAAGAATACAATTAACAATAACACAACATTCTAACATGTAAAATTTAAACCTTCAGAATCACTTTGATCAACATATGATGCTTTAATTTCTGGGAAAATAATGTTTTCTTTCAAAAGTATTCTTCTCATATGCAAAAGAGCTTCTTAAAATAGGGGACTTATGAATAAAATTTTATAAAGCTTCCTGTGTAGAAAACAAATGGACTCTACCACATCAGCTGCACCCTCCTAAAAATCCAAAACAGAAAGCCTTGAAGGGTCAAAATAGAGCCACATTCTACCCAAGCTACCAAAGATGAACCTTAAAGATCCACAGGTGGAACATGGCACTACCCCCTACCATTAATTCAATACAATAGGCAGAAGAATTATAAATCGTAGCCTCATGACACCATGAGATAAAATTACTCTGAAAACATGAAGCAACATGTGTGTCAATATCATCCATCCCTACTACAGAGATACCCACATATTAATGTGTAAGTGTCCTTTGAAAGGAAAAGTTCAGAAATCATCTACAAAACATCTATCTTCCTGGATTACAATAACTGAAGTGAGAATGGCATTTTATGGAATGATGCAGTGTGGCACTGTCTTTTGAGGAAGCTTACGAAAACACAACTCACAGGCTAGAAACAGTTTTGAAACAAGCCTACTCTCACTAATACATACTTACTTAAAAATGTGTATTTACTGGGGCACCTGGCTGGCTCAGTTGATAGAGCATGCAAGTCTTGATCTCAAGGTCATGAGTGCAAATCCCACATTGGGAGTAAAGATTTCTTTTAAAAAAATAGTTTCTTTTAAAAAATGTATATTTACTGCTTGGTTTCTGGAAGAAAGTAGGATAAAAGTCCTCTATTTAAAGTAGTGATAAAAATAATTGCACCTCAAACTATCCCCTATGTAACTTAAGATAATTACTATTAACATAAATATCATTTGAATACATGCTATGAAATTTTTAAGCCTTTAAAAGTGCTATGCTTTACTGGAGTTTGAAAACAAAGAAAAATGAGGAATATTCTCTTCTAACAGAAGCCTCTACTGAGGGTAGAATAAATTCTAAAGCTGACCCAGGAGCAAGTCCACTTACTATAAGTGTCTCAGACTTCTAATGTGCAAGAAAATGATGCCTCCAAGAATATATAGTGGCATCTGGACCCATAGTAGCCACTTGGCAAACTCAAAATAAGTACTGTCTTTATGTTAAGAAAGGAGGTATTTACAATATATTTCTATAGAAATCAGTATTAAACTTCAATAAAGCAAAAGAGAAAAAAATAAGGCTATTACAAAAAATTCCAGATTATATGCTAGCAGGTTAATAAAATAGCTTGTTCTAAAAATGACCAAAAAAAAAAAATGGTAGCTCCAATTTTCTTTAAATGTCATAGGACAGCCAGAAATGTTGACTTAAATAATTGAATTATATCAAAGATAATTGGTATTATATTACCAGATTATTTATAACTATATTTTACATAAACAGAAATTAAGGCTAAATATAATTTTTAAAAAATAACTATACCCAGGTTCAAAAGAGTGGGAGCAGGGAGAATTATGCTATCTATAACTCTGAAAATCCCCACATGTAGGATATGATATTGCATATTTAAGTAACAAGTTGTTAGGTAATAGATGTATATCTGGATTTTATATAAGCACAACACTCCTCAGATTATACTATACCCAAAATACTAAACCAAATATACTATTGTCAAAGTATTTTGAAAAACATAAAGTATAATAGAACAATTAAAAAAAAAAAAAAGCATTTTGTTGACCAGGCATTTTTTTCTGAACTCATCGATATAGCAAACAAATTATTAGTTGCCTTAATTTCTTTTTAGAATTATAACTAAAGGTGACAGAATGGTAAGACCCAATATAAAAGTGTTGTTCTGCCTTTAAATTGTTTGGCTACTAGTTATTCAGTCTCTGGAACCACTGGTCAGTCAAAACTGAAAGTGACCTACGCTGCTGTCATAATAAGGTTCCCCCTCAGTGAAAGAGAAGGGGCAATTTTAAATTAGTTCTTATTAGGAAATGTAATTGATGGCATTCTACATGGAAGAATCTCACCATAAGCAAACTTAAAGGTAAAATGAGGTTTTTTAAATATTATTCTTCATAGCATATGAAGAAAATAGTCTATACATTTAATTATTACTACTACAGGTCCTCCTTTTCCCTTACGCCTGTGGCTTTTTAATCACTTTTAATCCAACCCCACTGCTTGTAACAAAGTCAGTTCTCTAAAAAAGATATGAAGGAGGATGGAGACAAGGCATTACCACAGCCCCCTGCCCCATGAAGCACAGCTGACTTTCTCCTCCTCCTCCTCATTCTCCTCCTTCACTTTTAATAAATTTGTAATAAAAGAGATGCATTACAAGAACAGTTACAAGATGACTTTTTAATCTGAAAATCTGAAGTGCTTCACAAAAAAAGTATTCAAGTTCTAGTTTTTAAATGAGGAAATGTGGCCTAAAAAAGATACAAACTGTCTTCCATTGGCCTTTCCATTCTAGTCTTTCCCAATATACTATACTAGAAGTTCAGTACAACTTATTTACTGAAGAATATAAGGTACTGGTGGTCAGTATAAGAGTCCTGGGCAAGGCAAGGGAGGTGGATATCCTTTGCCAACACCCTCCCCCAACCTCTTCAGAAGATACTGTCATCTTTAAAGACGTCCTAGGATATAAAGACAGAAAACACCATACAGGAAGGCCCAAACATAACAAATGTCTTTTTTAGATCAGACTGTTTCAAAGGTGTAACAGAACTACAAGCTTTTATCCATTTAAAAGGAAATACAAGAAGATTATTTATTTGATATTTAACTTCCACCCTCTCCATAGACCACTCTCTGAGGATCTATTTTCTACATATAAGTTTTAAGCTTCAAAACAGTGAATTTTGGTAACTCCTACCTTTGTATCCAAAATATCCAAAAGGAATATATGAACATCCACTCCCCTATAATTTCTTGAACACCGACTACAATTTCTTAAAATTCACTAAGATAAAAAAAAGTTTGAAAAATTAACTTTAAAAGATATATTTGCATACTTTATTTTCGATGGATTTATTTTTAGACAGTTGAAAATGTTGTAATGCAGACTTTTGAAGCCCATGGCAATTATTTTTCTCAGGTTCACTTGACAGAAATGCCATGGAATTAAGGAGCAAAAGTAAACCATTTCTTAGATTTAGAGGAGATCTTTATTTTTTATATATATCTAAAATATTTCAATATATTTAGAAGGAAAAATGAAAGGAAGAAGGAAGGAAAGGAAGAAAGAAGGAAGCGAGAAAGGAGAAAAAGAAAAAAAAGAAAGGAAAAAAAGGAGGGAGGTGGAAAGAAAGAAATTTTCTTTAAAATTTTCACCCAGATAAATGAATATTATCTTTCAGAATACAGGGTAATCAATTATCCAGGTGCTCAAAGTTCAAAAATCTTAAAGATTCACATAAACATTACATGTCACTAGACAGCTGGCCGGCCGTCTGACACTCAGACACCTGAATCTAGAAGAGGTTCTACAGGACCCTTGGCAACACCTGACCATACTTGAGGTCAACAGTCATGTTCACCTCTCTTGTCCTTTGTCAAGCCCGAGCTTCTTTCCCAGACCACAGGGAGGCCAGCCTGCTGCGTCTCATACAGGATCTTGTTGTACCCTGGCTAATTATGCCCCATTACTAACAGGGCTGTGTCTTCTAGTCTAGGATCTTCTAGTCTAGATCACCGAGGGCACATACTGCTATGCCCTCTGACTCTCATCCCTGAAACAGACCCAGTGTGGGAGGCTGAGGAAGTGAGAGGGAGGGCAGTGCACCCAGAACCCCTTGGAGCAGTTTCTGTACACTCCTCAAGCTCTGAACCAGACTGCAAAGCACAGGAAAACACATTCTCTCTCTCCTTCTCTCCAGAAGAAAAAAAGGAAGGGTAAAGGTTGGGGGATGAGATTACAACTGGAGTGAAAAAACATCACTTTTCTTAAAAAGAAAAATTCTGCCCCCCCCTACATTTTAAAAAGAAAGAAGTGATATCCAATCAAAAAGGATATACCGGGACCACTGGGGGTGGAGTGGGCAGAGGGTAGAGTGGATGCTGGACGGGAACAGAGAAAGCTCCTCTTTCTGGTTGTTTTCTCCCAGTTCCCAGACATCTGTCTTTAATGCAAAAGCCAACACTGGTGTACAATAATGCTTAAGAACCTAGCATTTCTTCTAGAAAATAAAAAGAATAATCTAAAATAACACATTTATTCTGGAGAAGACAACACCTCCATGAAAAACTCCTTAACTATTTTTAAGAGGGGGAAATAAAGACATACAACTGCAATAACTCTGATTTTTTGTTCTACACAGAAGTCAAATGAAGACGTCTGTGCAGCTATACATACTAGGACCTACTGTGCACCATCCCCCCCCAACCCCATAAAACGAAAAAATTATTTTTCAAAAATAGTCAGAAGCAATACTTGATCACGAAAACAAGACAATCATATGTGATTGGAAATGTCAATGTTACATGGAGTCCTTAAAGAACAAATCACAGCCACTGGTGCAAAGAAAACAGAAGCGTGAGACAGAGCACAAAAATTTCTGAAGGGCGACAAAGGGAGGCCGCAGCTCCGCTCTCACAAGGACCGCATCCGCGAATGTCCCCACAGAGGTCACAAGAAGACAGCTTCGCTTCGGAGTTGTAACTCCTCACCGCTCGTCTCCCTGTGCAGAGGCAGACATCAGTTTACACAGATCCCTTGTTTAGAAACATTTACTCTGCCAAAACTTAAGAGCACTTCGATACACTGTCCTGAGTTTTCCATTCTTCGCATAATTTTATTTTCTTTACAAGAAACAACTGAAATGCTAAGGAGGGGCCCAAACTGCTAACCAAATCCAAGAGAGAAACAATGCCTTCCGTGCACTGTGTCCACCACCAGCAGCTGGCCAGCACGGAGACAGAAAACAGACTGCAGCTGCACGTCATGATCCCAAGTACACTTGACTCTCTTACTGGAACAGCAAAGACTTTAAACTGAGAATTGTTTAACCTCCAGGAGAGTTTATTTTAGGGTGTCATTTTCTATGCATTCAAGCGAAGCTCTAATCATTAGGACTACTGAAAAGAGATTCACCGTGGGCTTCACTGAAAAACACAAACAGATGAAGAGAAGCCTGCCTAGGTAATACATTTCAATGTTTTAAAATGTTGACCTTAGGGATGCCTGGCTGGCTCAGTCAGTAGAGCATGTGACTCTTGATCTCAGAGTTGTGAGGTTAAGCCCCACATTGGGTGTAGAGATTACTTAAAAATAACATTTGAAAATAAATAAATAAAACATTGAGCATATAGTATCTAGAAACTATTCAACTTGGGTAAAGCTTATAGTACAAGCTAATATTAACAGAAAAAAACTAAAGTTCCTACAGCACTAAAGTAAACTTACTATACAACATAAATGATTTTTATTTTCATCATTTTTAAAACCATGTTCCATTTTTAAATTTATTCATGATTTTTTAATACTGTTACATTTTTAATGTTTTTAATATTGTATATTTTTAATTTTAGGTTCTTCAAAAATGGGATGGTAGGTTTCTATTATTTCTGACCTTTCCCATATTTTCACTTGAGAATGTCACCCTCTTAAATAAGTTGCCTTTCACAAAAAACTGTATGTAGACCGAATGTTTTTTGTTTCTTAAATGTTTGAAATATTCTCCATTCACTGAAGAAACATCCCTTGGAGAATTTTGCAACGACTTTAAATTACAAAGTTGGGTAACTAGGCACAACCATTGAATCTCAGCAGTGGATCCCACCTTCCCACCAGAAAAGAAGTACTGCCATCAGTGTCTTCCCAGAATGTCCCACAAGAACCTGGGCAAATGCTCTTCCCCAACTCTACCAGGGGGTGAAAGATGAGAAGAATCAGCTTGTCAACTTAGAAGGAAAAAGAACTGGTGTTCTTAACCGTAGTCTTCAATGATACTCCACTGAACACTACTAATGATGTGAACAAGTTCATTTGACGTTAGAGTGTAATTATCTACAAGTACTTAACACATGAAAATGTCCACAAATCTCATGCGTTCTAAGGATTCTGAGCCATCAGGAGGGCTCACTCAGAATAAGACTTATTACAATTACAGAGATCACACACTCACAAAACGTCACTCTGTGACTGGGTGTAGAGTAGCCCTAACTAACCCGGGTGATCTACAAACCAGATCTCTACTTTCACATCCTACATTTTCAACATTTTCTAAAGTAACGACTTACCAGTAAAACCAAAGAAGCTCAAGTTATTTTCCAAATAGACTATATTTTTCTTGATATGCTAAAAAAATCTGATATAATATTAGTATAAATGTTAGCAAAACAACAGACTTCCTCAATGAAGAAACAGCTAAACCCATCCCAGGATTTTATATTGCAAAGGAGGCTCATGTTCTCTCCTGAAGAAATCCCATTTTAAAACAGGAAACAGATGAAAGGGTTGCTTGGAACAGAAGCAAAACCTTGGAAACCACACATAACTGGGCTCTTGGTTATTTCAGTTTTTCTTTGTAAATTTTGTAATTGTGAGTTAAAACCTAGAACATGAGGAAACACCTAAAATTATGAGCAAAAACATCACTTTTTAATATTCATTGGCTAAACGGGATCATGTGACTTTTGTAAACTATCAGTTGTCTTCATTTAAATGGAAAACTCACCTCCTGCACTCCACCTCCCACACTCTCCCCAAAAACCACCCCTACACACACACACACACACAAAATAGGTGGCCACTTCAAATAAATGCATGAATACGTGAATGAATGCTTGCTTCCCTTCTAAAATATTAGGAAATCTAAAACACACTTACTTGGTTCATAGTAATCCACTATGGACACCAAAGCATCTTGTGTATTTGAAACTTTAAAGTTTCTCACAGCAGGAATATCAACACAAAACTGGGTTTCATTTACCTTGAAAATACAAAAGACTCTTAAGGGGTGACAGACTATGTGTTCGTGACAAAGCAAGACACTTTTTTTTTCTTATTTTAAGAAACAGAAACTAACATTTAGAGAGGATTTCTGGGTGCCAAGTACTATGGTAATAAGCACTTTACATAAATTACCTCATTTAACTCATGAAACAATTCTTACAAGATAGGTATTGTTCACATTTCCATTTCACCAAAAGGGATACTGAGAATCAGAGGGGTTAAGCAGTAAATCCAAGGATGCATGCTCCTGGGCCCTGGTGCCTCACCCAATCCCCGTCTAGGCAACACACCCCCTAGGTTACTGCTAATGGATCACAGCAGCCCCCTTCTCTGAAGAATTGCCCTCAGCTCAGGGGAGCAACCTCACCAGTAAGTGAGGTAACTGCAGGTGGGGGTTGTGCGCCCCACAACCAAAAACTGACATGTCGTACAAAAGGCCAACTCCTTGCCTCCTGGAGGGGCAGTTTATGCCAATTTGGCAACCAATATTATTAAAGGAGTCTGAAATTGATAAGTTCCTTCAAATATTCCATTACGTGCCAATAGAAAAGTCAGTTAATCAGTCAGAACATACCGGACACTCAAATTAAGATAACCATTAAACAAGTACATCACAGATATGAGACAAACACCAAAATCAATTACATTATTAAATGAAAACCTTAAACTTATTTTTCACGTCCCAAATCAAGCCATGCTTTTCAAATAGGATGTAAGATAAGAAAATCCCTGAACAGAAAAAGAAGCTAGAGACTTTGGATGAGTTTTAACAGGGTTTTAACCAGGGTTGTTTATGAAGTTGTTTATGAACAAATGAGAACTGGCTTTTTTAATGTGTATATATATTACCAAAGCAATGTATTACTGATTCATACTTGGCAAAACTGGAAGAAGAGATGCAGGTAGGTGTTCCCTCCTCAAAACATGATATCGTAAGAATACTTAAACTCAATTGCGTTTCAACCTGAGTTTCATGTAGATGTTACAAGAAAAGAATAAATTACATGCCAGCAGTTTTGAATACAAATACATTCTTGAATTCTTACATTTCTCTCACATATTTTATACACCTTATTCTTGGATCAGTAATTTTCATACAACAATGAGAAGAATATATGAAAATTATATAATAATTTGCGTTAAGATCAAACCTCTGAGAATATTCTTCTAGGATGTAAGCATGTATATATTCGATGCAGGAATGTCAATCCCTTTGGGATTTATTAAAAGCTTCATGAAAGCATTTTAAAACTCATAATTAAAGCTTTCATCATCAGCACTGAAACTGATAATTTTAGCAATTCCCTGAGGCAGAGGGGTTCTCAAATTGGGATCAGGACTGAATTTTTGAAATTACAATGTGACAATTTCTACAAAGTTTACATGTGGCATGAAATAATGATTTAGCTAGAAAGACTTTTCATCAGGCTCGTCAGTAACAGTATTCACTTTAAATCGATTTTATAGTGATGCCTGTTGAGTGGAGACAAATATGTGGTTGCCATGTCAGAGTCATTCGGGGACACAGAAAGCTCAAATAATGACAAAGGAACCACGCACAGAGCAAGGCAGACTTTCAAACACAATACATGGCAGCCTTGTCGCCTATACAAAACTTGCATTTTACTACTTACAGAATCTAAATATAGGTTGAGTTTTCCATGATCGTGTTCCACTTTCTTCACCGTCTCACTCAGAGGAATTGCATCTGAAGGCACGGTAAAACCACTGAGCAGGTTCACTTCCATAAGGGCCATGCCACTTCTAGCTGGGCCCAAAAACCTAAAACAAAGAGAAAGGATGGAAGGAAGAAAACCCTTTAGGAAAAACCTAAAGCCGTTGGCAAACTATCTTTAGATAAAAATTAAAACTGCCAAGCACTATTCCAAATATTTACTGTTTAGTTGAAGTAAAAATCACTAGAGAAAGTTGTAAAACCTGTAATCCTTTCCTTACAGGTATGAAATTCTATAATCTTCAATGATATGAGGAATAATAATTTAAAAATGTGTTCATTTGACATGAAATGCCTGCCATGTATCAGCCTTGTGCCTGTAGATCATAACAAGTTCAACCTGGATGCCCTTTCCGTGGGCAACTCTGTGTTCTAGGGGTGATTCCAAACTGAATTACATTTTTCATTTTCTCAGAATTTGACAGCACTAAACTTTCTAGCTGAAAGCCAGGAGCTGAAAAAGAAACTGAAAACTTGACCACTTAACAGTAGACCACCGCCAAGTCTTAAGCAATCTTCTCTTCATCTGGTTTTAGAAAAAGAAGACCAGTAGGGAGAGTCCTTCTCTTTGTTCTCCTACATACTTGGAGCACATTTTGTGTTTTCTTTGGCCACCTGGCGAGAATTACAAGCCTCGGAAAGTTTTGTTACACTACATTGTTCTCTCATCCTGTTGTACACAATGTGAGCATCAAAGGATCCGGGCACCAACAACGTTTTGTCTCCTTTAAAATAAATAGTTTTCTAAAATGAATAGGTGGCAAGAGCTCTTTTGTTTGGAGCAGAAAGAGCCCAATGTGGTTATGGAAAGGAGTTTGTCTCCAACATGAAAGGATCATTGTTAAGTGAGTTCCTGTTGTCCTTTCAGATGGCAAAAGCCAGAAGCGCTGGTAGAGAATCTTGCTTTTTAGAGCAGCAAACAGACGGCTGCCAAACATGACTGATGGAAAAGCCATACAGTTACAACTGCTGACGACAGCTGGCTCAGCGACCCCAAACAAGTGAAACCATCTGTGGGGCAATGCACGCAGCCAGAAGAGATGCTATTGAAAACCAATAAGTGCACTGCAGCTAGAGGTGTTTGTATTTGAGCAGACATTAAAGATGAGAAGAATGGCCAGTCTGCTTAAATACGATGACTTTCAGCACACCATCAAAAGTGCCTTGGTTGACCTGGTCTTTCTACCGGCCCAGGACAGAACTTGTTAAATTACCATGCCATACACAGAAAACTTTATCTGAGATGAGTAAGGGCTTGGACCCTACTGATGGGAATCAAGTGCCTGAAATACCAGTTTTTCTTTCCATTAAATGCCACTGAAAATTTTCATTGAAAATATTTGTATTTTGTATCATATTTTTCTCAGAAGACTAGTAGCAGCATCCAAATCCTTTTTATAAGACCAACCCCTACTTTCACATGAAAACAGTTCCCTTCTCCAGTTTCTCCCAAAAGGCGGGGCGGGGTGGGGAGGGAGGGATATCCTCTATCTATCAAAGTCTATTGTCCCTCTGATTCCTGATGATAGGTTAAGATCTGGAATTCTGCATCCTTTCATGAGCTCTTATAAATAAAAAGGCCCCATCATGATCTGAATCTTAGTTTCACCTAATTTTCCTCATCTGTTTCTTCAATTGACCTCCCTAAAAGGTAAAATCACTCTCACAGCTCCAAAGACTATGCTGCTTTGCCCATTTCAAAACCAGAATTTTAAACTTACTTAGAAGATTTATTTTTATTAATTTCTGTCTCCCCTCCAAACAGTAAATTCCATGAAGACAGGGCCTGTGTCTTTTTTAAATCACCATTATATTCCAACATCTGACACTGTGTTTGGCACATAATGGAGACTCAAATGATATTTACTGAATGAATGAATGAATGAATGAATGAAGAATGAATAAATGGTGAGTGAATGAATGAGAAAAGCAGGGTTAATAATACCACCTGCTTTATAGAGTTATTGTAAAGATTAAATGAGATGCATGTAAAAGTGCCTGGTATAATGCCTGGCATGTAAATTTGTGATAAGTGTAGGTTATTACTACTTACAATAATAATAATAACTTGATGCTGCTCTTCCGGGGAAGAACCCAATCACAAGCTTTGCAAGGAATAACTTTCTTCTTACCTAAAAGGAAGTCACTGAAGAAATTCTGATATCCCCCTCCTGCTGGTCCAAAATGCCCAGTAAGGGAAGGAAAGGGGCAAACACGTGACATTTATACCAACATCATGAACATGAAGGCCCAAAGATAGTATATCTGTACTAGTATGCCTGCAATGTATCAGCCTTGTGCCTGTAGATTATAACAGGTTCAATCTGGATGCCCCTTCCGTGGGCAACTCTGTGTTTTAGGGGTGATTCCAGATGAATTTCATTTTTCATTTTCTTCAGTTTCTAGTAGCAGTAACGAAGGAGACTGGATTCAACAAGAAATGGCTAAAAAGGTTGGCCACCAGGGGAAATACTCAGAGATGACTCTGAAGAGCATCTGCCAGCTCAGTACCACATCAGTGACTTCCAGCCCAACAACAAGCTAAACTCAACCAGATCACTATGGGGTATTTAAAAAAAGAGCAAACAGCAGCTCCTCAATGTCAATGCATCTTTACAGTAACTCCCCACATTACATCAAATCATGCAGAGGTAAGAGGACTGACAAGGAAGAAACTGTAAAGTCTCTTGATTCAAGAACCTTCTAAAGGATTTGCTCTCAAAGTTGTGTGTGCATTAGAATGACCAAGAAAGCTGAAGAAGGCAGCTCACAGACTCTGAATCTGTGAAGTCTGTGAGTGGGAACCCCTTTTCCTTTTGACAAGATCTTCAGATGCTTTGGATACAGAACAAATTTAAGAATCGCCTTATTAAGTACTCCTAGAAGCTAAAAGTGCCTATTTATCCAAGGGGAGGACCTTCTAAACTGGAAGATTTCCACTGTGTCTAAAAACCCCATTCTCTTCATTAAATTTGCATATTCTTATGAAGTCTTGGGATAAAAGCATAACACTAAAGGTTAAATATGAAACTGGAATAATTATTTGACAGAAAATTACTAACTGCCAAGAAATAAATGCTATTAGAGTTTAAACATGATTGGTTCATTTAAAGTTTTCTTAAATTAGACCTACACTTTGTTAACATTTTCTATTCAGATTTGTTATGAATACAAGGAAAACTTGTAAACAATTTTGGACACATTGAAAAATACTTAAATAGAACTAAACAGAATTTCTAATTTGTAATTGGAAGTGTAATCATAACTAAAATCTTTGTTAAATGTAACTCCTTATATTGGTATAGTTAGATAACTACATATATATATAATAAAACCTTCAAATCTATTTTTTTAAGAGAAAGGACTTAAACAGATACCAACCTTGTACACACATTCAAATTCAAGTGATTTATATCATCCTTATTGTCTTTGACAGCAACATCTAAATCAAAGGCTTCTTGGTCTTGAACAGATCTTCGTCTTCTGGAGGAACCCGAATCTTTCACATTATAAATAACATTAAGCTGCAATAAATAATAAATTAACATAAATACTAAACTAGTAATAAATCATTAGCAATATATTACCACCATTATGTATTATAAATATCAGGTAATGATTCTCTTTGGGATAAACCCAACTAGAACTGTAATCTTCAATCAAGGATAAAGCTAGTTTTACTAGCTAAAAAAGTACTATTATTAACAAGTGTTATAAAAGCTTATAAGCAATGATTTTTAAAATTGAGGGAATTGTTAGCTAATACTCCAAAACAAGTATAGACCTTCACGATATTATGGGTATGGCTTTTTTTCCTTCCAAAGAATGTAGAACATTCCCTTTAGGAAAAGAAGCAATACTACTGCCTATCTCCTCTTGAGAGCATCCGCTAACTCCTAAGTTCTGCTGCCCAACTGGTGTCATTTGCACAAACGGGAACCTTAGAAACTCTCAGTAAAATAAATCAAAAATAAAACATTCAAGAGCCCTGGTTGAACAGAAACCTGTTCAATTACTCAGCGTTCTTTTTGACCATATAACATTTTTCAAAGATGATAAAATAAATGATGAATTTCAAGACAACTTGGTCTTTTTCAGCAAATACTCTGTGCCTACCACTAGTGTGAAAGGTACTATGGGGACACTGGGCAAGTGTAAGGGCAAGTTTTGTTTTTTGTTTTTTGTTGTTTTTGTTTGTTTGTTTGTTTTTGTTGTTATTTTTTTCCCCAAAGAGTTCCTAAGATCAGAAGCTCTGGAATACACTCAAAATTTCCTACACCTGCCTCATGCCAAGTTGAATTGGAACCTATTGCAATTTTGTACCTCTTCCACCTTTTTTGATACCACAATTCATAAGCCTTATTGTTGCTATGTAATGTTGTATTTTCTTATACTTAAATCTCACACACACACACACACACACACACACACACACACACACACACACACCCTCAGAACTAAACACCTAGTACCCACTGTAGATTTTCACACTTCAAATTTTTTTTAATTTTATTTCTTTACTTTTGGGGGGGTGGAGCATGAGCACGTGTGTGAGCAGGGGAAGAGCAGAGAGACAGGGAGAGATAGAGAATCTCAAGCAGGCTCTGCACTGTCAGCACTGGAGCCTGACACGGGTCTTGAACCCATGAACTGTGAGATCATGACCTGAGCCGAAACCAAGAGTCAGACACTTCACTGACTGACTGAGCCACCCAAGTGCCCCTGATTTTCACACTTTAAAAAATATTCTTTCTAAGCCTTCCTCTTTCAAACCTAAGAATTACAACTTTTTATTCTGCTACACCTAGCTCATATAATCCTTCATTCCCTTGATCATTCAGGTTATCTCACTCTGGATATTCTCTAACGCTTTCTGAAACCACAATTAAAATTTTAGAATATTCTTAGAGGAGCTGAAGAATGGTTTCATAAAATTGGAGAGACGGTCTCTGTTATTTCCATCATCCTCGTTCCAGTGGCATGCAATTGTCGTTAGAGACCAACGTCATCAGGAAACAAACAAGAACTACAAAATGTGTCCTCTGGATCATAATTAATACTCATCTATAACGTAGTATTAGGGTTAATGTTTGACCTACAAAAAGCTCAACTGCCCATTCAGAAAACTTTGAGATGTCTTGCAGTTTATTTCCAACAGTTTAGCATTTTAGTACTTCAAAGAGGTTAACACTTACTGCAAACCTGAGAAGTTTCTTTGCTTTTCTGTATCCAGCGTGCTTACAAAAATATCAACTAAAAGAAATCTCAGTAACTATTTCTGGGTGACCAACTTTTTTGCAATTTGTTTCTCCATCATGAGAAGTGCCTATATAAGATTTCTGCATGTTGATACAGATTTGGAATAGTGAGTGTTCTGACCAGCAGGTGCCATTTTTTTTAAACAATTTATTCATTTTTGAGAGACAGAGCATGAGCAAAGGAGGGGCAGAGAGAGAAGGAGACACAGAATCTGAATCAGGGTCCAGGCTCTGAGCTGTCAGCACAGAACCTGATGTGGGGCTTGAACCCACAAACCGCGAGATCGTGACCTGGGCTGAAGTCAGATGCTTAACCAACTGAGCCACCCAGGCACTCCAGTAGGTACCACATTTACTGCTGTGTTCCTTCAAAACTCAAGTAAAACTCATCTGGCTTCAGTAATTCGTCTACATTTGGTTTATCAAGAATCAATTCCGACCAATTTGGTGATTTAAATACATATAGTTTTTCAATTATACCCAAAATAGCCTTTGTATTTACTTTTAGATTTGCTATTTGCATTAAAAGACAGCTTGGGAATGAGAATTTTCACATGGCCTTTGTTAGTAAAGACAAATATAAATTATTCACCCTTTTCTTTTTCTATCCTTTTTGTTGGATACTATTCCTTTTAACTGTGATCATTTTTCCTTGATTTTTAAAAAACATTTACTACTATGTTTTGAATATCATACAAAATAATCTTAGAATCACTTAGAAATAATTCTATCTGCCCTCCTTAGCTAGTATATCTGTCCTTTCAACTAGAATACTTGTATGGTTTTTTGGAAAAGTAACTTTCCTCTATCATAGCCATTTTTTAACTTTCTCAGTAACTCTTTCAGGGTTTGTTTGGTTTGTATATTCTAACCAAACACATAACCATTTTTGGTCCCTCACATATTCTTTTTGGTTTCCAGTAAGATTATGTCAAGTCCCGGGGCATGTGGGTGGCTCAGTTGGTTAATGGCTCAGGTCATGATCTCATGGTTCATGAGTTCGAGCCCCACATCAGACTCTGTGCTGACAGCTCGGAGCCTGGAGCCTCCTTCAGATTCTGTGTCTCCCTTTTTCTCTGCTCCTCCTGCACTCATGCTCTGCCTCTCTCTCTCTCTCCCAAAAATAAATGAACATGAAAAAAAATTTTTTTAAAGATTATGTCAAGTCCCTGTAATTTTCAATGTATTATGTACTATAATAACTATTCGATTCAGGATTTTACATACTATTTTGATTTTATTCTAGCCCTATTGCACCATTAAGGGTAAGTTTCGTTGGATTTTATTCTTATAACAAAGCACTAAACGTATCATGCTCTAATTGTTTTATTTACTATTGTATAAGATTTTCCATTAAAAGGACACATTTCCTATCTTCAAGTCAATTCCTTATAATATCATGTTGACCTTTATGTTTTTAAATGGATATTAAAAAGTTATAGGTAAAATTTTAAATGTATTTATTTATCAAGTCATAGTAAAAACTCTCCCAGCATTAGAATTTCTGAGCTGTATTTTCACAAAAAAAAGTGAAAGTTGGGAGTTCCCAACAAGTCACATGAATCCATTGGAAGAATTAATCTTAACTTCAAAAAGCATATGATACTCAAGAAATATTTTTCCAAGGTTATCAATCCATTTGGTTACTGTCAACTGACTACTAGTAACATCTCTAATACTTTTTATTAAAGAGAGTGATCTATCTTGCCTAAGTCCACAGAAATAAATCCTCAAGAATTTTATACATTAAGTTAAAGATTTAGCAGTACCCCCCAAAATTATTAAAACAAGCCATATTTAACTAAACAAAAATAAACATTGTTACATACCTGACAAATCGCAAATCCAAAACCACTTGCGGAAATATTAACTGCAGTTGGCTGTACCACTGAAAGCTGAGTAAAGGTGGAAAAAAGGTGAATAAGGTTAATATTCCATATCTAGGTCCTTCCAGGTAGCACAAGAGATCAGTGTTATCCCTCACTAGGAGTGTATGCCATCTGTGGAGAGCTCTAAGAATTTTGCACAGTCTCACATATCAAAAGCTATGGGCTCATCAGAGAAGAGAGGTGAAGACAGATGAAGGGACACTCTCCACACACCCTCACCTTTGCCCTTTGGGAGGGCACATCAGTGCCATAGTCAGGGCTGCCCTTCTGAAGCAGGAAAGACAAGAAACAAAGGTCATCTCCCTCCTCCAGTGTCCCTTAGTCAGCACCTAATCTGGCCTTCCCACGAACCCAGTGGCACATGATCATTGATTATGATTAACACTATTCCTTCTCTTCTATCACTATTCCTCTTCCTCATTTTTCAGCCTTGAAGTTAGCACTTTCATCCCTCACTCTCAACTTCCCACAAAGTTAACCACAGGAATAAAGTTAGGGTCTAGAATAGTCCTTTATTACGTTTCAAAGGAAGAATCCTACTACTGGCTCTATCAATTCTCCTAAGAGGACGTGTGGTCTAGCTAAAAAAGAACATGGCCTGAAATCATGGGTTCAAACCCTAGCTCTACTATTACTAGCAACATAATCTTAAACAAGTTACTTAACCTCTGTCTCTGTCTCTGTCTCAGTTACTTAACCTCCCCAGTGCATGGTGGGGATGAAAGTACTTACTTTCTTAGTGTCAGTTTGAGAAGTAAATGCAATAGCACATGTAAAGAAATCTGGCACAGTGCCTGCAAAGAATAGGAACTCAACAGGTGTGTTCATTCTTTTCCCAATATGATAGAGCCCATGGTTCCTCCTTTTCCAAATCTTTCCAAAGTTCCCATCCCCTCCTTTCTTCCCCAGCTCAGCAGTTCAACCAACGGAGGATACTCCTTCCCCCCAGTCCCTTTACAAGGCTCTAGAAACAAGTCTTTGTTGAAGTCGATAGAATGGAAATAAAATAGCATTCCAGCATAAGGAATCATCCACATGGAATTTTAAATAACCACCCCCTTGTCCATACCTCTGCCATCTGGAGAAGAAAGCGGTTGTGTCTGTCAATCTGAAACTTTATAGGACTTGGTGAACTGGGCCCCATCACAGTCACTTGGACGTTTGTACCTTCTGTGTTCATTAGAGCTGCAAATTCAGATAGGGCCTTCAAGGCCACAATGGTGTCCTGTTGAGGAAAGAACAACATGTGTGCATGTAAGTATATATCAAGGTCACCAAAGAGTAAATTTAGTAAGTTTAGGACACCCACTATGCATTCATCCACCTTCCTTGAGAGTGGAGCTCTCCTTTATTCATTTTTGAATGTCCTTGACCTACAGTACAGGAGAAGTGTAGAAAATATCCGCTGATTGAAGCTGAGTATCTACTGTATCAGTTACCATAGATGAAAGATGACCAACATAATGGGGAACTAATTTATTCCATATACATATCAGATACGTTGTTTATATCAGTGATGAGAAAAAATTAAAATGAGTAACTCAGACCTTTGACTTAAGGTACCAAATATTTTAATTGCCAATTTTATGAAGTCATGAAAAAAGCAATCATATACTTCCTTTAAAACATTACGTATATATTTAAACTATTAATTCGTTTAAAAAATTAAAAACTATGGGGCGCCTGGGTGGTGCAGTCGGTTAAGCATCTGACTCTTGATCTCGGCTCAGGTCATGACTTCATGGTTCGTGAGTTCGAGCCCCACATCAGGCTCTGCACCAGAGTGCTTGGGATTGTGTCTCTCCTTCTCTCTGCCCCTCCCAGGCTTGTGTGTGTGTACTCTCTCTCAAAATAAATAAATAAACATTAAAAAAGTTAAAAACTATCATCACTCACCTGGGTAGATGCAAAACCTCCCAAGCTATTCCTTTGCCTGCTTAGCCACCTCATAATCGGGATTCCCTCAGAAACCTGATATTGCAGGAAGTGTGAAAGTAGCGCATAGGCTGCAATTTCAATATCCAGGGAGCGTGGCTGCCAGGATTCAGAAAGTTTAGACTCTGAAGACACCCAGAATTGCATGCCTTCTGCAAAAGACAAGTAATAATAGTCTGACCAACTGAACAAAAATTACATCTTATACCATTAAATATCCCTACACTGGTCCAAGTTCTACCTGACTATATATAAAAATATATACGTATATATTTATGCCATGCAAATACATGTGTATTCACAAACACAGACACACATATAAACATTCACTTATATGTCACTTTCTAAACTATCATAACTTTTAAATTTTCATCTTTTTCCTCTTGCTTATATTTTAGAATGTTTTGATGAAAATAATTTCCCAAGAGAAATCCCACATGTTTGGCTCGAGACTAAACGGCTATAAATAAGAAAAAACATATACTCTAGAAGATTTCTGACCAGGCCATCCCAAAAATATTTTAGGATACATTAGAAAGAACCCTGTTCTGGGAATCTGTCATTAACCAGCTCTAATGTTCTAGGAAACCTCGCCTTTTTTTTCATTATCTGAAACTTGGTATTATAAGTTCAAAATCCAAGGCCCCAAGAAAAAATGAAGCACTCTGGCCAACTTGACAATCTTCCTAGAAATATCCCTGCTGCCCCCAGAGGAACATCTTACTTGGTGCTCCCTACCCCTTTCAAATATTACTCTTTAGATGATGATTACACTTAGGTGGAATGTGAAATAACTACCACTTGTACAAGCAGAGAAGGAATACCAAGGACTTCCATCTCTGTGTAATAATCTATCCCCAGCACTGCACAGGCAAAAAAAAAAAAAAAAAAGTAAGACTTCATTTTAAGGTACCGCTAACAATAATGCAATATTTTTCACACTCTTAGAAATCACTTTCTGTAGTGTAGTGTGGAAAACACTTTCTACAATTATCCCTTCTTGAATTAACAGGGCTTTGAATCAGTAGACATTACCTAAAATTATTTCTGCCCACCCATCCCCATCTCTGTGTCTGTCTGTCTGTCTATCTACCTATCTCTCTCTCTGTCTCCCTCACACACCCACACCACTCCCTGGATCCCTGACCAAAGAGGCCATTGGGAAGTAACAACACCTGTACTTTTTGTCCTGTTGTAGTTCATTAAAACAAAAAGTCATCCAACTCACTAACAGCATTTTGTGGCATTCGCATTCTATGAGTTAGCATATTCATTCAAATTTTGAACATTTGCTAGGAGTTATTCCCATTTTACATCTAGGGAAACTGAAGTTTATAAAAGCAAGTAGCAGAACCAGAATTCAAACCCAAGTCTCTCCACAACCCAACATCCTATGGACCATTGAAGGCCACCCAACCAGAAATGGTATCAGAGAACTCAAAAGGTAACTGACATAGGGCAGAACATATCTAAAAGAAGGAAACAACCAAGCCCCGAATTCTCTAGAAAACTCAGGGAGAGCAGAAGCAGCCATGTCAGACCCATCTGATCTCATCTGCATTTCATTTTTCTTCCATTTCACAAATTTTTTAACGTTTATTTATTTTTGAGAGACAGAGAGAGACAGAGCATGAGTAGGGGAGGGGCGGAGAGAGAGGGAGACACAGAATCCAAAGCAGGCTCCAGGCTCTGAGCTGTCAGCACAGGGCCTGATGCAGGGCTCAAACTCACGAACCATGAGATCATAGCCTGAGCCAAAGTTGGACACTTAATCCACTGAGCCACCCAGGCACCCCTCTTCACATTCTGAAGATATAAATGTTATCAACTTCATATCTGGCTTACAAAACCTTTTCACATAATTTATATATTTCATAATGCATAGCAGTCTAACAATCTCAAATGACCCCATGCATTACCTTCTTGTTCTGCTCTCCAAGTCAGCATATTCAAAGCTTCCTTGGCTTTAGGGCTCCCCACAGATGACAGTGCATAAGTTATAAGAGCTAAAGTATAATTGTCTGAAATTCCTCTATTAAATTCAGACTCCAAAAAGTTGATAGACTCTTGTACATCAATATTAGGCTAGAAAAAAAAAAACATATATTTTACTATTCAAAATAACCCATAACCACACATTTAAATGAAAAGTATTTTTAAACTTTTATTCAAAAAATAATTTCAGTGTCTGTTAAGCCCCTAACTTTGTCCTAGGCAATAGGAATCAATGATGATCATTGACATTTAAATATTTGCTATTCATTTTGAAAATAACACTGCTTTTGAAAAAGAAATGCAGGAATCATACCCATTTATAATTGCAGAAAAAACAATAAGATATCTAAGAATAAACCTAACCAAAGAGGTGAAAGACCTGTACTCTGAAAACTATAAAACACTGATGAAAGAAATTGAAGATGACACAAACAAATGGAAAGACATTTCATGCTAAGGGACAGGAAGAACACATTTGTTAAAATGTCTATACTACCCAAAGAAATCTACACATTTAATACAATCCCTCTCAAAATACCACCAGCATTTTTCACAGAGCTAGAACAAACACTCCTAAAATTTGTATGGAACCACAAAAGACCCTGAATAGCCAAAGCAATCTTGAAAAACAAAAGCAAAGCTTGAAGGCATCACAATTCCAGAATTCAAGTTATATTATGAAACTGTAGTAATCAAAACAGTATGGTAGTGGCACAAAAACAGACACACATATCAACAGAATAGAAAATCCAGAAATGAACTCACAACTACATGGTCAATTAATCTTTGATAAAGTAGGAAAGAATATCCCATAGGAAAAAGTCTCTTCAACAAATGGTGTTGGGAAAACTGGACAGCAACATGCAAAAGAATGAAACTGGACCACTTTCTTATGCCATTCACAAAAATAAATTCATAATTGATTAAAGACCTAAATATAAGACCTGAAACCATAAAACCCTAGAAGAGAACACAGGCCTCTTTGACACTGGCCATAGTAACTTCTTTCTAGGTATGTCTCCTGAAGGCAAGGGAAACAAAAGCAAAAATAAACTATTGGGAATACATCAAAATAAAAAGCTTCTGCACAGCAAAGAAAACAATCAACAAAACTAAAAGGCAAACCTATGGAATGAGAAAAGATATTTGCAGATTACATACCTGATAAAGGGTTAGTATCCAAAATATATAAAGAAATGATACAACTCAATACCCAAAAAGCAAATAATCCTATTAAAAATGGACAGAAGAGGGGCACCTGGTTGGCTTGGTCAGTGGATCATATGCCTCTTGATCTTGGGGCTATGAGTTTGAGCCCCATGTTGGGTGTAGCGATTACTTAAAAATAAAAAAAATAAATCTTTTTAAAAATGGGCAGAAGATATGAATAGACAGTTTTCTAAAGAAGACATACAGATGGCAATGGGTAAATCAAAAGATGCTCAACATCACTCATCATCAGGGAAATGTAAATCAGAACTACAATGAGATATCACCTCACACCTGTCAGAATGACTAAAATCAACAACACAAGAAACAGCAGGTGTTGGCGAGGATATGGAGAAACGGGAACCCTCTTGCACTGTTGGTGGGAATGCAAACTGGTACAGTCACTCTGGAGTTTCCTCAGAACATTAAAAATAGAACTACCCTACCATCCAGCAATTTCACTACTAGACACTTACCCAAAGAATACAAAAATACTGATTCGAAGGGATACATGCACCCCAATGTTTATAGCAGCATTGTCTACAATAGTTAAATTATGAAAACAGCCCCAGTGTCCACCAACTGATGAATGGATAAAGAAGATGTAGTACACATACAAACACACACACACACACACACACACACACACACACACACGCACACTGCAATAGTACTCAGCCATAAAAAAGAATTAAATCTTGCCATTTGCAGTGACATGGATGGAGCTAGAAAGTATTATGCTAAGCAAAATAAGTCAGAGAAAGACAAATACCATAGGATTGCACTCAGATGTGGAATTTAAAAAACAAAACAAATAAAAAAAAACAAATGAACAAAGGAGGTAAAAATGAGGGAGAGGCAAATGGACTCTTAACTATAGAGAACAAACTGATGGTTATCAGAGGGGAGGAGAATGGGGAGATGGGTGAAATAGGTGATGGGGACTAAAGCAGTACACTTGTGATGAGCACCAGGTGATGTATGGAAGTGCTGAATCACTAAATTCTACACCTGAAAGTAATATTACACTGTATGTTAAGTAACTGGAATTTAAATAAAAACAGAAAGAAAGGAAGGAAAGAAAAGAAAAAAAATTAAAAAAAAAAAGAACACTGCTTTCCAGTTTTTATGAGTAAATAGGCACCATTCCCTAGAAGGAATAAGAAATAAAAAATAGAATTTTTTCTACCATTTAATATCATGAACTCAGATGACAGCACAAAATATAGCTTGAGAAAAATGTTACTCATATCTGATCTCAGGTGTTAAGGCTCTAAATTTAGGGGAAAGTTTATCTTCCATGTGCCTAGTACTGGACTAGGGAAATGGCAGGAGCTTACAACAGAGAATGGCTGTTTTCAATCATGTGAAATGCAGCTGGCATTAAGGCAATAAAGGCATCAATCACTGAGACAGCTCTGGAGCATAATTAAGCTCATTAACATAACTTTCCATGTATACACATTCTCATCCAGACATCCATGCCTATTTAACATGCTTTTTAGAGTGTCGGTGTACTATGTACTAAATTAGCAGACATGGTCGTTGCTCCATATTATTTTAGAAATTAAAAAAAATCCTTTGCAATCTAAATGTGCTAGAATACATTCCCAAATTCTGAAGAATTTTCTTTCCCCTAAGAAATTAACCTTTCCAATGATAAAATATGTATTGATTTACCTTACCAATAGCAAGTACAAAAACAGTTATATTAAAAAAAATTTTTAGAATTCTCTTTGTTATTCTGAAAGAGTGGGTTAATATTTTCATTTTCAGATTCTAAAATAAAGCCAGAAATGCAAAGCCAAAGGTGTCCAAATTCAGACCTCAAAAGTGATATACAACTGCAAAAGTCTTTAAGTTTCCAGACATACATTTGATCCATCAAGACCTACCTTCCTTGCGATTTTCCACCCATCATTTATTAAATTAAAGATTAAATACCTGATATTTTTTATAGCCCAGGAGAGAAGTCACAATATAAGCTGTAAGTGTCACTGGACTTTTATTGCCACCTTGAAGCTCACTATGGATCACTCTTCCTGGCTCCCAAAATTCACCATTGGATTTCTGACGTCCTTTGAGCCAAGTATATGTTCTGTGTAACACATTCTCATCAATATCTATGTAAGGATCAGCTTCAAGGAAACATCTTAAAACAAAAGCTGACAACCTAGGTGAGAAAGGAGAAAAAACATATAAAATACACTCTATGAAGTCCTCTAACAGTGAACGAGAAAATATCAACAATAACAACATTATTTTCTACCAGAAGATTCACCAAAGGATGATCACTAAAGAAAGAACAAAGGTAAGAAAGACAACCAAGAAACAACATAAACATCTCAGCCCAGCTGGTGGATACATTTTCCACTTGAGTGTGGTCAAGAAATTCCAGGTCAACTCACAAAATACCAGATTTGGAAAGGAATTTAGAAATCATCTAATCCTGCCTTATTATTTTATAGATTGGGAATTCAACACTCCAGGAGAGTTGAAGAAATTGTCCAAGGTTATCATCTTTGGACTTTTCTAGGTATTTACCAAAGAAGATCCCACCACACACTTCACTCAGCCCTAAAGCCATGGATTAACTATATGTAATTCACAAACCAGAGTACGTTAAACTAGCAAAAATGGATAGTTTCTCTCCTATGAGACAGGAGTCAGAACATTACAGCCTACGAACCAAATCTGTCTGGGCCAAATCTGGTCCTTGTGCCAAATCCAGCCCAGGGTTGGATTCATTTATTTACGTGTGCCTCTCTTCCACCACCCTCCACCTGAGCATGGTTTTTAAAGGGAAGGAAGGAAGGAAGGAAGGAAGAGAGGGAGGGAGGGAGGGAGGGAGGGAGGGAGGGAGGGAGGGAGGAAGGAAGGAAGGAAGGAAGGAAGGAAGGAAGGAAGGAAGGAAGGAAGGAAGGAAGGAAGGAAGGAAGGAAGAAAGAAAGAAAGAAAGAAAGAAAGAAAGAAAGAAAGAAAGAAAGAAAGAAAGAAAGAAAACACCAGAGACTTTATGTGGCCTGCAATGCCTAACATATTTACTATCTGAGCCTTTATAGCAAAAGTTTGCCAATGCTTGCTACAGAACAATATTTCACCTAAATATTTAGATGAAAAGATCATCAAGCAATAAAACACTGAAACCTTTCTATTTATGGATCTATATCCTGATGCATGCCAAAAGAATATCTGAAGCAGATATGGTTCATCCTATGAAATGTTTAGTGTGATAATATCACCAATATTCAGTAATATCTGGTCCTCTATTTTACTTTGAGTATGCAGAGAAATTCACTTCTTTGCCCTTTTGAAGTTAAGCATGGCCATGTGACTAGCTCTGATAATGATAAACTGAGAAGAAATGTTGCACCCAGGTTGAAGCACCTGATTACCAGTGGTGGATACTCCAGCCTTCTCTTTCCAGGCTGCTGCAAGCCTGGAGCCTCCTGGTGAGATGGTGGCTGTTGAGTAGATTACAGAGCCCCCTGCCGACCCAAAGAAGAAATGCAGCCTGAGCAAGAAAAACCCGTGTTAAGGGATTTTAGGGGTGGTTGTTACCACAGTGTGCCTGGTCTAACCTGACGGCTACAGTTAGTCAATCTTCTTCTGAGTGAAATGTAGAATTAACAATAGTTTAAGGAGAGAAAGTAATCATCCAAAATCAGCCACACATAGATTCCATTCTGGAGGAAATGTGGATGTTTATTACTTAATTCTATCACTGTTTTCCGCAAAAAAAAAAAAAATAATAAAATAATAATAATAATAATAATAAAAACCTTAAAGAAACAACGTTGACTGTGTTAACACAAAATTTGTATTGATCATGTCTAATTAAGAAAAGAACTATGTTGGGGCACCTGGGTAGCTCAGTCAGCTGAGCATCCAACTCTTGATTATGGTTCAGGTCATGATCACAGGATGGTGGGATCAAGCCCTGTGTCAGGCTCCACACTGAGTGAGGGAGTATAGGAGCCTCTCTCCTCCCTCTGCCCTCCCTCTGATTGAATGCTCTCTCTCTAATAAAAAACTTTCAAAAAATAAAGAAAAGAACTATGTCACAATCACTCAGTATTTCTAACCCGTTTTTCTTGTCAATGACACGATCATTGTAAGTATTTTTATTGTTTTTCTCACCACAAAAAAAAGGATGTATGACTTATCTTTTCTAAATAAAAACACTTTACTTATTATTGCTTTAAAACCATATTTTAAAAGGAAAATCTACTTTAAAGCCAGGCAATAGGAAAAGAAACCTACAAGCCTATATACACAGGGACACATCTGTCAATTTCATGGCCATTTTGAGAGCCCATTGGCTATTAACTGGCAATTAATTGGCTAATGAGAGCCCATTCATGGCAGATTTGTTCTGTTAGTAAAACACTTACCAAGTACTACCAGAAGGGTCATCATTCCCAAAAGCACTGAAAGAGCCATCTTCCCTCTGATAGAGAAGTTCTCTCTGATAACCTGAAGACACAAAAATAGATAATCAATGTATCACAACTTGAAATGAATGAGTTTCTAATCATCCCTCTATACTGAGGAAACATGAACAGAGAATGGGAAAGAAGGTATCAAATTAAGAACTAATATTGAATACTTTCTACATTAAGTGCTGTGAGAGATTTAAAATGTCAACACTTTTTAAGTAGAATGTGTAAAATAAGAACTGTGATAACCCCAAATTAAATTCAGAAGAATACTATAACAGAGACAACAATTCTAGCCATTTTAAAGCAAGCAAAATTAAAGGCCAAGTTTTACTTAACTCTGTAGTGTTGACTACAATAGTTTCCATGCTTAATCATATAAAACTGTTTGTACCTAAAGTATCATAATTAAAGTTTAAGGCTAAAATGAAAGGTAAAAATACTTTCAATTTTTAGGCCAACAATAGCAGGGGAAAATTGCTAAATAATCTAAGAGAATTGCTTTAAAATTTTTTGGCCATGGCCAACTGAGGTAAACCAAAGGACCACCTGGTGTATCAACCACCTCAATCCAAATTCTCATTATAAAAAAAAAAAAAGAAAGAAAAAAACATGGGGTGCCTGGGTTGTTCAGCCAGTTAAGTGTCTTTCACCTCAGGTCAGGATCTCATGGTTCATGAGTTTGAGCCCCACATAGGGCTTTGTGCAGACAACTCAGAGCTTTGGTCTCTCTCTCTCTCTCTCTCTCTCTCTCTCTCTCTCTCTCTCTCTCAAAAATAAATAAACGTTTTAAAAAATTAAAAAAAACAAAAAACAAAAAAGAACCCAGCAGTGGTAATGAAGTCTCACTATACAAGTAAATCGAGGAGGGGGTTAAAGCTCATGCAGCTGCTTTAATAAAAGCAGATGATTCATATTCGCAAACAAATAGTGCAAATAAGGCAGATGTTTCATATTTGCAAAGCAATGCATGCAGGTCTCAAAGACCAGTGACTGAGAAATCATAGGCCAAACACTAAAAGATTCACCAAACAACCCACAACAAAGTAAGTTGCTAAAAATGAAATTAAAATAGCAGTAATTTATCCAAGATTCCACTACAGGCAGGTGATGTCACACAGGATGAACTTTGCAGCATGGTCACATAGAGCCTGGCAACCAGAAACATTTATAAAATGTTGAATTCAATCCCTCGCAAACTCCAGTAACAAAAAAAGTTTACTTTATGAATAACACATTTTAGAAGAATCAATAACTAGAATTATTCATATTTAACTAACAAAACATGAGCATTAATGGTTTAAAGTTATAATCTGCTCTTGCCATGTCCCAAACTGTCCTCCCTTCTTGCCTTTCCCAAGACACCCAGATCTGAGTATCTGACTTAAGCTACAATAAGATAAAGAGTGTAAAAAACAAGCCACTGTTTCATGGTGATCTTTAACACCTCTAGTAAAAGAAATATAAACAACATTTAGGTGATGTCAGAATTTTGCTTCATTTAAACAATGGGGTTATAATCTTGATATTTAAAACTGAAATACTACAGTACGATAATTAAATATCCAACCTTTATCCAACACTATGTGTCAGAAACTGTTCAAAGCCCTTTCAGATATTAACTTAGGTTAATTCTCACGACAACCCTATGATGGAGATGCTATCTAGAGGTAGCATCTTGAGGGATAATGACACTGGAACTCAGAACACACCAAGTGCAAGGTCATACAGCTGGGAGGTATTGAAGCCAGAAATTAGCCAACTTCTATGACCGGACATAGCCAAGGTTTATGTGTCCAAAGCTGCTGTTTCCTGCTAGCTCACAGAACTCTTTCAGTGATTAATGTATGAGAAGTCCTCAGAACAGTACGTTTTACATGGCAAGCCCTCAATGAACAATAGGTATCACTCCATACTATGAGCATAGGATAAGGCTTTCTAACCATCCAATTTTTAAGAAAATATTTAACAAATTTAACCACAAAATTGTTCTAAACTTTTCCATGGCAAAACACACCATTAGCAAAGTTAAAAGATGATGAATTAGAAGAAAATATTTGCAACATGTAACACAGATAAATGGATAATGTCCCTAATATTAACATATATATTTTATATATCTTTATATATGATTACTACATATCTACACATATATTTACATAAAGTATATTTTAAGTTTAGAGAAAAAAAGTAAAAATCCTACAGAAAAAAATGGGACAAAAGAAAAAAACAATTTCACACACACACAAAAAAGAGAGAGATGGACCTCAATATATGAGAAAATGTTCAACTTCGTAAGTGAAATGCAAATTAAAACTACATTGAGATACCATTTTTCACCCATCCTATTAGCAAAGATTCAAAAGTTTGACCACTCATTCCCTTGGGGAAGGCTGTAAGGAGACCAGTACCTCTTTCATTGCTAGAGGGAACTCAGAATGCACAACTGCTGTGTCAGGGAGTATCTATACCTTTTGACCCAATAATGCCACTTCTAAGATTCTACCCTGAAGATACACCTCCAACAATGCAAAAATATGTGCAGAAAATTATTCATTGCAGCATTATTTGTAATTGCAAAAATACTGGAAGTAGGTGCACCTGGGTGGCTCAGTTGGTTAGGCATCTTACTCTTGATTTCAGCTCAGATCATGATCTCACAGTTTGTGAATTTGAGCGCCCCATTGGGCTCTGTGCCAGAAGCCTGAAGCCTGTTTGGGATTCTTTCTCTCTCTCCTCTCTCTCTCCCCCCCCCCCATACATTCTATCCACCCACTTCCCTCTCTCTCTCTTTCTCTCTCTCCTTCCCTCCCTCCTTCCCTCCCTCCATCAAAATAAATAAATAAACTTAAAAAAAAAAAAAACCACTGGAACTACCTACATGCCCCTGAGTTGGAGACTGATTGAATAAACTGTAGAACATATTCAGTGGAGTCTATGCAATTGTGAAAAAAAGATGAGGAGTAGGTCTCTCAACTTATAAGAGTGATTTCCTGGATGCACTATTAAGTGAAAAAGACAAAGTCTAAAATAGCATGTATCATATACTACCTTTTGTGTAAGAAAAAGAGGAAATAAGAAAAAATATATATGTGTTCATTTCTGCAGAGAAAAAGAAACTAGAAATGAAGTTACCCACAAGGAGTTGGGAGAAGGGATACAAGAGGGAGAGATACCCCTTCACATATACCTTTTAGAATAAGTTTGACTTTTAGAAACATATTAATGTTCTACATATTCAAAAAAGAAAACAAGTAAGAATAGAAAAAAAATGATAGGCATTATTAACACTACTTTAGCTCACTTCAACATGTTTTAGTCTTCATAAACGTTGAAAATAACATATCATATAATCTCTTTCTTTTTCAGAGGCAGAGTTCACAGAGAAGCAGAATAACTTTCTAGTGTTTACAAAGGAAATTAGCAAAAGAGTCCAATACATTCTCCCTCAATTTCCAATTCAAGACTAAATCCACCAGATAGCAGAGTTTCACTGTGAACTCAATGTGACAGAGGAGGGGAGGAAAGGAAAAGGCAGGAGATGAGAGGAGGGAGGGATGGAAAGGAGAGGAGAAAGAAGAAAAGAAAATGTTCAGGACCCATCATCACTAAAGGAGGTGCCTCTGTGGGGAGAAGGACCAATTTCTAAAAACAGGACCATGTGCCTCCAAGCCCCCAAATCACGTCAACAACTGCAGTTCCAAGTATGAGTTATTGTAAAACCAGTCAGAGAGATGAGATCATGCAGATGAGATCAGTGCTTATGGAAATTACCCCTCAGGTGGCTGACCTCCAACAGTCCCCATTAATATCAACAACTAACACCATTCCTCTCCTAGGGGCAGCCAGCGCAGAGGAGGGGGAGGACTCACAGACAATCTCTAGCTGTGGAGTATATTTCTTGAGCTGGCTTAGATGACCCTAGATTCCAAACCTCCAGCTCTGCTCCTATGGCAGAACAAAGAAGAGAATCAGAACCTAGAGAGAGGAACTTCTATGACTCTCCTCATAGGAATATCCTTTGAAGTTTCCTTCCTCACCTTAAACCAGCCATGCATCATCAGAGAACCCTCAGCTGCTTATCCTGAAGGACCCTGTTGACTTGGCTGGAATATTTACCATAAACACAACGATTCAACATTCAAGGGCAGTCAACTCAGAGACTTTTTGTGATAGGTAAAAAAGGCAAAACTATGGTCTTCTCTAAAAGTTTATGAGGAAATAGAAGTATTGCCCTAAGTTCCTAGTTTCATGAATAGCTCTTGAGTTAGAAAGCAATAGTTCAGTAGGAATTAGGAGATACTTCTCAAAACTAAAATACAGAAGAAGTCAAGAGTTGATAGGATAATGACCCAGGAACTATTATTTATAAAGGGCCAGACAAGATACATACTTACTGGGTCATGAATTTTCTTTGGAGTGGCCATGAATGTAAAATATTTTTAATTTATCATAAGAAAGATGAAAACACTGTTCATAGAAACAAGTAGAAAAAGACTCTAAACATAATGTGACTTGGTTTACCTCAAGTGTCAAAATTACATTTAAACAAAAGAAGTAAAATCAGCTCCTTGTAACTCTATCACTCACCTCCTCTGGTAAAAAGCTGATAAAAAACATTTTCTGTACTAAAAGAAAAGTAATCATCCTCAACACCCTTACTCTGTATGATACCGCACATGGAAAGTGCGAACTTACTTCCTGGATTGTTAGTTTTTCAGTGTCTTCACTATCGCCTCTAGCCGCTCTTGTGACAACCAGAAGCAGCATCAGAATTCTCAAACCTATTTTTCCCGTTTTTATGTCAATGGGAAAAATACGATGTGTTTTCAACTAGGATTGGTCTGAGTCTACGCTTGAAACATAGAGCCACAGGCACTATGATTTAAATATCTGAGGAAAACAAGTGGTTTAAATCTCTAATTCACAGGATCTCTAATCCTTATCAAAAACAGTTTTTGTTTTATGGTTCTATTTTTTTCTTTCTGACAGCAAAAGAGACTTCATTCAATGATGTAGCTGTTGTTTTGAACAAAAAAACAATGGGTTAGGTTACAAGGCTCCTGGGCCAAGCATGATTTAAGTAAAACAATGCTCTGTTCATAAATGACATTTAAATAATATAATCATGACTCATGCCAAAGCCACTTTAATTTCTTGAAAAATAAAAACAACTACGGTATATTTAAAGGACTTTGGCAAATGTGATGGCAAAAGAAAAAACAGTCTCTGAAATGAGACACTGATTTCATAATGAAAATCATTATACCAAGAAGCTTTTGTCCACTACTTTGAAATACAATTCAGTTCAGCATGTGAAATAATGTGTTTGGGGGAACTCCACTGTGTTGACTTCCATCAGCCACTTCGCCAGCTCAAAAGGTGAGCTGAAGCCACGGGTCCCATTTCCTAGCTAAGAAGAACCTGCCAAGGCCAGGTAGAACCTTTAGTGTTTATAAACAATCACTGAATTATGGAAGTACTTGAGAGATGTTCTGGGCCCAATCTCCACTTTAGGATGATGAACATAAAGCTCAAAGAAATTAATATTGACAGTAATTCATTCATCCAGTCTGTATTTATGGAGTTGCCTATATAGTGACACAGTGGTGAGAAGATTAAACACGGTGCCCACTGTCAGGGAGCTTACCTTCTAGTGAAGGAGACACACAGATAACAGGCAAACAAGATAATTTTAAATAATGTTAAATGTGGTGAAGAAGGGGCACCTGGGCAGCTCAGTTGGTTAAGCATCCAACTTCAGCTCAGGTCGTGATCTCACGATCTGTGGGTTCAAGCCCCGCATCAGGCTGACTGCTCAGAGCTTGGAGTCTGCTTCGGATTCTGTGTCTCCCTCTGTCTCTGACCCTCCCCTGCTCGTGCTCTGTCTCTCTCTCGCTCTCTCAAAAATAAATAAACATTAAAAAAAAATTTTTTTTGGAAGTGTGGTGAAGAAAATGAAATGGAGTCATATAAATGAGAGTTTCTAAATGGAAAGGAAAGGCCATTCTGAGGGAAATGCCACCTAAATGATGAGAAGGAGCTAAGCCATGGAAAGACCAGGGAAGAGGATCCCAGGAGAAGAAAGAGCAAGGTGAGAGACCCTGAAGCACCATGGGGCTGCGAGTGAGTGTTCCAAATGTAGCCAAGAGTGAGCCAAGGGAGGGCAGCCTCAGGCAAGGTAAGAGAGGGAGGCAAGGCCAGTTCACCCACTGGAGAACCCATTAAAGAATTTTAAGCAAGGAAGTGACATGATTTTAACATTTTCAAAACATCCCTTTTATTATACAGGGAGCCTGTTTGAAGGGGAATGGGCATAGCAGAGAGGCTTTCCAAAGGGAAGCCACTGGAGTTGTCCAGGCGGGCAGTGACAGTATTTGAATGGAAGGATTCACCACGGGATGGAGACAGTGGAAGAATTTCACATTTGCTTCTGAGGCAGATGGACAAGACTTACTTGCTGACTGTGGAACCTAACTCCCTGGTCAGATGCAACTAACTATACTATGCCTAAGAGTTATTGGGTGTTTACTGTGTTAAAGTATGAAAATGTTTTATTTAACCTTCAAAACAGCCCCATGAAGTGGGTATTTTATTAGCCCTGTGGGAAAACGAGGCTGGGGGAAACCAGCCTAACATTACAATCCATAAAGCATATAAAATATGGAATTATGTGGCATTTTCTAAAATATTTTGCTTTATTTCATTAAATTATCCCAAAGAGTATGTACCAAATTATAAAGCAACAGTCTAGTTCCTATGTACTTTCTGCTTGAAGTCAGTCACACCAAATTTTGAATACGTCAGAATCTTGTTTTCAAACAGTACAGAGTTAAATTATGACAATCCCAAATATTCTTCGTCTCCTTTAATATAACCATTATGGCAATGTGTAAAATCTCATTTGTTTTTAGCATGGCACTGACTACCACAGGGAGCACTTGGTGCCACTTCCTAACCCTAATTATGATAGGACTTGAAAATATAAGCTCTTGTGTTTAAATACGAACAATCTACAAATACATGTATGAAGGAGGATAATTTAAAGTTTATTTATTTTTGAGAGAGCATGAGAGAAAACAAGTAAGGGAGGGGCAGAGGGAGAAGGAGACAGAGAACCCCAAGCAGGCTCTGCACTGCCAGCACAAAGCCTGACACGGAGCTCGAACTCATGAACCATGAGATCATGACCTGAGCTGAAATCAAGAGTCAGACGCTAAACCAACTGAGCCACCAAGGTGCCCCTGAAGGAGGATAATTTTAAATGGACAGCTCTGTCTGGAAAGAACCAATTGCTAGGTCTTTGAGGACTTCCTGGAAGACCTAACCACATTTGAGGCCTGCAGGGCCTGTCTCTAATCTGAGGGAAAATATACCACTATCTCTTTCCCCCACAGCAACACCCACGTCACACCCCGCTCTGATTCCAGTCCCTGGCCCTCCTCAGTTTATCCTCTCATGCAGCCTATGGCTCCTGACTCACAACCCCCTTCCTCTCTCTTAGCCCTTGTCTGTGCCAGCCTACCCCAGGGAGAGCTTTGGACACTGGCCAGCTTTTCCTCTTCGCTCCCACATCTTACAGCTCACTCTGGTCTAACCTGACACTTCAGATTCTAACCTTTGCTGTCTCCTTCCCTATAGGAGCCCACATTCCTCTCTTACTATTTTATCAGAAGCCCCATTGAGACCTCTTGCACACTGGCCATACTCAAGCATCTTGGCCAATTGCTGGACCTTTTCCATCCTAAGCCTACTGCTTTTAACAACCTAAGAACATTGCAAAGTAAAGTTATCCCCTATAGGTCTGAGGAAGAGCATGAATTCCAGAACAAGATCACCTGGGAGTAAACAGGGGTAAGTTATGTAACCATCCTGTGCCTCAGTTTCCTCATCTGTAAAATGGTAGAAGTGACAGTACACCCACCTCCTAGTGTTTTGGGAAGAAGTAAACGAAAACACTTGTAAAACATTTAAACAGGGTTAGTTATTACCATTATTACATAAAATTTTGTTCAGGATAAACACGTCCCTACATAATGAGGGAACCTGGAAGAAAAGCTCACATCAAAATAGTGTCTTTAAGCTTTCTAATTCTTAACTGTGGAGAAGTTAACAAAACCTAACAGCTGGCCTCTATTTGCATTTAACCCATTCATTCTAAAAAAAAAAAAAAAAAAAAAAAAACAATAACAAAACACTTGGGAGTTTAAAAGTGTGGACTTGATTTTTTGATTATACTGAACAAGGATTTTTTTAGCATTTTGCATAAACCACTCTAATCCTCACGAGTTTGATGGCAGCAGGTATCCCAAATTGTAACGAGAGATAAACTCAGCCACACAGAGATTTGGCTAGAAGTTCCCTAACATGGAAAAGCAAAAGCGAGACAAACTTTGGGTGGTTGGCTTCTGGAGTATTTGAGGAAATCAAATTTACATTATTCTTGTTAAAAATGTTTTTGTTGTTCTCGAAGTATGGACTGTAAGAGCATGGACTCTCAGGCCAGGAAAGGAGTTCAAATCCCATCTCCGCCACTCACTTGCTACGTGACCCTGGGAAAGTTACCTTTCCTGTGTCTCAGTTTCCTCATCTGTAAAAATAGGGGGACAATACTAACACTGTGAGCATTAAATGAGGTATTAGGTGCAAAGGGCTTAGAACACTTCCTGGCACATATAAGCACTCAGCTAATGATAACTGTTGTTATTTGCAAGTTGCAGGCACAAAGCATCTGGTGTCTGGGAACAGACACCTCTCAAGGAGTCAGGGGAGAGTAATCCCCAGTGTGGCATTTTCTGAGGGGCCAGCAGGGCCTCCCCATGCAAACTGTTCCCTCCTAACTCCCACCTACTTGACACTTTAAATGCACTGAGAAGGTGCCCGCCCCATGACACCACATGTGTTTATGTACAGACTGTCTTCACTGAACAGAGAATTTCTTGAGAAGAAAGGCCCTGACCTCCTCTGTTTCCTTAGCAGTGGAACTGACACTGGCACTAACAGATGCTCCATAAATGTGGGATGAATAAATGAACAATCAGTCCTCTAGATGTTTAGTAGCTTTAAATTTTAGGCCCCTTATTAAAATGCAAGCCCCTCTAGGGGCGCCTGAGTGGCTCAGGTGGTTAAGTGCCATTACTTCAGCTCAGGTCATGATCTCACAGCTCATGAGTTCGAGCCTTGCATCTGGCTCCGTGCTGACAGCTCAGAGCCTGAAGCCTGCTTCAGGTTCTGTGTCTCCTTTTCACTGCCCCTCCCCCACTCACACTGTGTGTGTGTGTGTGTGTGTGTGTGTGTGTGTGTGTGTGTGTGTGTGTCAAAAATAAACATTAAAAAAAAAAATACAAACCCCCCTAGACACTAACTCCTTAAACATGTTAGCAGCAATTTGTGACAATTACATCTTCCCATTGCTCATTCTTTTAGCACATTTCAGCACCATCTAGTCCTACAACCACAGAGCAAGGACAAATCACTTTATTCTGAAATATGGCATAGGGTGAACTCTGCCTAAAAAAAAAAAAAAAGGTTTTACAAATAAAAGCATATTTCTAAAATGCTTACCTTGCCTCATAAATGAAAGGGCTTTTTCTTTTAAGTTTTCTGTCAGTTGTTTCTTTTTAGTTAGGTAATCCAAAACATAAATATTTGGAGCAAAATTTATCATATTCTGTTCACCACAGCCATAAGGCATCCGAATCAATGAGGCCAAGCCATTGATGGAAGAACCAAGGATATCCCCTGAAAGCACAAGATATTCAATACATTCAGCAAATACTCAATAACTGTACCTCCTGGTGGCAATGAGACTCCCATTAAGTACAGAAGGCATCGGACACTGAAGCAATAGTTATTCCACTGCTTGGAACAGAGTACAAACATTACATCAAACTTTTAGGAAGACTGGCCAAATAACTGATAACACAGTGGCAATGAACTTGTAAATTATGTGACACATTAGACTCTTAGCTCAGTTAAAGATGTGGCATACACTAGGCAAAAAATAAGTTTAAAAAATAATTCTTGGACAAAAATATGTCAGGGATTGATCATCAGGAAACCATCATTTTTATATAGGAAAGGAATGTTTTATTAGTAGTATTCTTCACATAGCTAGAACCTCATTCTGATTTCTTACTAAGACACTACAAGATTTTTTTAAGGGCAAGGCTTAGAGTAGTTTTCACTGTGTTCTATTTAGCAACAACAAAGTAGAATTAACCAGTCAAAGTCTTTCAATGAATATCACAGTCAAAAAGGATTAGGAATAGTCTTCAAAGTTAGTAATCTAAAATTAAACAAAATGCATGTTTAAGAGACACCTCTATCCAAATTCTAATACCATGACTGGGGAAACAAGTAAAAATTCAGAAATACAGAGGCTGAGTTCTAATTCTGACCCCACTGTGGTTGAGCTGTATGGAGAAGAACATTCTTCTGTCTATTATTATATTTTAGAAATTTACACTATTCCAAGTCCAAATACTTAGTGAGCATCTAATCCTAAAATAAAATTTTAAAAAATGAATCTAAAAAATAAAGCCCTCTTTTAAAGCTGCAGCCATGCTAGCATATGATGTCTTAAAGTTTAGATGTTAACACCCGTTAACACGTTAACAGATGTTAACAGAAAAATAGAGGTTATATTATTACCACTTATGCTTTTATGGTTTCTAATATTTAAAATGAACATAAACTTAGATTCTCCATATTCAAAGAAGCAAACTAATATTCACACTAATATTCTGGGCTACTAAATAGATTTTTTTTAATAAATATCATATAGGACCACCTGGGTGGCTCAGTTGATTAACTTCAGCTCAGGTCAGGATCTCACAGTTTGTGAGTTTGAGCCCCATGTCAGGTTCTGTGCTGAAAGCTCAGAGCCTGGAGCCTGCTTCAGATTCTGTGTCTCCCTCTCTCTCTCTGTCCCTCCCCTGATCACGCTCTGCCTCTCTGTCTCTCTCAAAAATGAATAAACATTAAAAAGAAATTTTAAAAAATGTATCATATAAAAATACAACTTGAAAAGCCATTCTTTGCGCCACGGTTAAAAATCAAACCTCAACAGTATTTCAGTAACCAAAGATAGATTCATTCAATGTAAGAAGTGGTGGTATACATTTGAAATTCAAGTCTTCTTCCCTTTGTGTGTATGTGTGTATGTGTGTGCATGTGTATTGCATCCCCTGTGTGCGTGCTGCACCTCCCAGCATCACAACACTGTGGGAGAATTTATTCCTCTAAGTAGAGAGCTTATTTAATTCTTCTTAAGAATTATACCCAAGGTGAACGAGCCCCATTTGGGGCTCCATGCTGTCAGCACAGACAGCGCCTGCTTCAGATTCTCTCTCTCTCTGCCCCTTCCCTGTTCGTTCTCTCTCTCTCTCTCTCTCTCTCTCTCTCTCTCTCTCTCTCTCTCTCTCTCAAAATAAATAAATAAATACTAATTTTTAAAAAAGAATTAGGGAAGCCTGGGTGGCTCAGTTGGTTGAGTGTCTGACTTCGGCTCATGTCATGATCTCACAGTTCATGAGTTCGGGCCCCGCACCAGGCTCTGTGCTGACAGATCAGAGCCTGGAGCCTGCTTCGGATTCTCTGTCTCCCTCTCTCTCTGCCCCTCCCTTGCTTGCACTCGGTCTCTCTCTATCTCTCTCAAAAATAAATAAACATTAAAAAAAATTTTTTTAAGAATTATATTCAAGGCTCCCAAAAAGTCCTCTATGGAGGGTTTGGTTGTTGGAGTTATAATGGAAAACACTACACCTACAGATGAGATTTAAAATAACTTCTGAAAAAGTGCCTTAGGTCCTGACATCTTGAAGACCTAACAAACTATTTATATTCGTTAATCTTCATTAATCTAAACATTTCCTTTGGTTATTTGTAAAGCACAACTATATAAACAAATCGTTTGTGTGAAAGCTCTGTTTAACAGCTGATGCAAAAACACACTTAGATTGCCAGAAGGTGACTAGGACAGGGTGAAGTCAGTGGCTTGCTTCCTGTTATAAAGGTTATCTGTGTCCTGCACAGAGAACTGCTCTAGGCAAGAGAGCTCAGCGTTTGGTCATCAGAAGCACTTGTGGAGCCTTTTCAAAATATACACACCCTAACCATAGCTCAAGAAATGCTGATTGCATAGGTCAGAAGTGCAGCTCTGACAAAGCTCCACACAAGATTCTGATATTATCAGTGGTTGAAAGCCACAGAAGCCAGAAGCTCTGCCCTTAGAAATACTCCCTCCCTTGGGGCCCCTGGGTGGCTCAGTAGGTTGAACGTCTGACTTCGGCTCAGGTCATGATCTCATGGTTTGTGGATTCGAGCCCCGAGTCGGGCTCTGTGCTGACAGCTCAGAGCCTGGAGCCTGCTTCGGATCCTGTGTCTGCCTCTCCCTCTGCCCCTTGCCCACTCATGCTCTGTCTCTCAAAAATAAACATTGGAAAAAAAAATTTTTTTAATTAAAAAAAAAAAGAATGCCTCCCTCAAGCCACATTATAAATCAGCGCTGCTAATCAAAGAGTGATCTTCACACACATCAGAAGAATCAACATCAACTGGGAGCTTGCTAGAAATGCATAATCCAAGGCTCCACCCCAGGCCTACTAAACCAACATCTTCCTTTAAACAAGATCCCCACGTGGGGCACCTGGGTGGCTCAGTTGGTTGAGGGTCCAACTTCGGCTCAGGTCATGATCTCACAGCTTGTGAGTTCAAGCCCTGCATCAGGCTCTGTGCTGACAGCTCAGAGACTGGAGCCTGCTTCAGATTCTGTGTCTCCCTCTCTTTCTGCCCTTCCCACACTCACGCTCTGTCTCTCTCTGTCTCAAAAATAAAGAAACATTAAAAAAAAATTTTAAACAAGATCCCCAGGTGATTCAGATGCACACTGAGATTGAGAACTGGTCTAGGTAGAATACATATCTGCTAGTCTTTCTACTGTAATCAGTAGTTGGTACCAACTAAAAACTTTAGCAACCTCTTCTCATTAGTACTAAATTAGAAAATACATCTATAATAGATAACAAATGTGTTATACACACACACACACACACACACACACACACACACACACACACACATACAAATAAACCTGGGGTCATGGCAATATATTGTATTCTTACCAATTGCAGTGATCTGAACTCTTTCACTACCACTCACTGTGTTGGGAGGAAATGAGAAACTCAAAGTTTTCAGGGGAGTTTGTAATTTATGGACAGCCAAGTCTAACAAGATGGATTGTGAATACAATTTTTCTATTCCTTCAGCCTGTTGGAAAAAAGGAACACGATTAACATGGTCTCCACTCATCCGTCTACAGAGAGTTTTATGCAAATAAGATAAACATCTTGCCTGCAGTGTCTGCACTATGCGTACATTAGGTAAATACCTACCATTTTTGATTCCTGCTTCAAACCTGTTAATAAATGCTTACTTTCCAATTAAAGTAGATAAAACATTTCATGAAATAGCAATTGAGAGGTGCCTGGATGGCTCAGTCGGTTAAGCATCCAACTTCAGCTCAGGTTATGATCTCACAGTTCGTGAGTTCAAGCCCCATGTGGGGCTCTGTACTGACAACTCAGAGACTGGAACCTGCTTCAGATTCTGTGTCTCCCTCTCTCACTGCCCCTCCCCCTCTCGCATTGTCTTTCTTTCTCTCTCTTAAAAATAAACATTTAATAAAGTTAAAAAAAAAAAGAAATAGCAAGAGAAATGATAAAGGAGAAGATCAAAAGGTAATGATAAAAACTCTCTGAGGTAAATCCTATTATTATCCAAAGAGAGATTTAAAAAGAGAGAGAGAGATCAAACTTCTTGCCCAAAGTCACACTTGACAGAGCTGGCATTTGAACCTAGGGCTGTCTCACCCCAGGACACAAGTGCTTACCCACCAGGCTGAGTTTTTCTGCATAATACCTTCTCTAAAGAAAAATCTACAAAATTGCTTCTAACTATACATTCAAAATATATACAACTGTAGATTCAAAATCTACATATCAACTTGGCATGATTTTTTTTTTATTTTTTTAATGTTTATTTAATTTTAAGAGAGAGAGAGAGACAGAGTATAAGCAGGGGAGGGGCAGAGACAGAGAGGGAGACACAGAATCTGAAGCAGACTCCAGGTTCCCAGCTGTCAGAACAGAGGCTGACACAAGGCTCGAACCCACGAATCATGAGATCATGACCTGAGCCGAAGTCAAACGCTTAACTGACTGAGCCACCCAGGTGCCCCTCAACTTGGCGTGATTTGATAGGACCCTAATGTAAAACAGTTTGTAAATGTAATTAATTGACTGCAAAAGAGATTTGCTATATAGACATACCATAAATTTGAAGAGGAAATGGGTGATTACTTCCAAAACATATTATGTATCTTTACACACAGATGAGATAACAATTAGACAATACCAGGGTGGAGGAGATGACCTACTAGATCTTGCCAACAAATTTAACCAAGAGAAAAACCATCTTCTGTTTCCTTTTTAATTATATATTTCCGTTTCAATTATTCAAGACTTCAAACATTTACCTTTACTAAAATCCTCTGGGTGACAGCATCAGAAGCAGCAGGTGAAATGGCCGTGACTGTGATTGGAATTTCCCCCAGGTGTGTTGGCTTGACTGGGAAAACAACAGTTGCCCCATCCTCACTGGGAACCAGAATGGTCTGCTGGTGTCCGGTCGCATTTATTTCATTTAAAGCCATTAGAATATCAAATTTGTCACTTTTCTCAATGATTACTTGAACCTGGAAGGAAAATTATCAAAAGTTTCATATAATAAACGCTCATAAGTAAAGTGTTGCTTTAACCACATCAAGTGCTATTAAATCCATGAGGCTCAAGACTGGAGAAATAGGAGACAGAGACTCAGCCAAGAAGAGGATGAGAAGGTTATCAGGGAAAACTTCATTTTCCTATGTTCTCCTCATCCACTTCAAGATTTGTGGGAAAAGGGCACTCTTCGGTTCCATTTCTAACATTAAACTCTGTCATCATCCGAAGGCTTTGAGTGGGAAGGATGTGCCCAGAAAGGTTATTTCATGTCACAGTATTGCCACAAACCTGATTTAACTGCATCATCCTAGGACACTGGTCCCATTAGAAAAACCTAAGACAAACAGGATGCAGGGTTATTACATCTATTGAGAGTCTTGGCTAAAATTATCCCAAGGAAAGAATGATGCAGACATCAGTCCTAAAGCATATGTTGGTTGTAAACTTGTGTAAAGTCTGTCAAAGTTGCCAGTCTTGCCAAGGATGGCATTTATCTAGGCCTTACACTTCATGAATTGTTTTCCATTTATTTTCTCATCTTTTTCTCAAAATATTTTCTGTAGAAACAAGAATTATCATTCCCATTTTACATTAAGTTATTTGCTGGTAAGGGGTAGAGTGGGACATCGAATCCAGGCCTTCTGATTCCAGATCTTCTGCTCTTTTCAAAGTACCATTGTTGACTACGTTAAAAAGTACAATTTAAAAATAATTTACAAACATAGTGCTTAATGAGGTTGTGGCATTTTCACTTAACGAAGTTAATAACATAGTCCTACTTACTCTGGGGGGAAAGAATTAATCACTTGGTTAGCACTACAATGGGCACAACACAAACGGTGGCCTAAGCCTGCCTTCCAGGGAACTGACTAGCTAAGGAAACATTAGGCACATGACTCAAAACACAAAGCCTTGTTTTGAATACGTTGTATTCAAAACAAAATACATTATAAAAACATGGAAACAACCCAGAACAGAATGGGTGAGGAAAGATATCCTAGTTTTATGCCAGGTCTTGAGAGGAATAAGTCAAGGAGCACAGAATGGCAGTGCAAAGGGGCAATGCCTCTAGATGTGGGGAAGGCTGGGAAACAGCACAGGGAGTCAGGAAAGACACAGACCTGCCTCACATACAGTAAGGAAGTTACATGGCTCAAGTAGAAAACATGTGCAAGAAATTAAGAAAGGACAGACACACTAATACAATCCTTAGACATTAATAAGTAGAAGAAATTACTGACAAAGTGTGTTTATTTTCAATCTCTCAGAAATGTATAAAATGCTTACATGCCCAGATGCCCAAACATTAATAACCCTGTGTGTTTTCTCCATTTTTTTCCTGAAGTGTGAATGATTAACAAAACTTTTAATACATTACCTCAGTGGCATCTTTCAAATAATTGAATATGGTTACTTCCAAAGCAAATTCTTCACCTCTGATAACAGAGTAGGGAAGATTCAAAAAAATGAAAAATGGCTGGAAGGCTTGTAGCTGGAAAAAACACAATGAATACATATTTTATTGAAGTCAAAATGCTTCATATTACATGCAATTAAAAGTAAATCTCACAAAACCTATGAAGCCTATAATTTAGAAATGGCCACTTGCCTATCAACAGAAAACAAACAGCAACTTACCCCAAATGAATGATGATGATAAACTGATGTGGCTTACGGTATTTAACATATTAATCACTACATTTTACTAAATGCCTACCAGGATCCAGGAACTTTATTTTTTTTATCATTTTATTTTATTTTCATCATGATAATCGGTGTACTGTCTAATCCTCACCCCCTACTACCCCATCCTCCCACCCATCACCCCTCTGGTAACCATCTGTGCTATAGCTAAGAGTCTGTTTCTTGGTTGTCTATCTGGTTTTTTTTTTCCTTCACTCATTTGTTTTGTTTCTTACATTGTACATATGAGTGAGATGATATGGTATTTGTCTTTCTCTGACTCATTTGACTTAACATTATACTCTCTAGCTCTATTCATGTTGTTGCAAATGCCAAGATTTCATTCTTCTTTCTGGCTGAATAATATTTATATATATACACACATATATACACATATGTACACATATACCACATCTCCTTTATCCATTCATCTATCAGTGGACACTTGGGTTGCTCCCATAGTTTGGCTATTGCAAATAATGCTGCAATAAACATGGGAGTGCATATGTCCCTTTGCTTTAGCATTTTTGTATTGGGGGGGGGGGTAAATATCCAGTAGTGTGATTCTTGGATCATAACATTCTATTTTCAGTTTTTTGAGGAACCTCCATATTGTTTTGCACAGCCAAATTGGCTGCACCAATTTGCATTCCACCAACAGTGCAAGAGTGTTCCGTTTTCTCCACATCCTTGCCAACACTTGTTGTTTCTTGTATTGTTGAATTTAGCCATTCTGACAGGTGTGAGGTGATAGTTCACTGTAGTTTTGATTTGCATTTCCCTGATGATAAGTGATGTTGAGTATCTTTTCATGTGTCTCCTGGCCATCTGTAACATCTTCTTGGGAGAAACAGCTGTTTATGTCTTCTGCCCATTTTTAATTGATTAATTTGGTTTTGGGGTACTGAGTTTATCAGTTCTTTATATATTTTGTATTTTAACCCTTTATAGGATATGTCATTTGTAAATATCTTCTCCCGTTCAGTAGGTTGCCTTTTAGTTTTATTGACTGCTTCCTGCACTGTGCAGAAACTTTTTACTTTAATGTGGTCCCAACAGTTTATAGGTACTTTAATGCACATATTTTACAGAAAAGAAATCTGAAATTCAGATATATCTGAAACGAGTATAAGATCACATTGCTAGTAAATGAAGGAACCAGAAATGGATCCTAGAATGTCTGATGCCAAAGTCAAGCTCCTGACCTACTGTGCTATAATGACTCCACCAAGTGGCCAAATCAAACAACCCCTGTTTTAGACTCGTGGAAAGTCTAGACGATGTTCTGCTTACTACGTTCTAACGTATACATGCACATGTACTTCCTCATTGGTGACCCAATTCTGATACTGTTGGCCAAATCCTTCATGGGAAGCTGAACCCCTATCTTGCCTCTGAAAGCAGCCATTGATTAATTTAGGCCGATGGTTGTCACTGGCAGCAGTAATTTCCTCTAGAGGTTTACTTAGACATTTGTGAAAGTGTCTTAGATTGTCACAATGATTGAGGGGCACCATTGACACATAGTGGGTGAAAGTCTGTAATGCTCAGGACAGAAGAACTGTCCCCTGTCCCTCATGATTCTTGAATATCTCTTCAGACATTCATGTAAAGTACCTTCTTGTAATGACCTGAACTTCAAACCTAATTCCAACTTATATATGAACCCAAATATTGGAAATATATTGCATTTCTCAATACACACTGAATTTTTCATAAATACAGCTATTTTATAAATCAACAGAAGACTGCCCTTTGTTTTGTTTGTAACTTTACCAAAAGTCGTTCAGTTTCAGAAACCGACATCACCACAGGCAGTACTACTCAAGGTGTTTGAGCGGCTGAAACAATACCTGTACATCAAACTTGATTTGCAGCTATTACACACAGGGTGATTCCATGCCTGGAGTAAACAGTTAAATATGTATGACTCTTAGTGCAGCTATGACTGACAACTTATATACTGTAATATGTATTACTTTATTACAGATTACTTTCCTTTTATTTCTCAATATTTCACTTAAGGCATCATATGGATTTTTTTAATTGAGTATGTAAGTATACTACATTTTCTATGACTTGCACTGTAGATGGTAAAGGGGAAAACAAAATATCTGTTATAAAAAGGGGGCTTCAGGTATGACAGAGGTGAGAACTACTGGTCTAAGACCAAACATGTATATTCCTCTCGCCAGCCACTGGGTTAGGAAGTCACATATGCTGCAATCTGACCAGAAATGTGAAGGCATATCTTCTAGGGAACATCTTGAGAAGTTCTGCTCATCCTTATCAGAGGGACACACAGAAACCCTCTGTCTTCTGGCCTTTGGAAATGGTTGGATTCAGTCAATAATAAACTTTTTATCCAAATCTTAACATGGATGGAACACATTTAGGAGTTCAATACAGCTCACATTCTAAAGTAAACAACTAATAAAAAACAAAAAGGAAAAGCCAAGGAACCTCTAAACACTGAGCAACATCATAAGCAATTGTTTTTTGAAAATCCACTGAAGAGTGGACACTTTTTTTGCTTTGGGTACTTTAACATTTATAAGCAGCTCTTTCATATACTACCTCCACTGGAGTCCTGGTTAGTCCAAGACCTAAGTCCTCAGAGATCACAAATGCGGTAGCCACCCAAGAAGTGATAGAATCAGGCACGGTAACTTCAAAGTCTTGGTAAATCTTGGAACTAAAGTCAAGATAAAAATAAAAATCACAACCCCGAGAACTGACACATTTCCAAAAAAGTCAACATAACCTAAACCATTTTTGGAAGAGTTTTAGTTTTCCAAATTGTTTGCCTATCTAAATTTTTTTGAGTGAGCATGAAACAGCAGATCCCAAATTCTCAAGGACCAGGTCATTTAACAAGGCCATAACACTGCATCCTGACTCGTATTCCATTAAAAGCTTTCAACAATGTTTACACTTTCAGAATGACCATGATTTTCATAAATGTACAGATAATAAATACATATTTTCAAATTTAACTTGATTTATTTCTGTCAATTTACATGAAAGTTTCCCTCCGTATCCTGGTCATGTATTTGTGTGTGTGTGTTTTGAGCTTTGACTTGTGTCTTATTTCAAGTTTCCATACATGGCTGACTATAAAATATATGCATATTTCATGATTCATCTGCTCAGTCATCAGACCAGATAGCACAGGGTTTGTCAACTAAGCTGAGTCCCTCCACCACCTGTGCTGCTTCTCCCTGTGGCTCACGGGGATGTTTTACAAGGAGCTACAAGGCAGAGAGAGTAATCGTCAGTACTTTCACCCCAAGGCAACAAGTGTACTCTCAGCAATTTTCTCAAACAAGAACGATGAGACTTCAAGGAAGTTCAAAACACCCTTCGTTAGAAGAAGGTCTATCTTCTCCTTAATGATACTCTCACTGCCCAATTTGCATGTGGCTTTATTATATACTACATTTAAATATACTAAATATCGTTCTAAGATAAAAAACCTCTTGGTCTATTTAGCTTTAACCACAATATGTTTGCACTTAAACATTAGAAAGAACACAAAACTTGTTTAAAAATAACACTAAACAAAATATATATAAGCAAAGAACATGATAAATCTTTACCCCATGTTGGTGTCTAGCCAAATCCAAGTCTCTGGAAAATGCTTTCTGACACGTGGATCGCTAACTGAAGAGAAGTCATGGAAATCTACCAAGTATCCTTCATTTTCCTCCACAAACCTCTCGGCCAGTTCTACGCTGTCATCTAAAAATCAACATTGGCAACTGTTAGGAAAAAAGTCCCTGTAGAGAATGATTATAAACTCAGTCCATGGAATTGCAGCACCTCTTAGCTGAATGGGACTTTAGAGCTCATCTTATCCAACCTTCTCGTTTTACAGATGAGACACCTGAGACCCACAGAAGTCAAGTGACTTACCCAAGGCCCTGTGGCCAGTTACGGCAGCGCCAAAACTTAAAAAAAAAAAAAAAAAAGTTTCCTGCCCATATGGCCAACACGTAAAAAACTACTTACAGTGCAGTTGCTAAAAAATAAGTTAAATCACATTTTTAAAGTTACCTTCAATTTTTCTATTCTTTTTAGCTCCCTAGTGCCAGTTACCAATGGCTATCCCAGCCATAAGATGCCACAATCATCCTGTTTACTAACTTAAAAACAGCCATGTTGCCATACAAACTCTGGGTTACCTACTTCTATTTTTTCAACTTTTCTATAAGTCTATAATTATTTCAAAATAAAATGTAAAAAAATAATAGACTATAGTCAGTACCAGGGATACAAAGATGAATGCAGGGAGCTTCTTCACTCACAGTCTATTGGAGGAGACAAACAGAAAACTGTAGTAAACATGTTAAGAGTGACACAGACATATAAAAAATGCCTATTGTGCACAATAATGGCTGATTTTATCCAAAATATGAATGATGAAAATAGTGTGGCTAGGGGAAAAAAATTCATTTTGCAGGGATTTTGGGGTTTTTTTTATTCTGTTTTCTTTAAGTCTCCAGTTAAAGAGTACCCCACATGGGAAAGGGACACAGGGCAGGTAAGCTAAGCACAAAGGCATGTCCCGAATATGACAGTGAGTATTAGGTAAGAGGGGCGTAAAATGAGAAGAGAAAGAATGGCTAAATCCAGATATTAAATATCCAATCTCCCATGCTGAAACTTAGATTGATCCTTTAAGCAATTTTGACCTATTGAAGGTTTTAGAATAAATTAGAAACATGATCCAGCCCACAGCTCATGTTTTATAATGATAACTCTGGCATCAGTGTGAACAATGGTTTAGAGCTGGAAGAAATGGAAGGTGGGCAAAGCAGTTAAGTTAGGAAGTTATTACAATAGTCAACAAGACACTGACAAGGGCCTGAAGCAAGGAAAGGAGAGGAAGAATAGTCTCAAGAGATGATTCTGCCCTGCCTCTTGGGTGGATGACTTCTGTGTATGCCCATGGCATGCTGACTCCCCCCACCCCAGTCCTCAGCACACTCTTCTAATTATATATTGTTTTGCCCCACTAGACCAAGTTGAAATCTCATTGCCTCGTACATACTAGGCATGCAATTAATATCATCACTATCCATTAAATAATGAATGAACGAACTGGATCTGAGGAATAAAATAGTAGGTAATTGCAGACTTATAAGTGCTAAGCATGTGTCATACAATTTAAATGTTTTTGAATTTAACATCATAATACCCCTGTAATACCAATAATATTATTAGCACTATATTTCAATTGGAGATTTAAGGTTTAGAAAGGTTAATTGACTTTCTCAGTGTCAAAACACCAGAACTTAAAGGCAGAAGTATTTGATGGCAATCCTTTTCTTAACTACCATGTTATTCCACATCTGACAGAGAGGAAGGAACTAAGGATGTGTTGTGGGTTTCTGATTTAGGCATCTAGGTAAATGATGATTTCATTAACATAGGTCTGAAATTATATCAATTCAAGGAATCACATGTCAATAAAATTATATTAAGGAAAAGCAAGGTTGTAAAGGAAGAGAAGATCATAAACTTGGCTTGTGACATACTGAATTTAAGGTATTTGTGGGATGCAGAAACAGAGGGGTAAGATAAACAGTCAAGATGTTCCAGAGTTTGGGTTAATGAAGAAGATGTCAGGGAAGGACAAGGAAGTAGGGAAGAATGCTACCAAACTGAATAATCATGGTGGTCCAGGCCAAGTACTGGAGGAAAGTGAAAGCAGAAGGAGCCAATAACCCAGAATAACCAGAAGTCAAGACCAAGGAAGATATTTGGTCTCTAGTAAGGACAAAGAAGGCATTCAATAGATTTAAGGGAGTGAGTGAATATCCAAGGTAGAAGGATAGGCATTTGAAATGTTAAAAGTAAAGCAGTGTTCCAGTGATAACGTGACCTTGAGTAACTACTGATGCCATAGTGCTGACTGCAAGATACATTATGTACTTAGGAACCCTGATCCAGAAGAGAAGCAGAAAAATGAATGCCAGTCACTTAAGAAGGTTTCTAGGGACACAGTATGCTAGGAGGAGGATCAAATTTCTTCTGTTAAACAGTGGGGGAAAAAAGGTAGAAGAAAGTTCTTAGGAAATGTAAAGGATACAATAAGTATTACTAACAACAGAATGAGTATTACAGTGGAAATCAGGATTTGATAAGTAAGGATGAAAAAAGATGGGTAAAAGCAGATACCAACAAAGAGAGAATGGAAAAAGATTGCTTAGAAGGTGTCTAGGATGGATTGTTACATGAAGAAAGCTAACCATACCATATTATCTTTAATGCATAGAAATCATAATGACTTCATAAAATTTTTAATACTATAAAATGATCTTTTTGCTTCAGGACAGAGGCTCGGGTATCCTGTAGTGTCAAAAATCAGCCCAAAGCTGGAGAGCCTGGGGCTTAGTGTGGAGTAACTGAGAAGACCTGACAGGAATAGGGAATCCGAGGATACAAATTGTGACAGCCTTACAAGATGATATTAGCATAATGTTACCTAAAGGAAAAGAGAACAACTCCTGGAGTTAACCATTCTCATTTCCACACTTCCTTCAGTCAAAACATTTCACTTCTTCCTAAGCACTCTTATTATTAGTTGGGTAGCAACTCTATTTAGCAACACAGGGAACTAGGATGTATAGATGTGACCCTGCTCAGGAAGAACTCAGACTGATGAGACATGCATGTGTGCAGGTGCATGCACTCACGCATGCTCACTGCATGTACCAGCATACTTATGGCATCTGGGTTATATTCTAGGTGAACATGCGTGTGTGTGTGTGTGCGCACTGCATATACCAGCATACTTATGGCATCTGGGCTATATGCTAGGTGAACAAAATGCCAGAGAACAAAAATGTTTCAAAACTATGTTGTTCCTTTTATCTAATTCCAAAATAACAGCACAGTTTGCAATACAAATTGGAAGCATAGGATCTTCCAATATGCCCCAAAAAATAACCATTTCAAACAACTACAAGGGAGCAAATGGAAATCTAGACAGAAGCCCAGAAAAATATTCCATGTCATGGCTCAAATGTACATTAAACTCCAAAGACTTTAGGAAAAGAGAACAGAAAATGAAATCACAATATCCATATCCATTAAACCAGAAAGCATCCATACTTATAAGTAATTTTAAATACCTGAGATGAAAGACTTAAATACTTTGAAAGCACATTGCTAGGTTCTACTTACAAACACCATCAATGTAATCCTTCATAAGGTTTGCATCTGTCAATACCCAGAGGCCACATTCCTAAAAAGAATAATTTAAAAAAATTTTTAAATAAAAGTTTAAATGCTTTGTAAAATGTCACAGCAGTCTTCTATACTCTTAATTCACTCTTGTTCATTTGTTTTTATGCAGACATGAAAGTTTTGTGTTTTTTTTTGACTCTATCTCATTTTTGAGAATTTAGGTACATACATGAGCATTCTCTCTCTCCCTCTCATACACAGATACAGATACACACACACACACACACACACACACACACACACACACACATTTTCCATTTGCTTTTAAAATTGGAAGGATGATTATCTTTCCATTTCAAATTATATTTATATAACACTATACTTCAACAACACATTTAATAAAAGGTTAATCAGATAATTAATTCTGAAGGTGTTTGCAATAGCAAAAGATATTAATATCTTTCCAAATTATATAATAAGCTAAACATACCTGAAAAACTGCAAAAGAATTCATGAACATGCCTAAATAATACCCTGTGTTATAGAGCTCCAACTCATGGACCACCTAAGGAGAAGATAAAATATGTGGAATGAATTGATTTGTATCATACTGTTCTGCCCTCTGTAATATTTCTTGTATGTTACTTAGATAACACACAGCCCACATGCTTATCTAATTTGAAAGTGACACAAATGGAACAATAACAAATATTTGAATGCCTTATTCATGATTCAATCAGCTAAAATTACATTGATTCTTTTAACTTATTTTCACTCTGTTCACTAATCCAGAGTTCCTAAGAAATGTGGGCTTGAGGTTTGCTCAGGAGGAATTTAAATGTTAATTCCTAAACCAACACACAGGGGTCAGCATTGAAAACAACCCATACTTCTGGCAGAAATAAATGGGTTAAATTTGATGGTTAATATAAGTTCTGCAAATGTCACTTAACTACATTTTCTTAAATAACAAAAAGAGATAGTCTACAAAAAAGAAATGTAAATTATTAACAAACAGAAAAAATATTCAACCTCATTGATAAAGCACTGCAAATTATAACATCAATGAGATAGTTTTTTCAATATTGAGATATTTACATAATCACATTAGCAATGTTATTTTTTTAAGAGCAGCACTCATTACTAACAAGAGAGAGTAAAATAGGCTAAAAGACTGAGTAAAGTTGGCAGCTCCCAAGAGATAAACACAGATTAGAATATGACCTAGCAATTCCATCCCAATGTATATGCTGAAAAGAACAGGCACTCAGATATACATGTATGGCCAATGTTCATTGTGGCATCAGTCACAATAACCAAAAGATAGAAACAACTTAAACGTCCATCAACAGAAGAATGGATAAGCAAAATGTGGTATATACATCAAATAGAATATTATTTAGCCATAAGAAGAAATGAAGTTCAGATACATGCTACAACATGGATGAACCTTGAAAACATTAAGCTAAGTGAAATAAGGCAGACACAGAAGGAAAAAAATTTATATGATTCCTCTTATATGAAATGTCTAGACTAGGCAAGTTCATAAAGACAAGTAGATTAGAGGTGGCTGGGGCTGGGAATAGGGGGAAATGGAGAATTATCACTTAATGGCTACAGAGTCTGTCTGGGGTAACAAAAAAGTTTTAGAAACAGATAGTGATGATCGTTGTACAACATGAAAGTAATTAATGCCACTGAACTGTCTTTCAAAAATGGTTAAAATGGCAAATTTTATGTTACATACATTTCACCACAATAAAAAAAGTTAAGATATTATACAGTTTGGTAACTATTTCAACCTATCTCTCTTATTTACATTAGCATTAACTAGACAAATTAAGACAAAGGCAGGAATACAAATCATGAAAGAGTCTAAGTGCAAGTTTAAAAAACAACCACGTTTGGAGCCCCTCAGTGGCTCAGTTGACTGTCTGAATCTTGATTTCGTCTCAGGTCATGATCTCGTGGTTTCGTGATTTCAAGCCCCGCATCAGGCTCTGCACAGGCCGTACAGAGCCTGGTTGGGATTCTCTCTCCCCCTCTTTCTCTGTCCCTTCCCCACTCACGCTGTCTCTGTCTCTCTTAAAATAAATAAATAAAACTTTTTTAAAAAAATTAAAAAACCCACACACACATTTAAAATCAAACACCTGGAGCACCTGGGTGGCTCAGTCGGTTAGGTGACTGATTTCAGCTCAGGTCATGATCTCGCGGTTCGTGGGTTCAAGCCCTCCATCAGGCTCTGTACTGACAGCTCAGAGCCTGGAGCCTGCTTCGGATTCTGTATATCCCTCTCTGTCTGTCCCTTCCCTACTCACACTCTGCCTCTCTCTGTCTCTCAAAAATGAATAAACGTTAAAAAAAATTAAAATCAAACACCTGCATCCACTTTTTTTGCCACACTAACAACAACCGCAACTACATCCATGGTAAGCAAACACGGTGCTAGAACAGGCACCGAGAAGAAAACAACAGAAGGAGAAAACAGAAAATTTCATAATATCTCAACAAGCTGGCAAATACAACCAGTATATAGTCCAACTATAGACAATGGAGCCAGAGCCAGACATAATGGAGAGAAAAGATTTTAGTCCCAAGACTCAAACTCTGCTATAGGACACAAATGCATGCAAGATCACCTTCCCCTGACACTTAGGCATGAATCAATGGAATTATCAAGAAGAAACATCTATCTCAAAAAGAAATCCTCGTTTTCTCACTGGCTCAACAAAAAGGCATTGCCAAGGCTGGAGCAAAGGCTGATGTCTGAAAATCATTTCTGGAATATCTAGCACACTTAAATTTTCCCAAAGTGTTCAAGAGTCTCTCAGCACCATGTATAAATTTAACAAGAACAAAAGAAACCAAAATGGTCTATTACCACAGGCTCCTGATGCCCTTCTCCAGAGCCAACTCTGAAGAAACAAGAAAAGCAAGTAGGAAACTTGGATGAGTGGTATGAGAAAAGCCTGAGAAGAGTAAAAGATAACTTTAACTGGTGTGTTGGGAGGAAGTGGGTGGCAGAAAGCTGCTAGAGGCTGTCTGGAGAAAAGATTTTTTAATTCTGCTCTTGCTTCTTTCCAGGAAGCAGCCTTGGGACAATCATTCCTTGCATTTTCACTGCCAAAATCAGCAGCTGCACCAGCAGCCTACACTGCCTGTGTAAGGGTCAGGAAGATAATACCAGGTCAGCACCTCTGCTTTTCTGGTGGAGAAACTGAGGAAAACACGTGGACAGACCCATGGCCACAAGCACTCACTCTTCCTCTGCACTCCAAACCCTAAAAGCTGGTGGATCATGACCCCAAAAAACTGCCTTTTCTTGGTGATGCTTTTCCCTAAGAGCTTAAAAGTGAAACATTGAATAAAAGCCAGCAGCACACGGGGAAGATCAAGAGTAGTTCTCTAGTCTCTGAAGCTTGACCCCTCCCCCTCTTTAAACTCACAAGACTTACACAGATTGGAATGGGGTGTTCATCCTTCCCCAATGGACAATATCAGAACAGCTGCCAAATCAACTACATCCAAAGAGTATGACTTCCATACTCCAAATGGACAACACGTAACATATGATGTAAAATATTGAAAAGGCCAGTTCAAGATTTTAAAATAAACATGGCAGATAGACATAAGGAGATAAAGGAAAATATTAGCAATATAAAACAAGAACGAAAGATAAGAACCCAATGAAAATAATATACATTAAAAATATAATAGCTGACATAAATAACCCAATATAAGAAATCAAAGGAGGATAGATATAACTGATAGATGATCAGGGAGCAGAGTCAACTGTGGAGCTCTCTCAAAGGAAAAAAGGAAAGTCAAAAAGATAGTGAACATAAAACAAAAAGCTAAGAGATATGGAGAATGGAAGTAGACGTGCCAATCACTGAATAACAAGAGTCTCAGAAGAAGAGAAATGAAGAAATAAATGAAGAAATAACAGATGTAAATTTCCAGAATTAAAAAATGAAGGAAGAGCATAGACTGCAAGGGCAATCAATAATGACACTGAATTACAATCCTGTACAATCACAACATGGTCTGGGCAGGATTGGAGAAGAAGGTGGTAACAAGTGAAAGACAAAAGGGATATGCCAGAAAATGAGAGCATACTGGGGCACCTGGGTGGCTCAGTTGGTTAGGCATCCGACTTCAGCTCAAGTCATGATCTCACCATTCCCAATTCGAGCCCCACATCAGGCTCTGTGCTGACACCTCAGAGCCTGGAGCCTGCTTCAGATTCAGTGTCTCCCTCTCTCTGCCCCTCCCCCACTCACACCTCTGTCTGTCTGTCTGTCTTTCTCTCTCAAAAATAAATAAACATTTAAAAAAATTTAAAAAATAAAATAATGAGAGCATGCGAAAAAATGCTCGTCTTGTCTGGTGAAGATAGAATTTTGATAGTCTTAAGAAATCAGCAAGAATAAATAGTAGTATGGTTCATGAGTTAAGGGCATCTGTCATAGGAACAAAAACAGAATGTATAACTTACAAACCAGAAGAATAAAATTTGATCTAACCCCTGGAAAAAATAAAAATAAAAAGAGGGAAGAAAAGTAATTGCATTTAAAAATATGAAATAAAGTAGAAATAATTCCTAATTAAGACAAGAATTACCATACTTGTAAATGTGTTAAATAAGCTTATTAAAAGATATGGACTACCAGACATTAAAAACAAAAACAAAATATAATATAATAACATGCTACCTACAAGATAAACTTAAAGGAAAACTTATAAAAGCTTGAAAATAAAAAGGTAGAAAAATATGCCAGCAAGGTTGAACCAAAAGAAAGCTGGGATAACAATCTTTTGTTTTTTTTAATGTTTATTTTTTTAGAGAGAGGAAGAGAGAGAGACAGAGTGCAAGCAGAGAGAGAAGGAGACGCAGAATCCAAAGCAGGCTCCAGGCTCCAAGCTGTCAGCACGGAGCCTGATGTGGGTCTCGAACTCTTGAACTGTGAGATTATGACCTGAGCCGAAGTTGGATGCTTAAATGACTGAGCCACCAAGGCACCCCATGGGATAGCAATCTCATATATGACAAAATTTTATGTAAATATATTAAAAGATAGACAAAGAAAGACAGAAACAGAGCACAAGCACTAGATAAGTGTGTGTGTGTGTGTGTGTGTGTGTGTGTGTGTGTGTGTGTACATACACAGGGAAACAAAAATGAAATAATATACTTAAGATATTTAGAAAGCTATAAAATGAGAGATATTACTAAATTCAGTTAAATCAAATCCAAAATGCTATAGACTTTTTAGAATAACATGAGTTTTTTAATATCAAGAGAAAAAAATGACCAATTTGTTTTAAATGAATCTTTTTTAAAAGGGATTGATGGGAATGCAAGCTGGTGCAGCCACTCTGGAAAACAATATGGAGGTTCCTCAAAAAACTAAAAATAGAAGTACCCTATGACCCAGCAATTACACTACTAGGCATTTATCCAAGGGATACAGGTGTGCTGTTTCGAAGGGACACATGCACCCCCCATGTTTATAGCAGCACTATCAACAACAGCCAAAGTATGGAAAGAGCCCAAATGTCCATTGATGGATGAATGGATAAAGAAGATGTGCTATATATATATACAATGGAGTATTACTCGGCAATCAAAAAGAATGAAATCTTGCCATTTGCAACTACATGGATGGAACTGGAGGGTATTATGCTAAGTGAAATTAGTCAGTCAGAAAGACAAAAATCATATGACTTCACTCATATGAGGACTTTAAGAGACAAAATGGATGAACATAAGGGAAGGGAAACAAAAATAATATAAAAACAGGGAGGGGACAAAACCGAAGAGACTCATAAATATGGAGAACAAACTGAGGGTTACTGGAGGGAGGGGGGATGGGCTAAATGGGTAAGGGGCACTAAGGAATCTACTCCTGAAATCATTGTTGCATTATATGTTAACTCATTTGGATGTAAATTTAAAAAAATAAAAAATAAAACAAGTCAAAATAAATAAATACATAAATAATTTAAAAAATAAAGGGATTGAGAAAAATTACCTTTATAGGCTGAAAAAATATATAATTTTTCTCAAGATGACCAAATTAGCCTAAACATTTATATCTTTTTTTCCCATGTGTTGTTAATTACTATACTTAATTAATTGACATAGGTTATACAATCTAGATCTCAACTAGCAATGGCTAGGGTATATCAAGGATATATACAAGAATACATCAAGAACTTACATATAAAAATGAACAACAATGAACTTACAAAGCAAAATTGATTAATGAATAGAGGATTAGTTTATGTAACTAATGTAACTAGAGGTTTATATATTTCTTGGTTTATAAGTGTTCTGCAAATTAACAGGATTTCACTCCTTCAATATACCACAAATAGTAAATTCAATAAGGCTGTAATTATATATAACCATTATGTATAACCAAAATAGAAAGTACTTCAAAATTATCGAAAGCTCTCTTCTCCAGGGTCATCCAGAATTGTACAAGTCAATTTCCTAGTACTTTCTTGAGAGTCTTAAATTCAAATACAGTATGAAAATGAGGGAAAACTCTAGATGGCATCTCTCATGTAAGACAGCAAAGACACTTCACCACATAAGCCTCTTCCCAACACAACAACCAGAATGCAAATCCTTTTTATTTGGAAGCTTTACTCATTACTGACTTACACTTGAAGAGGAACCAATAAAATTTCCCTTAGATATTTGAAGTAATGCAATAAAGTTTCTTTTTTGCTCTTTTAGCATGTATTTTTATAATGAAAAAATAGCTATACTCACATTTTCCATTGTAATATCATTAGAGGCATTCATCAGATTCACGCTTTTGTCAACAGCCACAACCCCAACTATCGAGTCTGGCTGCGTCACAGAGATCCTAAGAGAGACTTTCTCAGATGGTGCAGCATGAGTTTTACTCCAAAACAGCTTTATCTAAGAAAGGGAGAAAACAGGATTGATTTATGTGACTTTTTTAAAGCATTACTTACATGTCTCACCAACAGCAGTTCAAAGGACTCAAAATCTAGCAGAGATTCTCCATTTGCCTTGACTCAGGGATCATTCTAAAACCATACATAAGCCTTCTCTGGGGGAAGGAATTTAAAAACAAAAAATAAAACTTTACTCACAGTATTTGCAAGTAATAGGACTTCCCACAGTGGCATAAATCTGAATTTTCCTTCACTTCTCTACCTTTCCTCTTCCCTTTCTCCCACACCCCTCATCCCCCAGCCAATGCTAAAAAGAAGACAGCAGTGCCTGGCACACCTGGGGAGGGTCAGTATCCTGGAGGAGGAACAGGAAAGAGCAAAGAAACTGGAGATGCCCACGTGCTGGTAACCTGAACTTAGAAGTGAGTCCAGGGAGAGGCCCCTTGGGGACTCACAGAACTACTTGGATTGGGGACAAGGAGATGTCTTTCCAACTGAAGAGGTGATCAGACCAAACACTAGTTAGGCCCAATGCTCTGTGTCCCCATGGCTGCCTGAACTTCCTCTGTTCATTACATTCATCAAAGATGGCCCTAACTCATACTTCTTAATGAGCCTCAATCATCTCATCACAGCAAAACTGAATGGCTTTGTCATGAGGCCCCTTCATACTAAGAAGGCTCATCTTGTCTAGCTCTATTTCAACATTCTACTGCTGCAGTGACTGTACTACCTGACCAAAACTGCCTTACTGTTCCCCTGGACTTGACTGAACAGGCTTCTTCCTGACCATAAGCCCCTGATTCTCCCTTTACTTACTTACAGCATTTACTTTAGAAAACTTGGAATTGTAAATTCTTTCTCTGTCCCTTTGAAATGTAAGGCTTCTCCCAGCCTCTTGCCACTTTTACAACCCAGGAATGTCTTTCCCAAGGACCTGGGAGCCAATCCTTTGAAATGTAATCACCAAAAAAGAATCACTGATTGATCTCCCAAGGCTCTGTGGGAGGATAGGACCCTAACTTATACATTGACAGTTAGCAAACACAGATGGCCTAATCACATTACCAATCTCTTCTCAGTGTCCTCCAGTACTTTTCCACAAGCTCATTCACTGCTTAAAACTCTCCTGCCTTTGGAGCAACTGGGTGGCTCAGTCATTTAAGTGTATGACTTCAGGTCATGATCTCACAATTCGTGGGTTTGAGCTCTGCATTGGGCTCCACGCTGACAGTGTGGAACCTGCTTGGGATTCTCTCTCTCTCTCTGTCCCTCCCCCACTTATGCTTTCAATCAGTCAATCAATCAATCAATCAATCAATAACTTCTCCTGCCTTTTGTTTTAATGAAGTTGAATTCAATCTCTCTCCCCTATTGCAACAGTCTTGAATAAAGACTTGCCTGTTTAACTTGTCCAGTGAAATTTTTTATACATATACCCTTTATACCACTGTATCTAGTTTACTTTTAGTTTAAGTTTCCCCACGTATACCCAAAATGAAGGGGAGCAACATGTTCCAGCCTTGTACTTCTCACTCTTGACTCTGCGCCTCAGAGACCCTATGGCTTCCATGTACACTTACGAGTGGATGATTTCTAACCCTCCATCTCTTGTGCTTTCCACATCCCATCCAGTTCAGTCATTACCAAACATCCAAAAGACTCGTTAATTTTCCCTTGCTTAAATATATTCTATTTTCAAATTTGCAGTTTCTTTGTGAGTAATGGAATAAACATATAAAAAGTAGAGAAAGAGGGGCGCCTGGCTGGCTCAGTCAGTAGAACATGTGACTTTTAATCTCAGGGTTATATGTTTGAGCCCCACATTGGGTGTGGAGATTACCTAAAAATAAAAGTAGAGGGGCGCCTGGGTGGCTCAGTCGGTTAAGTGTCCGACTTCGGCTCAGGTCATGATCTCACGGTCCATGAGTTCGAGCCCCGCGTTGGGCTCTGTGCTGACAGCTCAGAGCCTGGAGCCTGCTTCAGATTCTGTGTCTCCCTCTCTCTCTGACCCTCCCCCATTCATGCTCTGTCTCTCCCTGCCTCAAAAATAAATAAAACGTTAAAAAATATCTTTGCAAATATAGCTGAAATTATATTTCTTATCTTTCATATCTAAGAAATTTCTTGGAATTATGTTATTTATATACTCTGCTTCCTCAAAGCCAACAACCTCTTACACTAAACTTTTTTAAAACTTGGTCTCACTTTCAAAGATATATGCCTTAAGTCCAACTCCTATTTTAGAATTCATCTTTGTTACGGGATTAATGGAATCACTACAAGTCAAAATTTGCTCTCTAAAAATAACAGAGCATACCATTATCTTTGAAAAAACTTTCCATAAAGTGAAAAATAGAAGTCTGTATTCTATTTTGACAAAATTAATTAACAACTGTCAACATAAGACATGTATGACTACTACAACCTCTCAGAAGTTTAACAAACTAAGCAAACAGAAATGCTATCAAAGAATTGTACTTGGCAAATCAATACTTTTAAACAATGATTATTTTTCCTAAAAAACCCTGAGAAGGCAGCAGCTCTCAGAACAATGGCTCATTTTATTATGCACTAGATGATTCAATTCCATCACGCACTCTTTCAGCCAGGTTACTTTTCAAAGTTGGGGTTCAAGGGGGCATCCCACACAAGCCATACACCTTAAGCTACAAAAATCCCTGGTGCTTTTGGAGATCAAACTCCACACAGATCTCCACATGCAAGGTAGCCAAGCGTCCTGTAAATCTGTCCTGGGTTAGATTCCAGGCCCATGAAACGGATAAACCAAATCTGGGCTCTGCTTCCACATATCACTGCTGACGGCCTCGTTCCCTACACGCGCTTCATTTCACTCTCATGCCAGCATCAGCACCACACAAATTCTGTATTGTTGCTGGAACTGCATGCCAGAACAATATCGACCCCGCCATTTGAGAAATCCTGAAATAACTTCAAGAAATTGAGTTCAAGTCTTAAAGCCAAGAATCATAACTTACAAATAAGACCCACACTGCCCAGTAACTCCACATGTGAAAATCCATATGTGGTAATAATACTGAAGGGATTTAACCATAGTTCTAGAAGTAAGTATAAATTTCTAACCAATGTTATTTAATGATACTTTTCTAAAGAAATATTGCATTTCTCAGACTTCACCAGTATGAAGTTTTCTTCTCACATCATTACCTTAAATCTTACCTTATTTTTAAAAACAAGCTGAACAGGAATTTTTAGAACATCATTTATAATTTCTCCATCATCTTCAATATAATACACAATAATACAGGCTTTTGGAGCCCAAGAATTTTCTGGTGTTAAAGAGAAGGCTGTTGAATTTTGCTTGCCTACAGCCACCAACTGTCCCCTGGATATTACCTGAAAAGAGTAGCAAGAAGAGTTTCATTTTATGCCAAAGCTAATGAGACTCTCAACTGCAGCTATATTTAACACAATTTTAACCATACACACAAACTGTTGACTTAAACCAACTTCAAAGCATTTTTCAGTGCAAGGAAACCTCCCTGACCAACAGAGAGAATATAAGCCAGGAAACAGAAAAGGATAAGATAAAGAAATAACTGACTGAGACATCAGTAGCTTCACAGTTAATTTATTTTTGAGTAGAGAATATAGAGCGCCACTGAGGAAAGCTGAATTAGAAAGATTCAAAGCTATGGGTAGCAATTTTTATTTTTTTGTTTTTCTCATACTTTATAATTTTCTACAATGAACTTATGTGGATTATCTCATAGAAACTTAAATTTTAAACATAATGCAAGATTTAATCACCCATCTTAAATTGGAAATGCAAATATAGGTGAAAAGAGAAAAAAGGATTTTGATTGCAATATAAAAAGGGCAGGCTAAAGGGTATGAGTGAATTTTAAAAATTAGTGAGTTTAGTCTAGGGGCGTCAGGGTGGCTCAGTCAGTTAAGTGTCTGATTCTTGGTTTCGGCTCTGGTCATGACCTCGTGATCTTTGAGTTCGAGCCCCCTGTTGGGCTCCACACTGATGGCACAGAGCCTGCTTGGGATTCTCTGTCTCTCCCTCTCTCTCTGCCTCCTCCCTGCTCACACACACTCTCTCTCTCTTTCTCTTTCTCTCTCTCTCAAAATAAAGAAATAAACTTTAAAAAATAAACATAAAAATTAGTGAGTTTCATATACACATAAGGGAGACATAAGGTAGCTCATTTGAGATGATTCTATAAGAGATAATAAATTTAGATTCTCTATTGATTACCATATAGCTTAACTCCTTCCTTAGTGGCTTGTTGCCACTAACCACCAACTCAAAAGGTGATCCCACCTAGAAAAAAAAAATCTTAATTAATGAATACACATTAATGACAAAAGAGTACAATTATATTGTAATTAAAAGTGACTGCACCCATTACCTTTATATTTTCATCTCTCGTTTTTAGCTGGATGTATGCTTTACTGGGAGACTTAAACATACCATGAACTGCCATGCTACTCACACTGTTAAGAAAAGAGGCCTATAACAAAAGAAAAGGGAGCTATAAATTTTCATCCTTAGTAACACCCTGAGAAAAAATACTATCTGTTTTACAATTCCTGAAAGGCAAATGCACTTTTCCTTTTTTCTCTCGTAGGAAAAATCTGTTCCCCAGCCATTGGCTCTTCATCATTTTATAGCTTATACTGTAAAGAAAGTGACAGCTTTAAAACACAGAAGAAGGTCTTCATCACCATGATCTAAGAGGAAAAAGCATAGTCCTAATTTATTTCAGAAACAAAAGCATATTATCAGGAAACTCTGTGAGAAGAGAGAACAAAATGAGAAAGGACTCCTTTCCTTCTCTCCACAACACACAGTCCATTTACAAGCAAGAAATCATGCCAGCCCATGTGATCTACCAATAGTGTGAAACTCAAAGGGCCAAACGTGTGGCAGAATCAAGTAATGAAAAGAAAGATATCAAGAATGGTTGGGGGTGGGGGGATCTCAAATGAGCCACTCTGAGAAGGAACTCAGCAAAAGAGTGTAGGTTTAAAAAAACATTTTCCTTTTTCATTTCAGCTTCTGCCAAAATACACTTCCAAATGATTGAAAACCAATCTAGGCTGGAATTTGGGGAGCTTCTTCATCATACCTTCAGATTGCTATATTTTACTGTGCTCTTCAGAATGAATTTATAAGGAAGCATTTCATCTACCCCTCACCCACTGTTATTAAATTACTTTTAACACTCCCCCATTTTTTAAAATAGAAACATGTGTCTACTTCCTACTTCCTGTGCACTTTGACCTCTAATAGGTTGAGTGCCTACCACGAGATTACAATTTTAATGATGTTGTTGCAGTAACATAATGATGAGAAACAGATGGCACCTCCAACTGTAGCTCATTGGAATCATCCAGGATTGGGAATTCAATTTTAAAGATTCCATTTTGAGGGACAGTATAATTTATGATCTGGACAGCTTCTAGTTCCTGGTTCCTGCTGCCCCATCTGCTCCAGTACTCGGAAGAGTTTTTCTGTGTTACTGTTATAACTACATTATTTCTTCTTTCTTCAAAAGTCAGTCGATTGCCATCAGCACGGGTTACCTTCACCTAATTGTCAAAACACAACAGTTTAAAAACGGGTAACAAGAAAAACAAAGAATTGAAGTTCAGTTGAATCTAGTTCCCATCTGTGCTACTCCCATGAAACTGAACTCTCAAAAACTGTTGGCAGTACCCTAACCTCCAGATGAAGCACTCTCTCTAGATAGCATCCAACACTACTGACCATTCCCTTCTTGATATTATTGCTTCTCTTGCCTTCCATGGCTCCACAACTGCCTTCTTTGTTCCAAAGCCCTCTTTCTGCATCCTCACAGTGTCTTTTTGGGTTCCTCCCTCCTTTCCCTAAATTGGGGAATTTGTCAAGGTCAAATTACCAGTTATCTGTGCTTCTCTTTTTCTCAAAGACCTCATCACTCTTACTGCTTTCCTCACCTTGCTCTGGAGCTCATACTCAAAACCTCCAAGTTCTACTTGCAGGAAATTTCTACTTGTATATCCCTGTCACCCCAAATTCAGCACATCTATAACTGAGCAACCATCTTGCCTCTTCTATTTTTGCTAACACCACAATTCTGCCGACTTAACATCTCTGGATTTCCCCCTCCCTCTTCCCACCTCCCAAATCCAATAAACACCGAGTCTTCTACTTCTCTCTTGCATCCTCTCCACTTGCACATCCATCCCCTTGAGGCTACTCGCCACCTCACTCCTGGGCTACAGCCATCCTCCTGCACATAGCCTGATCGGTCTCCCTGGACTACTGCTCTCACCATACCCCTCCAACATTCATAAGGCACCTAGGCTCTTCACTGACTAAAGCATAAAGTTCAAAACCATGCATGTGCCATTTAGGATCCTCTACAACTCCCCCCACTTCACCCCCTGTTTTCACTCTCACCACTCCAGGACACAAACTCCCTGCTACAATTGAACTGATCCGGGGGAAGGCACCTGAACTTGAGAAGCAAGGCTCTCACCTGTGTCTCAGCTCATCTCGCTCTCCATCTCCCACCCCTACACCAAACATTTAAAATCCTACTGATCTTTTGGGGTGCCTGGGTGGCTCAGGCAGTTAAGCATCTGACTTCAGCTCAGGTCATGATCTCACAGTTTGTGAGTTTGAGCCCTGCATCGGGCTCTGTGCTGACAGCTCAGAGCCGGGAGCCTGCTTCAGATTCCCTCTCTCTCTGTCCTTCCCCTGCTCACAATCTGTCTCTCCCTCTCTCTCAAAAACAAAACAAATACTTAAAAAATATTTTAAAAATAAAATGAAATCCTACTGATCTTTTAACAAATAGCTTACATCTTCCCCTTCCATAAAGCATCCTTTAATGACCCTCATCCCTATCCCAAGGACAACTCTTCCTCCCCAAACTCTCAATGTTTCACTCTATTCATTTGGAAGTTACCATTTGCAGCCTCAAGGGGTTTTTTCTTACCTTTTCAAACTAAATTATATGATCATTGAAATCAGGAATTATCTAAAACTTCTCTTGATCCATTCAACAAGAAGAGACAGCTTCTTTCTTTAAACCAGAGATCAGCAAACTATGGCGGGCAGGGAGGCCAAATCCAGTCTTTTTGTAAATAAAGTTTTATTAGACACAGCCACCCTCATTTGGTTACAAAGTAGTTACGGCTGCTTTCATGCTACAATGGCAGGGTTAGGTATCTGTCACAGAGATAATATGTCCCACAAAGCTAAAAAATATTTACTATCTAGTCCTTTGCAGAGGAAGTTTGCCAGCCCCTGCTTTAACTCACTACAGAAATGGGGACACCTGAGTGGCTCAGTTGGTTAAGCATCTGACTTTGGCCAGGTCATGATCTTATGGTTCATGAGTTCAAGCCCCGCATCAGGCTCTGTGCTGACAGCTCAGAGCCTGGAGCCTACTTCGGATTCTGTGTCTCCCTCTCTCTCTGCCCCTCCCCCACTTGTGCTCTGTCTCTCTGTCTGTCTGTCTCTCTCTCTCAAAAAATAAACATTAAAAAAAATTGTTTAAATCACTACAGAAATGTATTCATGACATTGACATTATCCTGCCTTAAATCATTATTTGTCACCATCACAAAAACTGTGAATCCAGGGTAGGGACTGGGTTCTTCTTAATTCTGTTAAGCCCCACCCAGCAACCTGCCTTGCACATTGCCAAAATTCACCTAATAAGTGTTAAACAATAATAATAATAATAATAATAATAATAATAATAATAATAAGTAGATTTGTTAATAATTTTTAATGCAACATCTTTGCTAGAACTAAAATTAGTCATTATGAAAATCAAACTGAAATTGAAATATTTTTACTAACATCTAATTCTTTCTAGTAATTTATAAAAGCTTTGATGTAGCAATCCAAATCTAACTTAAATTGCTTATTAAAATTTTTTTGAGGAAAATACTTCTTTTGGAAACTACTTTTTTAGAAAACTTAGACAAAGTTCATTTGGGAGCAATTCTATATATTTCACATATCTAAAGGGGAAAAGTAATTTATCTACTTTGGGCTTAATTTTTTTGAAAAGCACTGAAAATATTATCTGCCATTCTATTTCATTAAACTGAACTTACTGCTTTAGACCATTAATAAACATGCCAACTTACAGTGGCTGTAAAGTTCAGAGATGGCTTCAAGACAGTAGCATAATCAAAAAACTCAATGATGTAATCATGTTGCTTGAAAAATACATTAGAGCTTGCATTTCTTGAGATACCTGTTTTGGAAATTGCACCATTTAGAAAGTAAATGTTACACTTCACGAACAGCTTCTATGCATCAAATTTCTCTATCTAAGCTACTTCCCCAAGAAGCTAAGGTATCAGGGCACAGAAGCCTCATTCCCATACTGGCTTGGCCATGAAGAGAACTATACAGTTCTATTACATCCTCCATGGACCCCTCCTGAGCACCATTACTGCTATGTCCACCCACAACACGTACACTAAAAATGAAGGCCTTGACTGAGTCATCTTTTGCTCTTTCGGAGTTTGGTGAAAGCTGTTGATAGCAACAGAAAGATCCAAGTAATTAACTCTTATTTTATTACTGAGAGAGAAAATTGCTCATGAGCAGACAAGAGCTCAGAAGATGTTAAATGACTAAGAAAAAACAAAACAAAACAGAAGATGGTTAGTCAGCTGAATAGTTTATGTAGTTTTCAGGTTGAAAAGAAAGAGCAGAAATGGAGAAAATTACAAATACCTATTACATGTGGTTGAAAGATAGACTGTCATAGAAAATAAGTTCCCCTTCCTTATGAAAACATTCTGCAAGAGACATTAATTAATAGTCATGACACATTCAGCATTAAGTAGCATCTTTACAAAGGACCCCAAATGAATGTGCTAGTTACAATAAGAAGAGAGAAGAGCACCTTGTAAATAACTTTACCTTCACTTCAAAGTCTACAAACCTGTAAGTGATTCTGTCACTGTGGCTAAAATTTCCACCGGCCCAGGGGAAGACAGATACATGTATTCAGAAAACCCTTCTGAAAAATCCATTACTTTCTTCATTTCTTCATCATTAAAAGAGAAGTTTGCAGATCCATTTATCTGTTTTGTTTAAAATAATTCAATTTTACTCTTCACTTTAGCAATTCAAATTTTAGAAATACAACTCAAACTAAGTCACAAAAATTTGATAGTTCTGGTTCCATTTTAATCACTATAAAAGGGTAAATTCTCATTTGTCCAATGCCAGAAAACTCTTGATTTTATTACATTCAATTTTTTCTTAATTCAGTATGAAATCTTATTTCTATAAAAATCATCACTTATTGTGTTTCCCCATTTGAAGTTATAAGATCTCTGCAGAAGTTACCTTAAAATTTTTCGTAATATTTTTCTTCCTGCCCCAAAAGGATAAAGGTAAAAATGTAAGTGTTACATCTCCTTTCACTGGCTTCCCGTATGTATACCTGAAAAATAATAAATGGTTTTTTCTACATTTTCAACTTGATATTCTCAAAATAGCACATGAAAATATTACTTTCAACAGCATACACTGGCAATCCAACTTAAAAGAATTATGTTTTTAAAGATACTCTCACTGCAAATTTTTAAAAGTAAACATAGCTTGGAATATCCTTAATAAATGGCGAACCTTGAAACTAAGTCTCCAAAATGAGAAGACTTTTAACTACAATACTTCAAAACCGTTCATAATACATACTTTACCTCTAACCATTTTAGAGACTCCAGAAAATCTAATCATAACTGCAAGTGACAGTTTCCTGTCCAAAGATCTTTTTTGAATCACGAAAATGTTTTATTCCTAGAAGTCTGAACTGGCCCATTAACTGTGTGCCCAGGACACGTCGCAGCTTTTGAACATTTTTAAATGTTAGTTGAAATTTCAATTGCCCAAGGCCCATTGTTGCACGTTCTGGTATTAACCAGGAGGGTTTACTAGACCAAACATACTGGAGCACCAAAATGTGCTCATGGCTATCAAAACTTGGATTTTTGCAGAAAAATGTAAAAGAAGAGTCATTTTCTTTACCCATAGTACCAAAATTATCTTTTTGAATCAAATCGCATCTCTGCTGCTTTACATTCCATATATTAATTTTATTCCTCTCATGATGGGAAATCTCTTCATGTGAAACAGAGAGGTAGTCTTTGGTAAACCATTTTACTGCCAGAAAGCCTTTTTTAAAATGTGTTTCCTGGGTTCCTTCCATCTCTATTGTGTAATAAATGCTTGGCCAAACACGGAAGTCAATTTTGCTTTGCACTCTATAAATCTAACAGTAAACTCCTGTTTCCTGAATCCATTAGTTGAACGTGGAAACAGCCCCTCATCTGGATCAACTCAACTCAAAAGCCAATGGTAAAATATAGCACATTCCAAATTAAGGAGAATAAAACAAATCCATTTTCAAATGTATCACCCAAATGAAGACAGTAAAGTTAGTGATAATCCTGCTCAGCAACTTCAGCACCAATTCATTCATTCAAAAGAGAGTCCTCAAACTTAGTATTGCTTTGTGCCTTGTTAAAGACTAAATAAATGAATAACCAGGATACCAGGACATAATACTGTAAAAGAGTTATATCACATGATCGTACAGGGGGCTTGAAAATCCAGACATAATTTAAGGTATTCTCAGACACAAATATTTTTTTTGTTGTTGTTTAAATGTCAAGCAGATTTAGCTTTCTACACCCTAAGTTAATAATTGGGAAACAAGGATACTGACACTTATTGTCCTAAATAAATCTGGAAGCATTTGGAATAAACTAATGATTCAGAAAATAATAGTTTGGCAACATTTAAAAAAGCAAATCACACATATTCTAGGACCGTATCATTAACAAAACAAGGATTTTTTTTAAACAGCCATAGGACAAAAGATTTACAAAACGATACATAAAAAATTGAACCTATCAATTTTTCTCCCACTTTTTTTTCCATGTCATTTCCAGGATACAAATGTCTCAATTCATCAAATAATAAATACATTTAAATAAACTTTAGATTAAAGAATATTTTTTTAATTTTACTGTCTGCAGAATATACAGAAATAACTAGATGTGTGCTATGTTATTTTCTTTACAGTCCTCTAGAACTTTCTGTGGTTAGCAGAAAAGAGTCCATTATTTATTTTAATGAGGTGGGAATAGTGAGCAGATGTTCACATCAAAGCTAATAAACAAATGCAGATTTTTATTCATATCAATTAAAGATTTCAAAAGAAAAAAAAAAAAGACTGTTAACCTTCTCTGGGAAATTTCCAGCAATGCTCTTCACATTAACTATGCCTCAATGGGACAGATGGCTACTAGCAAAAGAAAAGCCCAAACTGTTTAGCGTCTGCTCATAGGATCATCATCCCCATCATCATTTCCATCTTTTCTGGGACACAGTATTTATAGAATAGGCCTATGCCAATTTTTATAGACTGATAAAAGACTCAGCTGGTCAAAAGATTTCCTTAATCTGTTGCAAAGATATACAGTATATCCTCAATGTGAATGTAAGCCAGCCTCCTACAATTATGTAAGCCAATTCCTTGCAACAATCTCTTAATATATATCTTCTACTGGCTCTACTTTTCCGGTGGAACCTTGGCTGATACACATACTAACGAAAATGATGTGAGTACAATGTGGTGAATGCTAAAGAAATACTAGGGGCCATCACTATGGTCATGCTGTCCTCAGGCATCAGTATTTCAAAGAGGCTTAACAAACAAGAATCAGGATAAAACTACAAGGGTTCTTTTTTTTTTTTAATCTAATTGGTTTTATTAAGCGATTCATGAATCAGTGGCATCCCCTCTAGCAAGTAAAGAGATGCTCCTGTAAGGGTTCTTACTACACTAGCGGGGAGGAGGGTGTCAAGAGACCCACGCTCCCTAAAATTATATATAAAACTTTCTGAAGAGTTAGCAGAATTTAAGAATCACTGTTTTAACTGATTGTAGTGAATCCCTGGCACAGCCCTTGGAAAACCAGAAACAGAAGCAAAGAAGGCATCCATACTCAACCTAATCCGCAAGGACCCTGATGGTCTGTGTAGATTTGTACTCACTGTTTTATAAACACTAGTCAAGAAACTCAAAATAAAACCCAGACAGAATCCTCAGCCTTTAGCTAAGATCAAGGGCAGGATAATCATGTAAAATGCAGGCATTTATGTGTTTTCTAAACCATAAGTCCATCCATGGTACCCAAATTCATATTGCAAGCCACCTCTTAGTTGAACAGAGGCAGAAAACTAAGTTGTATATAAATTGTAGACACATTTTTGCCTTTGTGTGTTGCATGGTTTTCACATGGGTTTTTTTGACAAATAAAATCTGAAGCAGAGGTCCTCAGAACGTTTTGTCTGTGGGCTGCTTCCACAGGAGACTCACACCCATCACTGCCACTGTCACAAATCCTCACCAAGAGAGGAATATGGTGATGAGCAAGCAGTAAGAGGGAGTCTAGTGTCTATGAGATATTACAAATAAAGTCTGAAACTAAATACATTTCAGAAATCAAAGCACAGCTACTGACCCATCAAAAGTGAGAGCTACAGAAGGTCAGTCCTGGAATAAGCCCAGCCCACACTTTTTGAGAACCACTAGTCTGGGACTCTGAGGATGCTTTTTGCCTTAGTAAAACGAAATGCGATCTGTCCGAGCCACCGGATCAAAATCATGAGCGCCATGATACATCTGTCATATGGGGGGGGGGGGGGGGGGTTGGAATCTCTCTGTGTACATCTGCTGAAATGATGAGGAGTGTGAACTATTTACTCATTTTCTAACTGCAATAAGAAAACCAAATCCCTCCCCCATGATTCAACCTCCATTGTTGATAGAAAAAAAAAATTAGGATTTAAGAAGAGGTAGGGCGCCTAGATGGCTCAGTTGTTATGCATGTGACTTGGGCTCAGGTCATGCATGATCTCACTGTTCATGAGTTTGAGTCCACATCAGGTGAGCTCGAGCCCCACTTTGGGTGAGTCCCACTTCTCTCTTTCTCTCTCCCTGTCTCCCTCTCTCTCTCTGCCCCTGGCTCACTTGCACCCTCTCTCTCTCTCAAAAAAGAAAAAAAAAAAAAAAGTAGGAGGGCCTGGGTGGCTCAGTCAGTTGAGCATCTGACTTTGGCTCAGGTCATAATCTCAGTCTCACAGGGTTTGAGCCCTGCATCAGGCTCTGTGCTGACAGCTCAGAGCTTGGAGCCTGTTTCATGTTCTGTGTCTCCATCTCTCTCTCTGCTCCTTCCCTGCTTGTGCTCTGTCTCTGTCCTTCAAAAATAAATAAACATTAAAAAAAAATTTTTTTTTAATTTTTTTTTTTAACGTTTATTTATTTTTGGGACAGAGAGAGACAGAGCATGAACGGGGGAGGGGCAGAGAGAGAGGGAGACACAGAATCAGAAACAGGCTCCAGGCTCTGAGCCATCAGCCCAGAGCCTGACGCGGGGCTCGAACTCACGGACCGCGAGATCGTGACCTCGCTGAAGTTGGACGCTTAACCGACTGCGCCACCCAGGCGCCCCTAAAAAAAAATTTTTTTTTAAAGAAGAGGTAAGTAGCCTCTATCCTCTATGTCAGCTGAATTAAGAATGAAGATACAACTTTCTTTTTTAATCTGGAACAATCTATAATATAGATCCCCTGACTCGTCTGAGAAAGACAGTTGTTCATGGGAAATATTTTAGGACTGGATCAGCTTGGAAGCAGACAGATGGGTGCGAAGAACTGTGCAGACATGTTCCATGCTTAATTATTTAATACAGATATTTGTTTCCTGCCCATTGGGGTATTTTAATAAGCAGAACATTGTGCTAACACTCTGGAGTATATAATGAGCTCTCTGTCAGACAGTTTTATAACAGCATTATCCATAAAAAAAAAATGATACTTACTTTGCTGTGACAGTACCATTTAAGCTCTTAGAATTCAAAGAACAGTATAATGGTGTCTGCAAAGTAACTTCAAATTTTGGTAATACTGGAAAAGAGAAGCAAGGATAAATATCTTAATCTATTTTACTATCATTTTTAGCTTAACAAAATAAAGACTAAATAGTTCTAAAGGAGTCAACAATCCATACTCTTTGAACCTAGATTCCTTAGAATCCAAACACACATTAACACAGATGAAAAGCACTGCAGTTCACCCTTACAAGGCTGGTGATGGACAGTGACAGTGGGGGCCAGTTGGTGTGGACGCTTGTGTCAGTGGAAGATTCTCATCAATAGAATCTAAATTGTATCCAGAACCCTAGATGCTAAGGCATCTGAATGCTGGGAGACCAGGCATTCATTCAACCATCACCCATCAGTGTTGCCTTACGGTGTATTAAAATACTTGCACATCACATGTGCTTCTACCGCAGCCCCTTCCCTAGGACCATTCTCCAACTTGGTTACTAAAAGCACATCTTGGGGCCCCAAGACTCTCCCTCTACGTGTGCTACATATGCAGCCATGCAGAATCTTTATTTTTGGAGGCAATCAAAGGCAAATCTTGTGACAGTCTAATTTAATGAATTGCTATGAAGAGAAAGTTATGTAGTAGAATTTCTAAGTTAATCACTAAGATATAGCTACAAAGTAATGATGCTTCTTGTGTGACAGTGATTCCTTTTGGCAATCCCAAAGCTAAAAACCTCCACTTTGGTCAGCTTTATATAATCAAGATATGAGATATTTTACAAATATGAACACTATTTGATATAAAGCATACCATCAGAGTAAAAAAAATTTTGTATCCTTCCAGTCTAATAGAAATGTTTTTCTCTAACTTCACTAGCTATGAAGAAGAAATAGATCAGTCTCATTACAAAGCATCCCACCGTTCAATTAATATAAGAAAAGTATCAAGGAGACCAATGCATCAACAATATAGATCAGACCTCCAGCTCCAAACCAGGCCAAAGGCCCTTAGTCTGTCAAGAAAGCCAAAAAAGGCCAGGAAAGCCAAAAGAGCCACACGATCCTCTCAGAAGTGGAATTTCCTTAGAATAAAGAATTCTGATGTCCCCTCCTCAAACATCATAGGTTGGCAATCAATTCCCCACCTCTATCATATCCAATTCAACAACATATAACCACCCAGCACCACCTCTATGTGAAATGAAAATAGCCTAGGGGCGCCTGGGTAGCTCAGTTACTTATGCCTCAGACTTTTGATACAGGCTTGGGTCATGATCTCACAGCTCTTGGGATTGAGCCCCACGTTGGGCTCTGTGCTGACAGTGCAGAGCCTGCTCGGGATTCTCTCTTTCCCACTTTCTCTGCCCTTCCCCTGCTTCCTCTCTCTCTCTCTCAAAATAAATAAACATTTTTTAAAAATAAAAAATAAAGTTAAAAAATAGCCTATAAAAAACCTTGGCCACCTCCAATTTATTCTTTTAGGTCAGGGCTCTTCAAAAGAAATAAAATGTGAGCCACGTATAATTTTAAATTTCTAATAGCCACATTTAAGAAGTAAAAAGAAGCAGGTGAAGTTAATTTTTGTAACATTTTATTTAATGCCACATGCCTAAAATATTATCATTTCAACATGTACTCGATATAAAAAGTTATTATTAATGAGCTCTTTTCCTTTCTTCTTTTTGTACTAAGTCTTCAAAATTTGGTCTTTTACCCACTTAGAGCACATCTCCACTTGGACTAGCCACACTTCAAGCACTCAATAGCTACATGTGGTAAGTGACCCCCAAAGTGAAAGATTAGGGGGTAGTAAATGGTAACCAGCATGAGCTAAGAATAGTTTTTACATTTTTAATTTGTTGGAAAAAATCAAAAGACAAATATTTTATGATGTGAAAATTATAGGAAACTTTAATTTCTGTGTCTATAAATAAAATTTCTCTAGATCACAGCCACATTCACTCACATATTGTTATGATTGCTTCCTGCTACAATAGCAAAGTTGAATAGTTATGACAGAGACCTATGGCCCACAAAACCTATTACTATTTGGCCCTTCTTTTTTTTTTAAGTTTTATTTATTTTTGAGAGAGAAAGCATTAGCAGGGGAGGGGCAGAGAGAGAGGGAGACAGAGAATCCGAAGTAGGCTGTGCGCTGACAGCAGACAGCCCAATGCAGGGCTTGAACTCACGTACCGTGAGGCTCCGACCTGAGTTGAAGTCGGACACTTGTCCAACTGAGCCATTCAGGCGCCCCAATATCTGGCCCTTTCTAGAAAAAAAAATTTGCTGACCCCTGTTCTAGGGAATCAGGAGACTTAGGAAGTGACAGTGCTATATAAGATATGTGGAGCCTGAGCCACAAAAGTGTAAACAAACTACTTTCCAGAATTTCTATTCCCTGAATGAGACACAATGTCAAAAAGTGACACAAATCAAATGAAAAAGCTCATGTGTAACCTCAAAATAGCCATTCAAGTTATAACTAATAGTGAGATCCTATACTTTCATGCTCATCTTTCCTTCCCCTCCAACCACCAACAAAATAGTTGGGCCACACTGTTTTTATGTGTGCATGACTGTGATATAAACATGACAACTGCAAGAAGAGTATTTACTCAAATTAAACAGTCTTACCAATTGGCAAAACAGATTTACCAGTTAAACAGATTGTCTTTACCAAAGCTGACCAAATGAAAAATATGGGAAATAACTAATGTTATGTTTTTAAAAATTACAAATCTTTAAATATGTTAAGATCACAACCAAGTACAAAAAAGAAAAATTATGCATAAGAAAGACCATATAATGAGACTATAGGTGATCTGTTTCCTACATTTTTTTCTTTACAACGACCTTTTATATCTTTTAAAAAAGAAAAAAAATACATTAGGTCTGTAAGAAACGCCAGGATTTTACTTTCACTAGGATTTTTACTTTAAATAACATATCTCTTAGAAATTTCTCTTATCTCTGCGAAAAGTAACAAATATTTTTTTCCTTCAAAATAAACCAAAGAACTCTTACCATATTCTGAAACCTGAAATGATTGATAATATGTCTGGTCCTATTGGGAGGAAGAAAAAAAAAGACAAGAAAACACGTGAGTTCTTATTTACTTATTTTGCTTGCTTACTTACCTGTATTAAAAAGATTCAGAAAATTATTTTTAACTGTATTTATAATGATTTAATGAGCAAAACAGTTTGTTTTAATTTCTGGAAGTTTATTTTTAGTCATCCACAACATGAAGCCTATGAGATTTCTTGATTTTTTCTTGTCAATGTACTATCATAAAAAGATGGCCTGTTTCGGGGCACCTGGGTGGCTCAGTCGGTTAAGCATCCAAACTCGGCTCAGGTCATGATCTCATGGTCTGTGGGTTTGAATCGCAAGTCAGGCTCTGTGCTGAAAGCTCAGAGCCTGGAGCCTGCTTTGGATTTTGTGTCTCCCTCTCTCTCTGCTACTCCCCTCAAAAAATAAATAAATAAACATTGCAAAAAAATATTTTTTAAAAAATGACCTATCTATATTTCACTGCATTTGAACAAATTGCTTAATTTGACTTCCATCATTTGTAAAATGAACACTAAATTAGATAGTTTAGGAATTTATGAAGCAAGAATAACACACGTCAAACTATGACTTCAGATTTGTTCTGAATATAACTCTCAAAAAAAATCAATGTATAAAGTTACACATAATTCAAGTATTTACACATAATCAAAAATACAAAATCATCATGGGCCAACATTTTCTACCTTTCAAATTCCTTGAATTATTTTCTAATCCAACTCCTAAAACACTGCATTCTACCGTATTTTAACAAATATTGTTAATTATTTCCTTTTCCAAGATCAACAAGAAAACATGTGGCCTATTATTATATCATTTTTTCTAATTCCCCATATTTCTGTACACTCTAAATCTATGAGTAACACATTAAATAGAACCTCTTTAAAATAGCTAAGGAGTTCCAAAAATAAAATTTGTATTCTAGGGTTGCCTGAGTAGCTCAGTCAGTTAAGCATACAACTGTTGATTTTGGTTCAGGTCATGATCTCACAGTTATGAGATCAAGCCCTACATAGGGCTCCATGCTGAACATGGGGCCTGCTTGAGATTCTCTCTCTCTGCCCCTTCCCCACTCATATACAAGGGCCCGCACACTATCTCTCTCAAAATAAATAAATAAACTTAAAAAAATTGTATTCTAAATCTGATTCCCTATGTTTATCAAAGCAAATACACAGATGCAGCTACAAAATACTAGTTCTTTAAAAATCATCCTTGGTTAATCAAGCAACCGTACACCAAGTTATTTCTTAATCCTAAAATATGGATAGAGTTCATTCCAAAGTATAAAACAAATGTAACTACTTATATGCTAACAAAATAACTGTGTGAAACTTGGTTTTGATGATATCACTTAAAGTAGATCCCTAATCTTTGACAAAGCAGGAAATGACACCCAACGGAAAAAAGACAGTCTCCAACAAATGGTGCTGGGAAAACGGGATGGCGACATGCAGAAGAATGAAACTGGACCACTTTCTTACATCATACACAAAAATAAATTCAAAATGGATGAAAGACCTACATGTGACACAGGAAACCATCAAAATCCTAGATGAGGACAGGCAGCCAACTTCACCAGAGGCAAGAGAACAAAAGCAAACATGAATTATTGGGACCTCATCCAGACAAAAATCTTCTGCACAGTGAAGGAAACAATCAACAAAACTAAAAGGCAACCAACAGAATAGGAGAAGATATTTGCAAATGACATATCAGATAAAGGGTTAGTATCCAAAATCTATAAAGAACTTATCAAACTCAACACCCAAACAACAAATAATCCAGTGAAGAAATGGGCAGAAGACATGAATAAACACTTTTCCAAAAAAGACATCCAGATGGCCAACAGACACATGAAAAAGATGCTCAACATCACTCATCGTAGGAAAATACAAATCAAAAGCACAATGAGATACCACCTCACACCTCTCAGAATGGCTAAAATTAATAACTCAGGAAACAACAGATGCTGGCAAAAATGCAGAGAAAGGGGAACGCTCTTGCACTGTTGATGGGAATGCAAACTGGTGCATCCACTCTGGAAAACAGAATAGAGGTTTCTCAAAAAATTAAAAATAGAACTACCCTATGATCTAGCAATTGCAGTACTAGGTATTTACCCAAAGGATTAAAAAAATACAGATTCAAAGGGGTACATGCACCCTGATGTTTACTGCAGCATTATCAACAACAGCCAAACTACCAAAAGAGCCCAAGTATCCACCAACTAAAGAATGGATAAAGAAGATCTGGTATAGGGGCGCCTGGGTGGCTCAGTCGGTTACGCGGCCGACTTCGGCTCAGGTCACGATCTCATGGTCGGTGAGTTCGAGCCCCGCGTCGGGCTCTGGGCTGATGGCTCTGGGCTGATGGCTCGGAGCCTGGAGCCTGCTTCCGATTCTGTGTCTCCCTCTCTCTCTGCCCCTCCCCCCGTTCATGCTCTGTCTCTCTCTGTCTCAAAAATAAATAAACGTTAAACAAAATTTTTTTTAAAAAAGATCGGGTATATATATATGTGTGTATGCATGTATATATATATATATATGCACGCACAATGGACTATTACTTAGCCATCAAAAACAATGAAATCTTGCCATTTGCAACAATGTAGATCGAGTTAGAGTGTATTATGCTAAGGAAAATAAGTCAGTCAGAGAAAAATACCATATGATTTCACTCATATGTGGAATTTAAGAAACAAAACAGATGAACATATGGGAAAGTGGGAAAGAGAAGAAAGGGAAACAAACCATAAGAGACTCTTAATGATAGAGAACAAGCTGAGGGTTGACAGAGGGAGGGAGGGAGGAGATAGGGTAGATGGGTGATGGGTGCTAAGAAGGGCACTTACTATGATAAGCATTTGGTGTTATAATTAAGTGATGAATCACTGAATTCTGCTACTAAAACCAGTATTGTCCTGTATGTTAACTAACTAGAATTTAAATTTAAAAAATAATAATAAGTAAAAATAAAAGGAAAAAATAAATTTTAATTTACTTAAAAATAATAAAGTAGATCGCAAAGAAATTGTGTTGATCAAAGTCTTAAGAATCTACAGATTTGTGGTTTGTATCTTAAATTGTTTTCATGCCCTATATAGGAATGTTATAAAATATATGTATTTAGTTCAGTTATAAATTCTAATTTCTCATCCTCAAAAATCAAATCAAGAAGGTGATCTACCTGTATTGCCTATTTTACTTATAAACATAAGAAATATACTCCTTAGGGGTGCCTGCATGGCTCAGTTGGTTGAGCATCTGACTCCTCATTTGGGCCAAGGTCACGATCCCAGTGTCATGGGATCAAGCCCCTCATCCGGCTCTGTGCTGAGCATGGAGCCTGCTTAAGATGCTCTCTCTCTCCCTCTGCCCCTCTCCCCGACTCATGTTCTCTCTCTCTACGTCTCTCTCTCTCTCTAAAATTAAAAAAAATTTTTTTTAAGAATTCTAGTCTTTAATTTTTGCTTTATTACTAAGGTCAGCAGGTGAGTCTACAGAATAAGTAATTTTATAACAATGATGATGCCTCTGTCAAGTTAAATATATCACAAACACTAAGGGAGTACTACATGAAAAATACTACATGAGGCTATGTAAAGACAAATTACAGTCCTCAGCATAGGAGTGTCAATCGAGAGATGGAGATACACATAGTAAAGAGCAATAATGCAAGACTGACAGTGTCCTGCAGTTTGATGCATTGTGTTTTGTCTCTTAGTCTCTCCTATGCTAGACCCACACATACTTCCATCTCTACTCATTTTCTAAGACATAGTTCAAATATTACTGCTTCCCTGAATCCCCAATCCAAAAGGAATCTCAGCACTCTAAGCCTCAATGTTCTTTAGTCCTTCCTTCTGTCCCTTTTTACCCTGTAAAAAGTGTATCATAAATAGGTATGTAGTTTATCTTCCTGCAAGTTCTTTGATGGCCAGCTCCATGCTGGATAATTTTTTATCCTTTATAGTTTACCCCATGAAGTGCCAACCCAACACAAGAGTTCTCTTGATACTCTTAAGGATCTTTCTGACTCCTTCCTTCCTTCCTTAGTGGTCCCTCTTTCTGCTCCCGAAATGTTGGCCCTACCCACCCTGAGCCCAATACTGTTCTAATTCTCCAGACCCTTAAGTGAGCTCATCAACTCTCATGGTTTTAACTGCCATCTCTATACTAAAGAAACCTAAATCTTTATCTCTAGCCTATACCTCAGCCCAGAGATTCAGACTCAAATCCACTTTCTGGACATTTCTATCCAAATGTCCTACAAAATGTCCTGGACTTCTTTAACTGCATTTAGCCTCCTCCAGGGACCTTTTCACCTTTCCCCATATTAGGTTAGATATGGTTCCCTCCCATAATAACTTGTATGTAACTTCATCATTTTACTTACCACAATACAATTATCTGATTCATATCCATCTCCTATAACAGACTATGAAATTTTGGGGAACACAGCACCTATCCAGCATGCCTTCAAGGTTTGTTGAATGAATGTATGTATAAAATGAACAAATTGGTTTTGTCCCCAGGCTGGTTCTTATGGGGCTCTTTAGATTGGCCTCAATTATCACACAGTATCTCCTGCCAGAAATTGAAATAACCTTCTCATATGAAGAATCAGACAACACTGACAAGGCTCAGCCATTTGTGAAATGGCCCATAGAGTAACCTTAACTCTCCCCCTTGTGTCTGAAAGGAATATAAATGCCAAGAAGTGGAAGAAGCCAACATCATGGAAACCTGGGGGGAAAAGGCAGCAAAAAAAAAAGTGCTTCTTTTCACTATCATTTTAAATTGTTCCAATAAATCACAAAATCATTTTGTAACTAAGTGCTGACAGGGTGCTTTGTAGCAGATGAGGTTTTCCCAGGGTGTTTATAAGTGGTGAAATGCAAATCAAGAAATAAATTACTTTACTGTCCAAAGGGTTTGAAAAGCAGAAAAATGGATTTTGTAATTTTCAACATATTGTCCATTAGGCAATCAGGTCATACCAATTTCCACAATGAGTTGTTATTTTTATTAAATATTTTTATAAAACATATAATCAGGAATGGTAGAAGATACTGAAACACTTAAAACTAATAGAAATTTATGTCATAAATAACCATAAAAACACTGATGCTGAGTACTTTCATAAGGATAAAAGAGGTATGTGCAAACTTTTTCCATAAAGGGCCAGATAGGAAGCATTTTAGGCTTTACAAGCCCATATGGTCCCTGTTGCAACTATTCAACTGTGCACTGAGGTAGCAGGTAAACAATGAGACTGTGTTCCAATAAAACTTTATTTACAAAAACAGACATTGGGCTGGATTTGGCCTGTAGGCCAAGGTTTGCTGAATGTTAGTCTAAAAAGTAAAATTGTTCTATGCTAATTCTAGCTGAACTAAATTGACTAACCTTAACTGAAAACATGGAGAAGAAAGAAAAGAAAAAAAAAAAAACAGAGCTTTTGTATGAAGCACAATTTCATTTACTAAATAATTTTCCTTCAGCTCCACAGAAACAATCTGATTCAAAATGAGTTTTCATGTTTATTCTAGCTCATCAAATATAGTTCGTGCTCATTCACTCTGCCAGCAACTAAAGGAGGCTGACCTGAAAGAGTAAACACTTGAGCAGCATGTCTTCTAAGCAAACACCTTTCCAGGTGCAAGAATACATGACTCATCCACATCTTCTCAGTTCCACTTGCCCCAGATGGTCACTGTTCCCTGGAGAAAGCACTCCCTTACAAAGCCCACTCTTAAGCACTTACATCCACTCTCGTAAGCCTGTCTCCATTAGACTTTCTAACCAAATTCTAAAGGAGAAATGGAAAAGAAGAAACAGGAGGTATTCTCAGTAATCTCTGTAATTTCTTTGTTCCCCTTATCCCTAAATCAATAATTTGTTGTGATGGTATATGTTATGAATATCAATCAAATGAAAGGGAAAAGAGAAAAAATACACGATTTTAACTAGTTCCTTTAAAATATGTTATGACTAAGCATAAGAGACTGTTAAAAACTGAGAACCAACTGAGGGTTGATGGGGGGTGGGTGATGGGTATTGAGGAGGGCACCTTTTGGGATGAGCACTAGGTGTTGTATGGAAACAAATTTGACAATAAATTTCATATATTAAAAAAAATAAAAATAAAAAATAAAATATGTTATGACTGTATGCAAATTAAAGATATGTGAATTGCTAAAAACATCTATTCTAGTTACAGAATTTCCCTTGTCTAACCACGAAGCCATCCAACTCTTGAGAGAGTTTCTATTTTTAATAAACTTGAAGGAATATGGCACACTATATGACCATTTAAAATATATATATATATTAACATGCAGGCAAGCTTCTAGCAACTCTTGCTTCTGGAGTAAAAAGAAATGCCAGAAACAGAAGTAAGGATTTTTGTTTGCACATTTATGTTCATACATGATTGTTTAAGTTTCCCAAAAGTCTGCTTCAGCACTGATCTCCAGTGTCTGGATTTAATTTGTATTTAAAGGTTAAGAAAGGCACTGAACTTTCTAAATCCAGAACTATTTCAGACTCAGTTTTGGTTTTGTCCCCCAAGACAATAGATGCCACCTATATCCACAGTCCCAAACAGGTGCAAGTCTAGCACATAGGACTTGCAAAGGAGGTTTCCAAAAAACTAGTTTTGCAACACTTAACCAAAAGGGTCAAGATGGAAATTAACTAGAAAGGAATTTTAGGAGAAAGTTTTTGATGTGCTTTCACACATCAGTGGCAGTAGGCAGGTACCTGACATGCCTGAACAACCTTAGAGAAAATACTGGTATTGGCCAGCCATGCGGACAGCTAAGCTAAGAGAAAGTGTTGCATTGGGAGTTGCAAGAAGTGTTTCCTACTTAGTTGCAAGAACCAAAGAAAGTGTGACCATTTTCCCTCAACTAGATATGCAAAAAAGAGAGAGCCACCATGGGGCTGTCCAGTCCTGATCAAAAATAGCCTCCAGGGGCATCTGGGTGGCTCAGTTGGTTGAGTTCTGACTCTTGATTTCAGCTCAGGTCATGATCCCATGGTTGTGGGATCAAGCCCCACATCAGGCTCCGTACTGAGCATAGGGCCTGTTTAAGATTCTCTCTCTCTCTCTCTCTCTCTCTCTCTCTCTCAAATAAAAAAAAGAAAATAGCCCCCACAGGGGGAGCACCTCTGGAAGGTATACTGTATACTGTAGATGCCTAGGAGCTGAAGACAAAGTGAAGAGCAGCCAGAGGAGGAGACAAATTTAAAAGCATCAAAGACACTGAATGGAAAGCCTCCCAGCAATGGTAGGGATGCTCCAAAGAACCCACAAAAGACTTTTATGAAGGGAAGTTGTTTATTTTAAATACCTGCCAAGCCCAGAGAGTTCTGATGCCAGATGACAATGGTATCATGTCGAGCCATGTTAAATTGCCATTTTTGTAGGACAAATATTGGCAAATTCATATAACTCATCTTTACATATCAAGTAAGAATTTTTTACCCATTGTCTCTCTTCCCTCCACCTCTTTCAATCATGGAGGAGTTGAATGCAGCTTAGTGACTCAGGAAGAAGCAGCCAGACCAGAGAAGACCCAAGCTGGGACAAGATAGCACTTGATTTTATTGGACCAGACATATTAGTTATTGGACATAGCCTCATTTTTGTGTATAAATATAACCAAAAATGACAGAACCTTTTATTACCAAAAAATAACTCAAAAAATGGTGGGATTTTCCCTTTATTTCAACCAACTAATAGGATAGAATGTGTCCCAAAGAGCAGGACTAAATGGCAAAAAATAATGCTGTGGTTTTTGTATTGCACCTTTCACGTTATACATGTTCAACCTCACAGTCACACACAAATAACTAGGCACACCAAACAGGCCAACTGTTCATGTTAAGAAAGGCTGGGGATGCAGAGGGTATCGACAATTCTGACTCATAAGATTTCCCACTGAAACAGTTATGGTTAGAGTTCTCGACAGATCTACAAATGTCTCCTTAATCCATAATAGGAATGAAATTATATGGTGTTTTTGCTGCTGTACCCACAACATACTATATTAATGTTCTCCTTCTCAGAAACAAAAGATTTAAATGAGCTGTCTATACTCTTTATTGCCCCTGTCACCCAGATTCCACCACTACCATGTCACTGGCATGGAAGGGCACTCAGTAAGCAGTGGCTCCTTGTCTCTGCTAATTGCCTATGGAGTCTCTCTCAGGCCTGGTTCTCCTGGAGACTTCTGCAGCACCTAGTGCTGTAGCCACCCTCTCTGAATCCCTTCTGCTCTGCTCTGTGCCTGTACTTTCTTGGTTCTCTCATTCCAAACCTGGCTGTTCATCCTCTGTTGCTTTGGGCGGTTCCCCTGCTTAGCTGCTGAATGTAGTGATTTCCCTCTGATCAGCCTGCCCATCTCTCTTCCCTAAACCAAGTTTCCAGCCCCAAATTCCCCTGTAATGGGCGAATTTCTCCCAGAGCCCACACTTAAAATCCCAGGGTCACCTCTGTTAAAAGGTAAACTGAAGCACATTAAAAATTTTAAGAGTTTGGGGTACCTGGGTGGCTGAGTCAGTTGAGTGTCCGACTCTTGGTTTCAGCTCGGGTCATGATCCCAGGGTCACGGGATGAGACTCAAATTGGGCTCCTCACTGAGCCCGGAGCCTGCTTGAGATTTTCTCTCTCTCTCTCTCTCTCTCTCTCTCTCTCTCTCTCTCTCTCCTTCTGCCCTTCCCCTGCTCCAGCTCACACCCCACTCCCTCTCCCTCTCTCTCTAAAATAAAATAAAGTAAAATAAATAAAATAAAATAAAATAAAATAAAATAAAATAAAATAAAATAAAATAAAATTATCTTAAGAGTTTATGTGAACAGAATTGGATTGGAATTGGGCAGTGCTGACCAGCAATTGGTTAGGCATGCTCCACCAACAGGAGCTCAGGGAGAAACTTTTAGAGAGAAAAGGCAGAAGCAAAGTAAGGAAATTATTGATTGGCTATAACTTAAAGCCTTAGTTGGCTGTTTGTGACTGGTTACCCTTAGCATTTTGATTTTGTAACCTTGAGGCATTCACAGACTCTGATTTTGGTTTGCATAAGTAGTCAGCCATGGCAATACAGCCACATCAGTCTAATGACCTCCTTCTTTAATTAATTTAACACCCTTTGGGGCACTTGGGCAGCTCAGTAGGTTGAGTGTCCGACTCTTGATTTCGGCTCAGGTCATGATCCCAGGGTTGCGGGATCCACGCTCCACACAAGAGCCTGCTTGAGATTCTCTCTCTCCCCCCTCTCTGCCCCATCCCCCACTCGCACTATCTTGCTCTCTCTCTCATTTTAAATAGATAGATAGAGAGATAGACAGAGAGATAACATCTAAAATTTCTTTCTCCTTTTCACAATCCGATCTAATCAGTCCCTAAACCTGATGAATCTTCCTTTAAAGTGTCTCTTGAATTCACCGATTCCTCTTTAGTTTGTGCTGCTCCCCTAAAGCAATCTCCTATTACCTTCAGACTAGACTGTTATAACCTAACACAGAAGGTAGGCTGTACTTGCCAAGCAATGATACTGACCCTCTGGCATCTCCCTGACTTCAGTTCCTCTCCTTTCAATCACCTCACATGCTATGATCTTCCTAAAATACTACTGTAATCATGTCACACTACAAAAATCAACAAGACAACAAATATCAACGACAATTTTTGTTGTTGTTTTTCAGAGGTTTATCGTGACAACATGTCATTCTTTCTACTGAATAACATTTTGGTGTTTTTACATTGGGCATGCATTACTTTTATAATCAGAGAAAAATAACAAAAGTGTAATTTTTATATCTTTTATAATAAGAAACTCATTCACATAAGATTTTTGCTTTCTTTGTCCTCCGAAGTCTTATATGAAATTTATAACATTAACATTCAAAGTAAAATAAAAGTTTTTAGAGGCCCCCACTGTCTACAAAATAAAATCTAGGGGCGCCTGGGTGGCTTGGTCGGTTGGGCGTCCGACTTCGGCTCAGGTCATGATCTCACGGCCCGTGGGTTCGAACCCCACATCAGGCTCTGCACTGACATTCTGGAGCCTGTTTCAGATTCTGTGTCTCCCTCTCTCTCTGCCCCTCCCCTGTTCATGCTCTGTCTCTGTCTCAAAAATAAATAAACGTTGAAAAAAAAATTTTTTTAATAAAATAAAATAAATAAAATAAAATAAAATCTAAAACATTAGCTTAATATCCAATATGTTCCATAGCTTGACCCACAAACTCTTCCAACATTCTCTTTAACTATTACTCTCTGCAGGGCCTCCATTCCAGGCAAGTGCTTGCTCCCAACCCTACTGCTGTCACCTAGCTCTGCACCTCGTTCCACCTCTCCCCCATGGTCCCTATCTGAGTCCTACAGTGCCCTCCACCTCCATCTAGTTGAAGCATGGAATTTTTAAAGATGTGAAGAGGCTTACAAGTCCTCTGACCCAAGCTCCTTATTTTAGAGCTGAGGAAAACAGATCCAGAGCTGAAAGAACTTGTCCACAGTCCCTTGACCACAGCATGAGGCCCCATGTCATGTAACTCCCAACCTAGTGCTCTTTCCAATTATTTTATGAAGTCTTCCCTGACTGTAAGCTCCTTGAAAGTAGGTTTTGTGTCGTATCATCTTTGGATGTTTACTGACTGGTATTTCTTCCCACCTAATGTACATTAAGAAAATTCTATATTTTTAGTTTCATTCAGATTCCTACTAATTCTCCTATGCTTAAGCCTAATACCTACAGAACAATAATTGTGTAACATCTATCTTTTTCCCACAGAACAATAATTGTTTAACATCTTGTCTTTTTCCTCTTTCATTTTTACCATAAAATTAGCAAATAACTTAAAAATTAACAAATCACAATGAAAGTATCATCCATAAAAGTCTCAGTAGATGTATATTGACCTACTTGGAGAAATGATAGATGTGCAAAAGAACGGAAATGTTTGTTAACATTCACATTGTCCTTTCCTTTCCTGTTTAGAGTCTAAACATCTGTGGCCTAAAGTGTAGTTGCAACATATTTCTCTTGGAGTTTTCAAGCCAGGCATAGGGATCAACTGTAGTAGATTCAATAAACAGAGATGCCCAGTTCCCACCCCCAGTTACTGAATCAGAACTAACAGAACTACAGCCCAAACAAAACAAATGCTTTCATTCATCCATCCTTCAACAGAGAATTATTGAACCTAAGTGCCAGCATTGTGCTAAGTGATGGACAGACACCTTCTCAGGATAGGGTTTTTAATTTGGTGAAAAGAAATATATTTATCAAATAATCATACACATAATATATAATTACAGACAATGATAAAAGTTGTGAATTAAATTCATAGGGAATTATGAAACTTGAAGATGAAGCTGGAAAAGTAGTCAGATCAGGCAAGGCCTTGTGTAGGCCATGGTAAAACATATGAATTTTATTCTGAGTGCAACGGAAAGCCTTTGGAGAGTTTTAAGCTGAGAAATAACATGATCCAATTTAACGTTTAGATTACTTTCTTGGGCACCTATCTCAAGCAAGAGGAAAAAGGAGAAGCATAGCTACAACTCTGTATTGAATGGGAAAGTTACCCTTGAAGCAAAATAATTCCATTTCTTGCTCATTTCTTCTTTTCTCACTCTACCCAGGGACACAGTACTCATTTTAGTGTCCCACCTGGGACCCAGGGCTGTCACCAGCAGAGTCCAAAGAGCTGTAACTTTCCAAAACTCCCTCTATGCCATTGAAAACTGAGCATCTTATAGAACTAAATACACACATCATACCAATGTCAAGTTCCTGTTTTTGAGGTTGTACTAGAATAATGCAAGATAAAACCATTCAGTACACTGTGTAAAGGGCACACAGGACCTCTCCATACTATCTTCACAACTTTCTCTGAATCTACTTCAAAATAAAAAGTTCTTCAAAAATTAATCCTCTATGTCTTATATCACCAAGATTATATAGTCTGCTAGGTTACAGCAAAGTAATCCTTACTAATACATTAATGGATGTTAGCCTATTTCCCCTACCAGATAGCCTGTATACTATAACATGAGTCTCCAGCACTCAAAATCTTCAGTCTAAAGCCATGGCTGTTGTGGTCAGAATGTGATACACGTTGAAAACAACCCAGTGTGAAACTCAAATAAATAAATTCACAGATGAGAGAGGAGAAGTAACAATCAACACCACAGAAATACAATCAATTATAAGGGGTATTATGAAAAACTAAATGCCAACAAATTAGACAACCTAGAAGAAATAGATAAATTCCTAGGAACCTATAACCTACCAAAACTGAGACAGGAAGAAATATAAAATTTGAACAGACCAATAACCAGCAAAGAAATTGAATCAGTAATCAAAAAACTCCAAAAAAAAAAAAAAACCCTCCCAAAAAACAAAAGTCAAAAGGCTTTACAGGCAAATTCTACCAAATATTTAAATAAGAGTTAATACCTATTCTTCCCAAACCATTCCAAAAAACAGAAAAGGAAGGAAAACCCAAATTCATTCTATGAGGCCAGCATTAGCCTGATACCAAAACCAGATAAAGGCACCAATAAAAAAGAGAATTACAGGCCAATATCTCTGATGAACATAGACGCAAAAATCCTCAACAAAATACTAGCAAACTAAATTCAATAATACATTAAAAAAAATCCTGCCCCACGATCAAGTGGGATTTATTCCTGAGTTGCAAGAGTGGTTCAATATTTGCAAAACAATTAACATGATATAGCACATCAATAAGAGAAAGGATAAGAACTATAAGATCATTTCAATACATGCATAAAAAGCATTTGACAAAGTACAACATACATTCGTAATAAAAGCAGATTTAGAGGGAGCATACCTCAACATAATAAAGGCCATATATATGAAAAATATAACATCATCCTTAATGGGAAAATACTGGAGCTTTTCCCCAAGGTCAGGAACAAGCCAAGGATGTCCACTCTCACCACTTTTGTTCAACATAGTCCTGGAAGTCCTAACCATATCAATCAGACAACAAAAAGAAATAGAAAGCACCCAAATTGGCAAGGAAGAAGTAAAACTTTCACTATTTGCAGATAACATAATACTATATATAGAAAACCTGAAAGACTCCACAAAAAAAACTGCTAGAACTAATAAATTCAGTAAAATTACAGGATACAAAATCAATGTACAGAATCTGTTGCATTTCTATACACCAATAATGAAGCAGTAGAAAAAGAAACTAATCCCATTTACAACTGCTCCAAAAGCAATAAGATACCTAGTAATAAACCTAACCAAAGAGGTGAAAGACCTGTATTCTGAAAACCATAAAACACTGAAGAACTTATCAGACAAAGAAATGGAAACACATCCCAACCTCATGGACTGGAAGAACAAATATTGTTAAAACGTCTATACTATCCAAAGGAATCTACACATTTAATGCAATTACTATCAAAGTAGCAACAGGATTTTTCACCAAGATAGAAAAACAATCCTAAAGTTTGCATGAAACCACAAAAGACCCCAAATAGCCAAAGCAAAGCAAAGTTGGAGGCATCACAATTCCAGACTTCAAATTATATTGCAAAGCTGTAGTAATCAAACCAATATGGTACTGACATAGAAACAGACACAGATTCACAGAAAGAATAGAAAACCCAGAAATAAACCCACAACTACATGGTCAATTAATCTTCAACAAAGCAAGAAAGAATATCCAATGGAAAAAGATAATCTTTTCGACAAATGGTGCTGGGAAACCTGGACGGCAACATGCAAAAAATGAAACTAGACCACTTTCTTACATCATATACAAAAATAAATTCAAAGTTGATTAAAGACCTCAATGTGAGACCTGAAACCAAAAAAATCCTAGAAGAAAACATCTTTGTTCTCAACCTAACCTCTTTGACATCGACCATGGCAACTTCTTTCTAGATATATCTCCTGAGGCAAGGGATACAAAAACAAAAATAAACTATTGGGACTACATCAAAATAAAAAGCTTCTGCAAAGCAGAGGAAACAATCAACAAAACTGAAAGGCAGCCTACAGGATGGGAGAAGATATTTGCAAATGACATATCTGATAAAGGGTTAGTGTCTAAAATCTATAAAGAACTTATCAGACTCAACACCCAAAAAACAAATAATTTTAAAAAATTATTTTAAAAAATAGGCAGAAGAACAGGTGAACAGATGAAGAGATGAAACAGATGAACAGAAGAACAGATGAAAAGATGTTCATCACTTACCATCAGGGAAATGCAAATCAAAGTTATAATGAGATATCACCTCACACTTGTCAAAATGGCTAAATTCAACAACACAAGAAACAACAGGTGTTGGCAAGGATGTGGAGAAAAAGGAAGACTCATGCACTGTTGATGGAACGCAAACTGATGCAGCCACTGTGCAAAACAATATGGAGGTTCCTCAAAAAGTTTAAAACAGAACTACCCTATGATCCAGCAATTGCACTACTAGGTATTTACCCAAAGAATACTTTGGTATTCAAGGGGTCACATGCACCCTGATATTTATAGTAGCATTATTACAAGAGCCAAACTATGGAAGCAGCCTAAGTGTTCATCACTTGATAAATGGATAAAGAAGATGTGGTATATAAATATATTGTCATGTCACTCAGCCATAAAAAAAGAATGAAATCTTGCCATTTGCAACAACATGGACGGAGTTAGGGAGTATAATGCTAAGCGAAGTAAGTCAGTCAGATAAAGACAAATACCATATGTGGAATTTAAGAAACAAAATAAACGAGCGGAAAGAAAAAAAAAGAGAAAGAGACAAACCAAGAAACAGACTCTTACCAGAGGGGAAGTGGGTGGGGGGATGGGTGAAATAGGTGAGAGGGATTAAGGCGTGCACTTGCTGTGATGAGCACCAGGCAATGTATAGAACTGTTGAATCACTATATTATACACCTGAACCTAATATAACACTGTATGTTAACTAACTGGAATTAAAACAAAAACTTTAAAAGCCAAATATAAAAAAAGGAAACAATCTAATGTGTGAAGGAGTGATTGTCTGGCACCCTCAAATCATGTCATAGATGAGGGCATCTTCTCCACCAATGTATACAGCAGATCTGTTGACATCTAAACTCAACCAAAAACATGACTATCTTTAAACAGCAATTACAGTACATATTAAATAATTTAATGTTATTCAGCTGAAAGTGTCAGGAAATCTAGCTTCTAGCTCTGACCCTACCATAACACTGTGTAAGCCTAACCAGGTCACATTACTTCTCTCCAACTCTTCTTCCATAAAATGAGGAGGTGGAACGGGGTAAACTTGCTATGTGCTGATGGCTTCCTAGCACCCTCCATTTCACTGATACGCTAATACCTGACCCAGAGTTTCCGCCTGATGCCATTAAGCTGTACCTGAAGAGGACAGCAGGTAAAACACCCTTGAAAAGAAGGGCACTCCTGGGGTGGCTTTTGGAGGGAAAGAACAAGACAAGGAACTCCTCAAAAAAATTAGGCTGGGGTCCAGAAATCAAAATGTATACCACCAAAGGACTGACAATAGCAGATCAAACAGCTCACTACAGAAGTTTATAAGAGGCTAGGATATTCAGTTCTTGACTGAAACCTTTTTTAATTTTCAGAATCAGAAAGTCCAGAACATTAATCCAAAAGGCCCATTTTCCACTGGCTCACAGGTGCCTCAAATACAGCAACAATACATATTCTCAAAATGCAAATACATGAACATATTTCTTCTAAGTTTGGTAGTATATGGAAGACTAGAACTCTAAGTCAAAGAATACCACAGAGGATAATAATTAATAGCAATAGTCTAGAAGAAACTGTTCATTCACTTATTCTTTCATCCCACATGCATGAATGAGTTCCTACAACAGATCAAATACTTTATTAGCCAGAATAAATATGAACATTGATGAAAATAGAACTCCTGTCTTTAAGCAACTCACAGTCTACTAAATAAGGCAGTCATATTTTTTAAAACTAGAATGGTGGCTCAGTCGGTTGAGTGTCCAACTTGGCTCAGGTCATGAATTCACGGTTCTTGAGTTCAAGTCTCACATCAGGCTCGCTGCTGTCAGCACAGAGCCCACTTCTGATCCTCTGTCCCCCTCTCTCTCTGCCCCTCCCCTGCTCATGCTCTCTCTCTCTCAAAAAAATAGACATTTAAAAAAAAACTACACTAGGGCGCCCTGGATGGCTCAGTCTGTTGAGCGTCCGACTTCAGCTCAGGTCATGCTCTCACGGCTTGTGGGTTCAAGCCCCACGTCGGGCTCTGTGCTAACAGCTCAGACCCTGGAGCCTGCATCGGATCTGTGTCTCCCTCCTGCTCTGCCCTTTCCCCGCTCACACTCTGTCTCTCAAAAATAAATACACCTTGAAAAAAAACTTTTTTTAACTACACTGACCACAGTTTGGAAAGATGAAACAAATTCTGGAAATTGATGGTGGTGATGGATGTAAATGTACTTGATGCCACTGAACTATATACTTAAAAATGGCTGCAATGGTAAATTTTATGTTATTTATATCTTGCCGCAATAAAAAAAAAAAAAAAGGAAACAACTGCTCTGATCAGTAAGTGCTGTAGTAAAGGTGTGTATAAGGACCCATGGAAGAACGGAGAATGAAGTGTTGACCTGCCAGTTGCCGCTGTAAGAAATCAGAATTTTAAAACCAACTCCCCTCCCCTCTCTCCCAACACATGGAAGTAAGAACTTGAAGTCTTTCCCAAAAAAAGCAGGCTTCCTTTAAGCAGAGGCTAGCAAAAGTATTTTGGAAGCTACATCTACATTCCAGAGAGGATGCCACTGTTTTCTGACCTGTCACAGTTCGCTCCATGCTTTCTGTTAAGCTGTCATCACAAGCCAGGGGAAGGGTTACCAGATGCTACTTGCAGAGAGCTTCAAGGACAGGAACTGTCCAAACAAAGATGTGCTCCTTTGCAAAGGACAAATAGCTCCAGCAGAAGGAAACTGACCCAGGCCATAGCTAGGCAGCAAGGCCAGAAAGATAAGGAGCAGTCTAAAAGGCTATAAAAAGCCATGAGACGCTAGCAATCCTTACTAACCTTTCCACAGTAATTAACTTGAAAGAAAATACATGAAACTGCTATAAACAAAGGAACAATTTGTTGCAGACTGCTTCTGATTTGCATAATAACTTGACACCCACATGTATCAGACAGGGTTCCAAAGGACTGATTTCAAGTCTTGGGACTACTGAGTTGAGTTCTCTACCTTCAATTACTTGTCCCCACCCTAACACTGCTTCAGAGTGAGACAAGGGCTGAGAACCACAGTCGCTTACAACTAGAAGAAACCACATGATTACCTAGTTCAGTGGTTCCCACGCTGGCTGTGCATCTAAATCACCAGAGAAGCTGTTGTAAAAATACAGATTTTCCCCAAAAATTTGCTATAGTAAGCTAGGGTACCAGAGAGCTCCATAGAGCTACTTACCTAGAGAGTCAAAGTAAACAGCCCAGAGTCTCACCACTGGAGAATTAAAGAATGAATTGGGGGTCCATCTCCTGTTCTACATCTTTTATACTACCCAACACTGTCTCTCAGCAGAATAGATAGAAAGTAAAGACTTCTGACTGCGGACATCAATCAGCATTTCTCAAGATGTGGTCCAGAAAAACAACGGAATTTCCCAGAGTGTTCATTTAAAATGCAAATTCTTAGGTCCTGTGCCAGCAATACTGACTTGGGATCTGGGGGTAGGGCCTGAACTCTGCATCTTAAACAAGCTCCCCAGTCAGTTGACTCTTAAGCACACTGCTGTTTGAGAACACTGGTAAGTTCTAGCAAGTAGAACTTCACACGCTCAACTTAGCTGCATGAGCTCCTCTAGAAGGGAACACAGGCTTCCATCTGTCGCTGCAGAAAAAGGGTAAGAGCTACAATTATCAACTGAGCAGGATTTCTCTGTGACTCAGGCTCTTCCTTCAGGTTCTCAGAGAAAAAGGAGTGCCAATTCTTGGGTCACCCAGAGTCCTGCAACTGAGGACTGTGGGCTACCCCCAGGGAAAGGGCTGGTATGGCCAGGTCCCTCCTGGCTCCAGGAGCCTGGTGTTCAGACACGAACACAAGCCATTCTTTTCAACAACTTTTAGGGACTCCTGGGTGGCTCAGCTGGTTGAGTGTCCAACTCTTAGTTTCGGCTCAGGTCATGATCCCTGAGTTGTGGAATCAAGCCCTGTGTTGGGCTCCACACTGAGCGTGGATCCTGCTTGAGTCTCTCTCTCTCTCTCTCTCTCTCTCTCTCTCTCTCTCTCTCTCTCTCTCTCCTGCTGCCCTTCCCCTTGCTGTCTCTCTCTCTCATCCTCTCTCTCTCTATCTCTATCTCAAATTAAAAAAAAAAAAAAGGTTTTAAAGAACCTCTAAACCTGGAATATAATTTTTAAATCATAGATGAAAGATCGTTTGTAATGAAACCTGGTTATACATGCAATGGAATATTTTTCAGCCTTAAAAAGGAATGAAATTCTGACACATGCTGCCATATGGATAAACCTTGAGGATATTATGCTAGGTGAAACAAGCCAGTCACAAAAAACAAAAACAAAAACAAAAAACAAATACTATATGGCCCCACCTATATGAAGTACTTAGAGTAGTCAAGTTCATAGGGACAGAAAGTAGAATGGTGGTTGCCCCTGGCTAGAAAAGAGGAGGAATGGGAAGTTAGTGTCAACAGCTTCAGTTCTGCAAGATGTAAAGAGTTCAGGAGATGGATGGCAGTGATGGCTGGACAACAATGTGAGTATATTTAATACCAATAAACCATACACTCAAAAGTTAAGATAGTAAATTTCATGTATATTTTACCACAATTAAAAAAAAAGAAAAGGCTCAGTCAATAGAGCATGAGACTCTTGATCTCACAATCATAAGTCTGAGCCCCACATTGGGTGTTGAGTCTACTTTAAAAATAATGAAAATCAAAATTGCAACTATTTGGGAGAGCCAAGGATACCAGTCAAGAGGTAGATACCTAGAAAGATAAGGCACCTAGAGAAGTACTGAAAAACAATGAAAATATAAGCAGTGTTTAACATTCACAAGTTATCTGCCCAAGGTGTATTTGTAAGATGATCATTAAACTGGAGCACATCTCCCCAGTTGTCCTTTAATTTTTTTTTTTAACGTTTATTTATTTTTGAGACAGAGAGAGACAGAGCATGAACAGGGGAGGAGCAGAGAGAGAGGGAGACACAGAATCTGAAACAGGCTCCAGGCTCTGAGCTGTCAGCACAGAGCCCGACGCGGGGCTTGAACTCACGGACCGTGAGATCATGACCTGAGCCGAAGTCGGACGCTTAACCGACCAAGCCACCCAGGCGCCCCCAGTTGTCCTTTAATGTACCTGAAACATAGCAACTCTGTAAAACACACTTCTATGAAGAGGCATTATAGCTAAAATAAGCCTCTACCCTCTAAGAGGAGGATGCAGTGCTCCTGGAAGTTAAGACAGAAATGTTGGGGCAGGGGAGGTGCTACTAAAGGAAAAAGGGATAGTGATTCTTCTCAAGAGAAGAAGCACAGTCCCCAGCACAGCAAAGAACCATTCACATTCCAGGCAGGTACACAAATTAAGTACATGCATAAGTAGCACACATTAAAAAAAAAAAAAAATCAGTGCTCTTACTAAATTTCCTAAGTTTAAAAGAGCTTAGGGGCACCTGGGTGGCTCATTCTGTTAAGCGTCCGACTTCAGCTCAGGTCATGATCTCACAGTCCATGAGTTCAAGCTCCATGTCAGGCTCTGCGCTGACAGCTCAGAGCCTGGAGCCTGCTTCGGATTCTGTGTCTCTGCCCCTCCCCAGCTTGCACTCTGTCTGTCTCTCTCAAAAATAAATAAACATTACAAAAAAATTTTTTTAAAGAGCTTAAAAGTTATTATCAAGAGTTGCTTTGCAATGTAATTAAACTAGCATAATAGGGGCACCTGGGTGGCTCAGTCAGTTAAGCGTCCAACTCTGGATTTTGGTACAGGTCATGATCTTAAGGTTTGTGATCGAGCCCCACATCTGGCTCTGTGCTGACAGTGCAGAGCCTACTTGGGATTCTCTCCTCTCCCTCTCTCTCTGCCCCTTCCCTGCTCATGCTCACTCTCTCTCTCTCTCTCTTTCTCAAAATAAATAAATACTTTAAATAAATAAATAAACTATCATTATAAAAAGTGCATGTCTGTGAATATACAGAGAACTTACTGTGTGTGTTCTACCATTATATACTGCACAATAAAGAGATTAAAAAAAAAGAATAAAAACCTAGAAATTTTATGAAATCAAAATAATTAGTCATCATTAAAAATCCTGAAAGTGAAAAGCAATACCAGAAGGTCAAAAGAAATGTAGTAACCTAGAAAGGTTAGTATATAATAAATGACTCGTTCACACTTATTCTATAAAGGTACATGTTACGGTTGTAGAAATGCCAAGGAGCCCACCAAGTGTGCTTTACCTAAAGGATTCTTTTTCTGACCTAGCATAAAGGGTGATTTAAGAATGCCTTGCTAATTGGAACACCTGGGTAGCTCAGTCAGTTAAGCATCCAACTCGATATTGGCTCAAGTCATTATCTCATGGTCATGATCTCAAGTCAAGGTCCTGATCTCATGGTTGTGAGATCAAGCCCTGAGTAGGGCTCTATCTTGAGCGTGGACACTGCTTGTGATTCTCTCTCTTCCTCTGTCTCTGCCCCTCCCTCGCTCCCTCTCTCTCTCTCTCAAAATAAATAAACACTTAAAAAAAAAAAAAAAAGAATGCCACACTGATTACAGTCACTATAAATCAAAGCTCCAATAAGTCTAATACTAATATCACTCCATATTTTTGCTAGAGACAAATGGAATTTCAAAACATTCCTCTGAAATGTTTTCCCTTCCCTGAGATCTAATCCTGAGAATGGTCACTGCCTTAGAAAAACAAAAATATAGTGTACAGTGGTGGACTATTTAAATAATAAATATATTTCTACCACAGTCATTATTCACTGCTGAAAGAAAAAGGAGTTCAATAATAAGCAATAAACAATCTTTGAATGTTGTGCAGGAGTCCAGGAAAGATAAAAACCAGAGACCAATACAGGGTCTCGGGTTGCTTCCCATAACATTTCTTTGATTACACTGACCCCTGGTGGCCCTTAAAGGACTCTTCTTTTCTTTTCTTTTCTTTTCTTTTCTTTTCTTTTCTTTTCTTTTCTTTTCTTTTCTTTTCTTTTCTTTTCTTTTCTTTTCTTTTCTTTTCTTTTCTTTTAAATAAAAGTGCTTAGATTTCCTTAGTGTGTGCCTTAACATTATATAACCTGGAAGGAATCCTTTCACAACGTGTATGTATATCAAATAATCATACTGTAAACTTAAGTAACCTATCCTTTTGTCAATTGTACCTCAATAAAATTTGGGAAAAAAACACTGTATCACCAAGTACCTGATCAATATGCTGGTCTTTTCTAAAAGATAAAGATGCCTTATGGAATGTGGAAAAGGAGACATTATATGTATTTCAATACTAATGATTATTAAATACCTTTAATACACTCATCTAATAAATACTGACTGATATCCATGTGTGAAACACGTGCTAAGTCATAGAAATACAGATGTGAACAAGCCCCAAAAGACTACAGTCTCTTAGATGCCACCAGTTAAAAGTGACATGAATGAACCAAGAGAAGCACAGTGCTATGGAGATGTCTACAGGGATTAGGCCATTCAAGGTTGTTCGAGGACAAGGGTGGCACTTAACAAAGCTGAAAAGGTGGGCAAAGGCCAAATCTTGTAAATGATTTGAATTTTTTAAGCACCTACCTTTCCTTGTCTTTCTTTTCCTAATCAATATGACCAAATCAATATGACAGATCTGGTCCACAAACCACTGCATGAGAAATCTTGTTAATTTTCAACTTACGATCTCACATCTTCCAAAAGTCTTTCTCCACTATTCTATCACCCTCTGTCTTCTAGTACATATCCTGTTCACCACTCATTGAACAAATTAACCTCTTGGAGGCTGCCACCCAGCTGAGATTGTCCCTGGCCACCATGCAGAAGTGCCTCTGAATGGACCAACAGTGGACACTGACCAACGGAAGTCCATCCACAGCCACCAACAAAGAGGGTTGCTTGAAGGACTCTGAGATGATGGTTATTCAGATGAGCCAATGCGACCAGTCCAGATTTGGACTAGAAACACCATAGAGGTTGACAGAAGAGTGAGGGGAGAATGACGCAGCCAGAGAGACAGAATGAGATGCGATCCCAAAAGCATCAGCACTCATCCTTACGATACACCTTCTTTATCCCATGCTAGTCCAAGTCACCCTGCACCCTTAGAAGTACCTGATGAGGGAAAAAAATCAAACCACAATGAGATACCACCTCACACTTGTCAGAACAGCTAAAATTAACAACTCAGGAAACGACAGATATTGGCAAGGGTGCAGAGAGAGAGGAACCCTTTTGCTCTGGTGGTGGGAATGCAAACTGGTGCGGCCACTCTGGAAAACAGATGGAAGTTCCTCAAATAATTACTGATAGAACTACCCTACAACCCAGCAATTATACTACTAGGTATTTATCCAAAGGATACAGGAGTGCTGATTCGAAGGGGCACATGCACCCCAATGTTTATAGCAGCACTATCAACAATAGCCAAAGTATGGAAAGAGCCCAAATGTCACAGACTGATGAAGAAGATAAAGAAGATGTGGTACATAGATACAATGGAAGATTACTTGGCGATGAAAAAGAATGAAATCTTGCCATTTGCAACAATGTGGATGGAACTAGAGTATATTATACTAAGCAAAATAAGTCAGTCAGAGAAAGGCAAATATCATATGATTTCACTCCTATGTGGAATTTAAGAAAGAAAACAGATGAACATAGGGGAAGGGAAGCAAAAATAAGATAAAAAAAAAAAAAAAAAGAAAGGAATACAAACCATAAGAGACTCTTAAAGAGAATAAACTGAGGGTTCCTGGTGTGGTGTTGGGTGGGGGGATGGGCTAAATGGGCGATGGGCATTAAGCAGGGCACTTGGGATGAGCCCAGGGTGTTATGTATAAATGATGAATCACTAATTTCTATTCCTAAAATCATTATTACACTATATATGTTAACTAACTTGAATTTAAATTAAAAAAATAAAATTTTTTAGAACTTAAAAAAAAATAAATTTTAAAATTAAAAAAAAAAACAAAACACCTGATGGACCTCACTGACTCAGCACCTCACGATTCCTCCGCTGTCACACTGCCTTGTTTTCCTATCACGCTTACGTTATTCAACTTTTATTATATTATCCATGTCAGCACAACAATGATATTGAGGACAGAGATTTTGCACGTTTACCTCCTTATTTCCACAACTGCCCTATACACCCTCACGTATTTGATACAGGGACAGATAGATGGAAAGAGAGACAGATGGATAGATAAACAACTGATCCTGGAGAACTCTATAGTGAAATCAAAGGTGGGAACTAAGAAAACCCTAATTCCTTTACACTCACAGTATATGTCCTAATCATCAACTCCCATTATTCCCCACATGTGCCAGTAACACCAAACTTCTCCCAAACCCCAGACCCGTGAGGCTCTCTTCCATCTTCCCAACCTCTACACACAGCCTTCTCTCTGTGAAGTCTCACAAACACTGACTCTCCTCTTCCTCCATAAGCACAAATGTCTGGCTCCCCTAGAGCTCAACACCCCCTCCTCCAGGCTTCCCTGAGCCCTATACACACCTCTACACTTTCTCACTGCCCACCTGTCTCACCCCTGCAGCACACCCTCTCCGCAGGCACTCTTCATGCATGCTCAAAAACCATGTGCTGGCTAAGAGAGACTAGATCTGCTTTTAGGATGTGACCCCTTCCTAAAAGCAGAAAGGAGAAAATTTTTTTTAATTTTTTTGGTACACTTATCCCACTTAAGGTCTTATGTTAATGAATGATTATTCCTTCTAATAAAGTGGTTCTCAGTGGGGAAGGGAGAGGGTATTTTTTCCCCGTGGAGAGTGACAATGCCTGCAGACAATTCTGTTTGGCACACTTGGGCTGCTACTGGCATCTGAGGGGCTGAGGCTAAAGATCCTGCTAAATATCCTACAGTGTACCCAACCATGCCCACAGCAAAAAATTTTTGTCCAAAATGTCAACAGCTCTTTTAATAGAACTATTTTTAAAAGCTCTTATTCGGGGCGCCTGGGTGGCTTGGTCGGTTAAGCGTCCGACTTCGGCTCAGGTCATGATCTCACGGTCCGTGAGTTCGAGCCCCGCGTCGGGCTCTGTGCTGACAGCTCAGAGCCTGGAGCCTGTTTCAGATTCTGTGTCTCCCTCTCTCTCTGCCCCTCCCCTGTTCATGCTCTGTCTCTCTCTGTCTCAAAAATAAATAATTGTTAAAAAAAAAATTTAAAAAAAAAGCTCTTATTCACAAATTTATAAATTTTTTAACAAACTCCAGAGGAAAATGGGACAATATTCAATGAATCTTCAAACATCACACAGGGATGCACAGGAGAAAACCTAAGGCAGAGAGATGAGAATGCCCTGTGAGATCTCAGAGCTTCAAAGGTTGGCAACAAACAAAGGAAGTAGGTAGAGGAGTTGGGGAGAAAGAGGACTTGGGGAACAGAAAATTGGTGTGGTCATTTAAAATCACTGTTTCTTTTTTTTTTTTTGTATGTTTTAATGTTTTGTTTTGTTTTGTTTTTTGAGAGAGAGACAGAGAGAGCACAAGTGGGGGAGAGGCAGAGAGAGAGGGAGACACAGAACCTGAAGCAGGCTCCAGGCTCTGAGGTGTCAGCACAGAGACCTATGCGGAGCTCGAAAGCATGAAACGTGAGATCATGATATGAGCCAAAGTCAGACACTTGACTGCATAGCCACCCAGGCACCCCAATCACTGTGTGTTTGAAAACAATGATAAAGTAGGTTAGTCCAATCTCATCAGGAGTCATTCAGAGACATAAAATTTGCTAAATTATAACTATGTATCTGTAGCTTAGTTTTAAAATACTCAATGTATGCACTGAATAAGTAAAATAAACATTAATCAGTTTTACATTAAACACAAAACGTTTTGTGCCGCCTGGGTGGCTCAGTCGGTTGAGCATCCGACTTCGGCTCAGGTCATGATCTCGCACTCTGTGAGTTCGAGCCCCACGTCTGGCTCTGTGTTAACAGCTCAGAGCCTGGAGTCTGCTTCAGATTCTGTGTCTCCCTCTCTCTCTGACCCTCCCCTGCTCATGCTCTGTCTCTCTCTGTCTCTCAAAAATAAATAAACATTTAAAAAAATGCAAAGTGTTTTAACCTTCAAACATTGTATTACAGAAAAAGGCAACAATGGCTAAAACTCTAACATATTACAATGAAAGCTAACCCACTGATAAACACAGTAAATTCAAAATACACCCCTTAAATTATCTAGATGTTCAGATTAACAATTTTCTGTTCATTGAATAAATGACATTGGAGATATTTCCCCACCTGACCTAATTAAATCACTTTAGCATTCCCCCTGAAAATATATTTATACTCACATTCACTTGAACTTGAATGGACCAGTCACCAAGTATTGGATGGGAAGATAATTGAAAAGTTTTGGAAACGATGCCAAGATCGCTTTGTTCTGACAACCACTGTTGGATCAAATTGGACTTGGGGTCCTACAACAAAAACCGTACATGTTAACTATAGAAATACCGCCACATACATGTGTTATGAATGATGCCCTCCATGCAGCACTCCCAGGGACATCCTAAATATGGCACAGAGATACGTTTTGTAAAATGTTGGCCATATGTTACTAAACAGAAGACAAATCAGAATTTCTTCCTTTCTCATACCCTCCTGAGAACATCTTTATTCTGCTCCACCTTCCAATTCTTGGCACCATATTTCCCTCTACATGGAACACACACGACATGTGTAGCACCAAACCTGTGCTGTCATTGTTAACCTAGAGATAACAGACCTCGTGTATGTATTCAGGGCCCACTGCGTGTCAGGCACTCTGTCGTATCATTACCACTCATACATCACTCAATCATCACAACTCTCCCTCAGGGTAGGACTGTCCTCACATTATAGCAGAAAACAGATTCCCAGAGAGGTTAGGTAAACACTCAACTGTAAGTAATACATGAATTCAGGATTCGAACCCACACACCGTTTAATCCAACAAAATGTATCATAGCCATGTTTAGCCAAGGTTGTCCAGGAAAAACACTTCAGTTTTCCTAGACTTCCCCAATGATCCCGTCATGCACACTCAGCCAAGCCAATCCAGCAGTCATCCCGGACTTCCCTTCGCATTCCCAGCCCTGTCAACTCCACCTCTTTAATCTCTCTCTAATCCTCACATCCAGCTGCCATGTCCTGTTTTCTGACTATTACGACTAATCTCCCTCCTCCACTCTTGCCCTCCGATAAATACATCTTCCCCTCTGCCAACAGTGTTGTCCATCTGAAACACAAATCTGAGACTGAGGCAAAGTAGTGGAAATGCTTGGTACAGTTCCTGACATATGACAAGCAGTGGGCCATGAGGTGGTGATAGCTTTTGTTTGCCCACAGAATGAGATCTACACTCCTTGACATAGTTTACATAACTTAGCAGTCTGATTCCACCTATATTTCTATGCTCATCTTCCTCTAAACATACAGATTTCTTTGCAATTCACTCCCAAAAGCCCATGCTTCTCAGCCTCCACAATTGCTGCACAGAATGCCCTCCCTTCCTGTCCAATAGACGAAATAAGCTCCAGTGTCCTGCCTCCTATAAATGCTTCCAACAGACAAAATGGCCACTTCCTGGAAAGTCCCTAGTACATCTGGAGTTTACCCCTCTTAAAGACTACCCCTTTTGAGTTTATTGAACTCATGGGTTATATGGGGTTTTTTGTTCCCAGCTAGACTGTGAACTCATGAGAGCAGGGATCAAATATTTTCCCTGATTGTTATTCTCTATCCTTTGACTAGACGTAGTGGGTCAGCCCAGTTAACGGAAGCCAGAAGAAACCTCTCTCCCCAAGTGGGGGAGGATGTGAAAGTCAGAGGTAAGGACAATGCTGAGAATTGAGTTAGGAGTAGTCTAGTAAGCCAGAAACTAATTGTTAAAACCAAAGACCAAAGCAAGTCAAGACTAAGTAGGTCACCCTCCTTGGCAAACTCCTAGGACGGGCATTGTAATCAGCTGTTGGCTCTCCTGCACCTGCCACAGCATGATGCGTGGGTGAAAACAAAAAATACCTTTTTTCTTCTGTCAGCCTGACAAAAATAAAAAACAATAATAATAATTCCCAGTGTTATTTAAACTGAATGGAAAGGAATGTTCATACTCTGCTGATGCATTATTTGGTGAGGGTATACGCTTCTCCCAGGTGGTACCATGGCCCTACAAAAAAAGGAAGTTCTAAATGAAGTCTTTGACGACTTTGAACCTGGAGGATCTGGATGGTTGGGAGTGAATGAGATAATCCCTCTGGTTTGTCAAGCCTGCCTCAGACCTAGGCCTAACTGTCACCAACAGGAAAACACAGAGAATGTAGAAACACGAGAAGTTTTTACACATCAGGATTCGAACAGGCCATGCATGGTGGCGTCACAGCAGAACCCAGCATTTGTACATCACCATCTCCTGCTAGGACGCACACAGGACAGCCATATACAACATGAACAGTGGCCCTGACACAGCCAGAACAGCCACATGCTGGAGATGCTGCAATAGTGGCCCCTTGTGCTCTCTGAGTCACCTTTAGATGGTTCTGGTGCCTCAGCACAGCATGTACCTGCTGCCTGTGCCAGACTGTCTCAAGCAATAAATCCCTGGCTGGAGAATATGTCCAGTAGGAGTATTTCTGCCACTCCTCAGAGTCCTGGATTATGCACCCAGCGTCTGTCTAGCATGTAGAACGGGAGAAGTCAAATCACTTAAACGAGGTGGTCCCCTCACCTCACCAGGAATGAGGTCCTGGTTTTGTCATGGCTGCCCCACGCCAGAGTGTCAGGGCACAATCACAAGATACACCCTTAAGGCAACAACAGCTATTCCCATACAAGGTCATTCATCTGTACAAGAAGCAACACTTTCTTCAGGAAGGAAGTCACGGTAGAAGTCTGCTGTGCCAGCTACCATGGAGGTGTGGAAGGCACTGATTTCCATAGTGTCAAGCCAGAGTAGCCAGAGGTAGCGAGAATTAGAGCAGAGGTAGGGCACGTTTTTACCACGGTCAAAAGGGCCCTGAAGGCCTTTTCAACCTGAGAAGGTCAGTTATCAAGGCAGACAAAATTAATAATACCAAATGACAAAAAAAAAAAAACCCACAAAACACTGAGCACCCCCTGAACATGCTGTGACTTGACAGTCAATATTTTAGCTACATCCTACAGCTACAGCAATTCTTTTTCTTTTTTTTACAGCTTACTGATTTGACAAGTTTATACACTCTGCTATGCTCACCACAAGTGTAGCTACTAGCTGTCCTGTTAGGTCACTTACTATTATAGTATCACTGACTGTCTTCTTGACCGGGCAGGATGGATTCCGAGAAGTTAGCCTCCCAGCCATCAGTGCACTTCTCCACGTTAGCCTGAAGGTGGTGCTGTACTCCCTAGTACAGCTTTGTTCAAGTCAGGGGTTCTTGTTACACTAAGTTCCACTTTTTTCTAAGAGGTTTTGCCAAGAAACCAACTATTCTACACTGAAAGATGTAGAAAACATCACATTCTGGCCCAAATGACTGTTTTTCAGATGGAGGAAGACAGCAGTGTGGGCATCAGTGCTCCCATGTGGCTCTGCAAGTGGCAAGGCTGGACCTGAGTTCATATCCCAGCCTCACTGCCCGGGTGCAGACAGCAGAGTATGGCAACCCCCGGGCACTGTTCCCAAACACTCTGGGTTCCAGGTGGAATTTCAGTCTAAACGCCCCTTCCCGAGCCAAGAGGGCCACATGCTAGCAAAGCCAGTAGGATTTCTCAGGACCACAGGTCTCTCTGAGAAAGCCAAATGTGGCAAGCAAAGTCCAGAGTTGTAGAGAATAGCCCAAGAGTACAAATCAAAGGTTTCAAAGGCAGATCCTAAAGCACCATGGCGAGGCAAAATAGTAAAAATGCACAGACCAGCACAGTTCTAAATGCTTTACTTAAATTACTCACTTTAATCCTCACAAAAACCTCTGTGAGGTATTTGTCCCGCATCAGCAGGGTTAGTTCTGGGTTGATGCCTAGAACGGGCAATTTATCAAGTGCTGACTTTCATGACCACAGGTAGAATGAGGCAGATTGGATATAAACCGCCAGAGACAGGCAGGTGACCTCTAAATCCTCCACCTTACACTTAATTTCTGGCACGTACTAAGTTCTCAGTATATGTGGATAAATGGTGAAAGATGATATGACTGTGGTCCATAAAGCCCTGCTTAGAGAGCTACTTGAATTTAGACATGCTATTCACTATGCCAACCTCCTTTTTAGACATTCCATTATACAGTGAAGGCAGAGATTCACAGGACTGCAATTCTTGGAAATTCAAGAAATACACACTGAGCAGCATGCCAGCCGATGTGTTTGCTACAAACACAATCTGGCTTGAAGTTACACGTATACATGTTTGTTTGCTTGATTTTTGTTTGGCTTTTAGTTTAATTTATAACAACAAAGAAGTTAAGAAGAATAGGAAGACGCTGAACTAAAAAACCTAAATTTGCCTTCCATTCTATGTCATTTATCAGAACATTGAAGGAAACCAAGAGGGTTCCCAGGACCAGGGACTTTCAGTTATAAAATCAAGAGAGTCCCAGGCAAACTGGGGTGAGCTGATCACCTTATTTCCATGTAATGATCAAATGTCTAGTATTCTCCTCAGCATAAGTATAGAAAAGCAGGTCCAGCAGGATCTCAATGGTCCTCAACTTAGTTCCCACAGGAAAACACTCAGTCTAACTATCTGCCTCCAGACTATCCGAGTGTGCAAGCAGCAGAGGACAAATGACTCCCTGCCAAAAGGGTTCCCATAATAACAAGAGCTAATGTTCAGTGAGCATGTACTATGTGGCAGGCATAGTTCTAAATGCTGTGCTTGGATTATCTCACAAAACCTTTGTGAGGTATTATTATTATTACACATTCTACAAATAAAGAAACTGGGGCTTTGAGAGATTAATTTTCTCACACAACTAGCATCTATTCTTCTTAGAGCAGACAGTGATCCTTTTATAAGTCAAATCACATCACGCCTGTCCTCAGAATTCTCCAGTGAATTCTTGCTTCACTCAGAGTAAAATACAAAGTCCATATCATGCCTAAGAAGACCCTGTATGGTCCATCCCTCCTCCAACCAACATACCTATATCTTACCTCATCTCCTAATATTTGTCCCCTCACACCCTGGTACACTTTCAGCCTATTTTTCCTCCAATGCACCCAACAAGTTCCCACCAGGGCCTTTACACAAGCTGTTCCCTCTGTATGTATGGGCTCATTCTTTTATTTCCTTTAGGTCTCTGCTCAAATAGGACTCCCCTAACAATCTAGAGAAAAGAGCAAACATAAACACTCTCTCTCTCTCTTACACACACACACACACACACACACACACACACACACACACACACACACACCAATCCCTTTATATACATATTTATGTGTTTATTTAGTGCCTGTCTCCACACTATTCACTGAAATATAAGCTTGATGTGAGCAGGGGACTTAATCTGTTCTGCTCAGTGCCCCACTCCAGAGCCCTGACCACAGAAGTTCAAAAAATGTTTAACAAATGAATTAATCAATGAAGAAGCAAGGACTGGAGCCCCAGCTAGCCAACTTTGGAGCCTGAGCTCTGACCCCACTGCTCTACCATTTCCCTTCCGAGAGAGAGTATTCTCATGTTGGGAGGGAAGCTTACCCAAGGCTAATTCTAAGATAACCTGACCAGAACTTCGCACAGAGCTTTAGTAAGATGCTTTATTTCTTACTGGCACAGAGTGCCAGTAAGTGCACAGAGCTTTATTTCTATCTGGCACTTACCTTAATTAGAATGTTTAAAGAAGTTTTATAAGGTTTAAAATCTGAGAAGAGTGTAACGACACGAAACTTCACTTCCTGCTTCGGCTTGTACAGGGACTTGTCTGTTTGAATGAAGACAGTCATTCTCTTGGTCTCAAATGATAAGCGCGTACTATTAGAGAATAAGATCTCATCCTGGGCACGTCCAGTTACACGTAGCTCATAAATCCCATCTGCACTGTTCAGAGGTAGCTGGAGAAAATGAAGAGATCAGTCTCATTATTTTACCTCAAAAATGTTTTTAATTATGTTAGAATAGAAAAATTTCTATTTTTTAGGTTTACTTATTTTATTGGGGGGGGAGAGGTGGGGGGAAGGGGCAGAAAAAGGAGAGAGAGAGAATCCCAAGCAGGCTCTGCACTGTCAGCACAGAGCCTGCCATCAGGATCAAACCCATGAGATCATGACTTGTCCAAGAATTGGACACTCAACTGACTGAGCCACCCAGGCACCCCAAGAATAGAAAATTTAAGTCTATAGTATTATTAAACGTAATTGCCATGTTGAAAAACTTGCCCCTCCTAGGCACCAACATTAAACAATTTGTTTTCCCTCTTAACATCCTGTAGTTTTCTCTCCCGTTAAATTGCAGGGTTCTCAGAATGGAGGGCTCAACACCAGTCACCTTGTCATTTCCTAGCCCAAGTGCACATTCTTCCCAACAGTCACTGTGGGTCAGAATATTTAAGGTCTTTCAACACTTTTCCATACCTCCCTCTTTGAGGCAGTCAACTGGTGAAAAGCACAATTTGCACAAGACTTGTTTCTTGCCGTATCTCTCTCGAACTCTTTTCTACAGTGTGCTCTCTTCCTGCATCCTGCACATCACAGGTCATCATCCTGGAAAGGATGGGGGTGCTGCTGCTTTCCTACTACTATTACCAACAGAATTCTTACCTTCCAGCATTAACAGACTTGAAGCCATACAGCAGTTTACATGACCTGTCATTTTACAACAATCCTTCAGGTGGCGCTCTCACTAACACCATTTTATGCAGGGGCTTAGGGGAATTTGGGAAGCTGTTCCAGGTTACTAGCTAAGATTCAAACCTGAAATGAGCTATACTACTCTAATAAAGGCCTCCATATGGTGTCTTTAAATCATGTCTGACAATTCTCTGACTCTCTGCCCTCCAAAAAGTAGAGCCTCATTCCCCAGACGTAGGGACTTGCTTCTCAAGAAAATAATGAAGCTGTGTTAGAGAAAGGATGGCTTCTGCCTGGTTCTCTTTCTCTCTGGGATTCTTCGCTCTGGGGGAATCCAGCTGCCATGTGAGGAGGACACTCAAGAAGCCTGTAGAGAGGCCCACATAGGGAGAAATGAGGCCCCCACCAACACCCACCACCAGCTCGACAGCCATATGAATGAACTACATTACAGAAGATCCCTGACCTACTGAAGCCTTCAAGTGACTGCAGGTCTAACTGACATCCTGACTGCAGCCTTGTAATAGCCCAAAGCTTTGGGATAATCGGTTACACAATAGATGGCTAGTATACCTGACTTTTAGTTCGTTTTCATGATAATAAACCTGAGGTTCTGAAACTAAATTCTGGTTCGTGTTGGCAAATAAGTTTTGTCCACAGAAAGCTCAGAGATCCTGCAGTAACTGCAGCTACCTTGATGCTCACAATATGGATGAGAATATGAAGGAAATGTAACAAGCCACCAATAAAACGGTCAGCAAAAAAATATTTAGGGAGAAAAGTACTGATGCCCACAATTTACTTAGAGACACATTTTAAAAATAAGATGAATTAGGGGTGCATGGGTGGCTCAAACAGTTAAGCATCTGACTCTTGGTTTCAGTTCAGGTCATGATCTCACAGTTCATGAGTTCAAGCCCTGCACTGGTCTCTGCACTGAGCATGGAGCCTGCTTGGGACTCAATCTCTCCCTCCCTCTCTGCTCCTCCCTGGCTTGCTTTCTCCCTCTCTCTCAAAAAATAAGTAAATAAACATAAAAATTTTTTTAAATAAGATCAATTAATGGATGGAGAGACAGATGGATGGATAGATATGAAATAGAGCAAGTATAGGGGCGCCTGGGTGGCGCAGTCGGTTAAGCGTCCGACTTCAGCCAGGTCACGATCTCGCGGTCCGTGAGTTCGAGCCCCGCGTCAGGCTCTGGGCTGATGGCTCAGAGCCTGGAGCCTGTTTCTGATTCTGTGTCTCCCTCTCTCTCTGCCCCTCCCCCATTCATGCTCTGTCTCTCTCTGTCCCAAAAATAAATAAAAATGTTGAAAAAAAATTAAAAAAAAAAAAAGAAATAGAGCAAGTATAGTAAAGCATTAATGGTAGATTCTGAGTGCTGGATACAGAAGTGCTCACTACAAAATTCTTTCAAGTTTTTTTTATATTGAAAAAAATTCTTTTTTTTTTTTAATTTTTTTTTAACGTTTATTCATTTTTCAGAGACAGAGACAGAGCATGAGTGGGGAAGGGGCAAAGAGAGAGGGAGACACAGAATCTGAAGCAGGCTCCAGGCTCGCAGCTGTCAGCACAGAGCCTGACGTGGGGCTCGAACTCACGAACCGTGAGATCATGACCTGAGCCGAAGTCAGACGCTCAACCGACTGAGCCACCCAGGCGCCCCTATATTGAAAAAATTCTTAATAAAATGTTAGAAGAACAATCAGTAGCATCACATTTACATAACTTCTAGTGCCAATTTTTGCTTTTCTTCAATAAATGTTTATTGAGCACCTCCTAGCTCCAAATTGTTCTAAGTCCTTGGAATACAACATAAGCCAAAGATGTGTGCCCTAGTAAGGCTAAGAGTCTAGCTTGGAACTTGCATTCTTATATTCTATTTTCCCAAATGATACTTCAGTTCTCAGATTCTTTTAAATAGATACTTTAATACTATAAGCAGAAAATTAAATATGCCAGCATATCATATATATGGCAAAGGTTCATAAATACTTTATATTTAAATAATGATATTTGATGGGATTGCTTTTTATGATTTGGATATAGTTTGATCATTTTTAGTGGCACAGAGCCTCCAGAACTGATAGTAGATTGAAGATTTACGTCAAATTAATAATTCAGAGGCACAAAACTAAAGAGCCCTATTTAACCATGAGAATGCCAAATAAAAAAGCAGAAGTAACACAGACGTGTTCAAAAACACAATCTCTGTGCCCTACTCCACCCTCCATCAGGGAGCTGGCATCGCCTCAGGAGGAGACAGTACTATCTTCATGCTCCTTTCAGCTACCCCAAGTAATTTGCTTTTTTAGCTGCCCCATTTGAAACCCTGCCCACCCTCCATATGTAAGATTTAGGTGATTCAGGATCCTCAAAGCCTCAGTGTTATTCCCAGGGCTGGAAAGTCAGAGATTACAAAAGAACTTGGTGTATCAGTAGACCAGAGGTGACTCTATAAACCATGAGGCATCACCATACGCCTTGTGGTGTCACTGCCGACTCTGCATGGCACTAAGGATGCTGAGCTGTGGTAGAGAGCTTGACCCTCCACTGTTAACAGTAGAAGGACATAACGTGAAAGAAAATGAAGAAAATAATGTGGATTTTCAGCAATCTTTACGAAGGTTTTTCTCTGTATCAGACCTAGAATGGGTTGTAACCTGCTCCCCACAGTGGAGAGGCCACCAGAAGGTGTTAAAGGCGCTTGTATCTCTACTGATCCTTCTGCCTCCTTGGGGTCCCAGTTACTGAAAGAGTTCCAGGGATTGGTAATAAAGAGGTTCCCTCATCAGAGACTTCCCATGCCCTTCTCTTATGCAAGAACCAGTTATCTACCCACGGGGATTCTGCAGTTTCACATGTTGAGCTGAGCGCCGAGGGCTGGAAAAAGACAGTTCCCACAGACGGACACTGCCTGGCAGCAGTACATCAAGGTGCTTTGATCAGCCAAGTACCAATTGGCACCTGAGTGGCGCATGCTCATTATGCTAAGTCTATTCTATGTATACATAAATGCAAATTTCCTGAGTAAATGATTGCTCTTTGCCCAGGGTATTTAAGGCAAGTGTGCTCAAAAAGGTCCTTGGGGAGGGACTCCTGGCTGGCTCAGACAGTGGAACTAATGACTTTTGGTTAGGGTTGTGAGTTCAAGTGCCATGTTGGGTGTAGGGTTTACTTAAAAATAAAATAGAAATAAATAAAAATTGGGGCGCCTGGGTGGTTCAGTCAGCTAGGCGTCTGACTTCAGCTCAGGCCATGGTCTTATCACTCATGAGTTCGAGCTCGCATGGGGCTCTCTGCTGTCAGTGTGGAGCCGGCTTCAGTTCCTGTCTCCCTCTCCTTTTCCCCGCCCCAGCTCCTGCCTTCTCTCTGTCTCAAAGGTAAATAAAAACATTAAAAAAAATTTTTTAATAAAAATAAATAAAAATTTACAAAAGATCCTTGGTGGGCAAAGAACTAATCTGGGATGACTAAAACCATTTAACCTCTGAAAGATGAATTATCAAGGAAACGGAAACAACAAAATAGGATTTATCCTACTCTACTTCATTAATTACTTATAATTACTAAAATAAGGAGAGATTTCAAATAACTTTCAAAATAAAATTGAGGGATTTAAGATGAGTTTCTATTTAAAATACATTTTTAAAATGTTAATTATACATAAAATAAACTTCAAAACATTCCTAACTTTAAAAACCCCTCCCTCATGTTAAGTTGGATTTACTTACAGAGAATAAAAGAAATTTGCCTAAAACATTTTCTGCAAAAAAATAACCTTTATACTAAGCATCAATCATTTTTATTTACTTCTTATTAAAAGTTGATTTTAGTGTATCAAAAATAGAAACAATGAGCTAATCAGATATTAAAAACCATTTGTTTTAATGAAGTCAAAATATTTACATTTTACAGCAAAAATTCATGAGAACCTCAAAAAACAATCTGAAATATTACAAACATCAGAATGCAAGTGCACACTCTGAAAGCTGAGCCTATTTTAACTGACAACTCATAACAACGCAGAACTTTCTATTTTTGCCAAGCATTATCAAATTTTCCCAGACACACTTTACGACTAGTCTTTAAATTTTTGTTTTACTAGAAAAGGGATATAATGTCTAAGAAAGCCTTCAATAGGTAATTGCTATATCTATCTACAATAGAAATGGCATTACTGGGAAAGACAAATACAGGATTTGGAGTTAGCATTTCCCATAGGTAAGGATTAAAAGAATAATAGCAGCCAAAGCCCAGTTAATGATAGTTTGGACAAGTGCAATTTATAATAAACTGACATTACTGGAACAATCCCAAGCCTGATGCCTTCTCTTTCCAGCCTTTCTACACTTCCAGCCTGTGTAACTATAGGCTTCTCTGATGAAACCAGACAGTTGTACTTTAAGCTGTGGTTTCTGAACTTAAATCCCACCCCCTTCTGCTACAGGACAATTCTATTACACAGGATTTATTTTAAGCTTCTCATTGGAATACTCTTTCAACACCATCATGGCCAGCATCTATTATTTTAGGGTACATAAACGCAATGTAATGTTTTATTACCACTGAGATTGGGCTCTCCCCCCATTTCCACCTGCTTTGCCTCTCTTTCCCTAGTTCCTATTCAACAATAGAAAAGCAGTTATATTTCTTAAGAGGGAAAGTACAAACATAATAGGTAAGAAGCAACAGCTATGGTACATAAGTAATGTTTATAAAGTACTATTTGGTAGCACTACATTTTCTAGGAATACCATCCCCTACCACCACCCCTGCAAAAACTAATGTGCTTTCTGAATGTGCTTGATAAGTAACCTTCAAGAAGTAATGGGGGAACCTGGCTCATCAGTTAGTGCTAATCCTACATTAAGTATGTAAAGTATCAGGGCCCAAGTTGTTGAAAAGAAACCACAGGCCCAAGGTGGAGTCATTTGATCCCAGAACAGAAAATCAGGACTTAACTGCAGTTTCAACCTCTCCAGGAGTGGAATTTTAAGCCAATCAATCTGGAACTTTCTGACAAGCACCAATGAGGTAATCTGTCACATGGGCCCTCTCCCCCACCCCCACCCCACCCAAAGGAAGATGAGGTAATCTGCAGGATAAGACCCCATGCCCTTCCCTTGCCTGGAACAATCCTTTCTTTTCTTTTGCTAATAACTTCCTTGCCCCACCTTCCTTCCTACAAAAACCTTCCGTGTTGTACAACTCTTTGGAGCTCCCCTCTGCTTGCTAGGTGGGATCCTGCCCAATTCATGAATCTCTTAATAAAGCCAATTAGATCTTCAAATTTACCGGGTGAAATTTTGTTTTTTAACAAAGTCATTAGTCAACTGTTCTCAGAAAAGTATACCAAATTGCATCTCTTGTTGGATGCTGTGGTCTACTTTCTCTACAGTACATTCAAAGTGTGAAGCTCCAAAATAAAACATGGTAATAAAAGTACAAACTTCCAAATCAAAGCTATGAGAAGCAGGATCAGTTCACAAACAGCATTTAATCACCAGGTTTTACGACTTTCTCAACAAAATAATAACCCCTTTTCACTTCCATAGCAAATTTTACAGCACTTTCACATCTCATTTCACCTCCAGGGTAAAGTACCCCCTATGAAGGAAGCAGTCACTTTATCCCCTTTTCCAGAGCTAGGACAAGGGTGGGGTGAGTGAGACCCTTGCCTCTGGTGCAAAACTTAAGGAGGAGCCAAAAAAATCAGTAATCAAGATAAGTAAATTTTTAATATTTTAAAATAGAAAAGGTAGTGCAAAAAATTAAATTATGAACACAAAAATTTTTAACAAAGACAGGATCAATATCACCAATGTCTCAGGCTTCAATATGGCTCAGCGTGACCCTCCACTTTCTAGGACAGGGAAACCGAGGGACAGAGTGTTAATTTCACACTCAAAACTTTGAGGTTCAGTAAGGCAGAAACGGCACCAAACCAGCCCAGGTTTCTTGGCAACACTCCAGGAAGGTTTCCCCAGTGAAGTTCCCTGTTTCACAAGCAAAAAATCTTTGCTATGAGTTTGAAGAGGCTAATAACCGATCTCCCTGAAGTAACATTCTTTAAAAAATTTTTTTTAATGTTTATTCATTTTTGAGAGAGAGGGAGAGAGAGAGAGAGAGAGAGAGAATGAGCGGGGGAGGGACCGAGAGAGAGAGGGGGACAGAGGATCCAAAGTGGGGCTCGAAGCTGACAGCAGAGAGCCAATGCAGGGCTTGAACTCACAAACTGTGAGATTGTGACCTAAGCTGAAGTCGGGCACTCAACCGATGAGCCACCAAGTGCCCCTAAAGTAACATTATTCTATTTTTTTTATAATTTTTTTTTTAGTGTTTATTTATTATTGACAGAGAGAGACAGAGCATGAGCAGGGGAGGAGCAGAGAGAGGGAGACACAGAATCTGAAACTGGCTCCAGGCTCTGAGCTGTCAGCACAGAGCCCAAGGTGGGGCTCGAACTCACAGACAGCGAGATCATGACCCGAGCCGAAGTCGGATGCTCAACTGACTGAGCCACCCAGGCACCCCAAAGTAACATTATTCTTAATTTAAAGGTGAAACTGAACTCAAGACAAACTCACAAGAAACATAAATTGATATAAAAGTCAACAAAATATTAATTTATTTGTCTCATCAATGCAATGTATATTTCTGAAACCAAATTTTTTAAATGGATACTTACTGATGGAAGAGTAAGTGTCTTGAAAGAGCCTAAAAGCAAAACAGGGAAGAAAATAGAGTCATAATTGGAATATGATGATATAATACAAAACTCCCAAGAATCTCCTAAATACTCTTTCAGATGTGGAAAGAATCATAAGCTTACAGAATCACAAACTTATTTGGCCAAAACAAAACAATTTTATTAAATCCCAGAACACCTGAGAGATTATTACATATCCTTGTGCTGAAGAATTAAGGAAAGTGGAGCCAGACTTAAAAGGCTATCAGTGGGTGAACCCCCCCCAAAAAATTAGTTTAAGTTCTGCTTCTCTTTTCCATTATCATTTTTGTTCATTGTTGCTGCTACTCTTGTTGCTGCTTTCAGGTTATACACATTTGAGGGACGCTTCAATCGGTGTTGAGGAAGAACCTAAGGTTTATTTCTTACGTTCTCAGACCCTCATGATAAAAGAAGAAAAGGAAGGCATTAGTCATGTCAGGGGTGAGCTGGGACTCATAACTGACTCACTGGTATTAGAGTGAGGCAGACTTTTTTTTTCATGTAAAGTTTCTAAACATAGGACTTCTAATTTAATTCATGCCAATTTCTCATCAGATCTAATTATTTCAAGGGAAAAAAAAATGTTTCAAGTTAAAAACAAAAGAATACTTATCCAAAGTTCCCATTTAAGTGACATGAGTTCAGAGGTGGTGACAGGCCTCACAGTTCCTTCATTTTTTTTTCAACGTTTATTTATTTTTTTGGGGGGACAGAGAGAGACAGAGCATGAACGGGGGAGGGGCAGAGAGAGAGGGAGACACAGAATCGGAAACAGGCTCCAGGCTCCAGGCTCCGAGCCATCAGCCCAGAGCCTGATGCAGGGCTCGAACTCACGGACGGCGAGATCGTGACCTGGCTGAAGTCGGACGCTTAACCGACTGCGCCACCCAGGCGCCCCACACAGTTCCTTCCTTTAAGAAATATTTGTGAATATTTAAGAATTTTTACCACAATGACAAGACAGACACAGCCCCCATCCTCCTGGAAGCCACATGTGTCTATCCTGTAGGAACGGACAGACGCTAGAGCACAGCACAGTACAGAGCAGGGGTTCAACAAGTGGCCTCTCGAATTAGACTACATCAGTTCTAAAATGAATCAACCATGTGCTCACCCCATCCTTGAAAAAGTTACCTGATTATCCAGGCTCCATTTTTTCATCCATAACATGAGCATGCTAATTAATAATAGTACCAATCTCACAAGGTGGTTGTGAAGAATAAGTACGTTGATATCTGTAAAGTGGATAGAACAATGTCTGCCACACAGGAAACACTTCATAACTGTAAGTCATTATAGTGCCAGAAAACCCGAAGAGCTATCCACTGGGGATGTCAGCATGCCTCTACAGCAAGGTCTTCAAATTGTTACAATGGAGAACTGAGTCAATTAGGACATATTATCAATGTCAAGTTAGAGGATCAAGTTACATATATGTACTTTCTCAACCAAAATATTAAGTATTAGAAAACCTTAATTCCTTAGATTTGCTCAATGAAATAGAAGAAATAAAGCTAATACATGTCCTGCCTGCCTACATCCTTATAAATGGTCTTGTACAACCCCCGATGTGCATACACCCACTTTGAAGACCACTACCCCAATGGGCCTCCATGAAATACAAATATGTTTTCAGCAGCAGATAAGCAATTCATCAAAATCATTTATCCCCTAGCAAAAATCAGTTTATCCGATAACTGTCGCCATAGAAAGCAAAGAGCAAGACTCTTAAATAATAGGACAAAGGACAAAAAGTGTCTTGAAAAGGAGAAGAAGGAGAAACAACTGAACAGATATAACTCGACATGGAAGGGCTGCAATAAAGATAGGGCAGAGACCACCTCAGAGGGATCAGGGGAAGGCACTTAGAGAAAATGATGCCAGAGTCTAGGGTTGTAGGATAAAGGAAAATTAGCCAGATGCGAAAGAAAGGGAAGAGTTTCCAGGCAGAGCAGCAGCAAGTGCAAAAGAGTGGAGGTCAGCATGAGTCTACAGAAGCAAAGAGCTGGCAAAGAGAGGATTATAGAGATGAGGCTGGACCAAATCATGAAAGGCCTTTTACACAGCGTGAGTCCTTGCCAGGATCATTCCAGGTTCTGCTGCTCTCCCGGCATCCTGAGTTAGCATTTGTCCTGAATCTTTTCGGAGCAGCAAAATATCAATATGAGATGGGTTTAATGTGCACAAGATTTAACTCTGAAATACTATAGTCATGCTTTGGGAATATCTCAACTTGTGGGAAGAAACATCTCATCAAGTTCTTATTTTTAATGAGATGGGCATATTCTATACTGAACTGAAGAGAAACTGAGAAGCCCTATGATATTGCAGCAACTAAGTTTGGTGAGACATTCAAAAGCACCATAAATACAGACAATTTACTGGACAAGTTTTGTGTTGTAAAAATATTTGCTGAAGGGAGTCATGGTACTCTCCAGGCAAAAAGACAAACCCTGTAACATATTTGAACTGAAACATTTAAATAGTTCAATATGGGGGTAACGAGGGAACTGAGAATATCCTCCACACAGCAGAATTTACTCTGATCTTAACACATACCTCAGCATATGTGAAGAGAGTGTGTTCTCAATTAAAAATGTACCAACAATGAACAAGTGGAATTGGAAATTAAAAATAACACCATTTACATTAGCATACCAAACAAAGAAATACTTAGGTTTAAACCTAACAAAATGGTTACGATACCTATATGAGGAAAGTACTCTGGTAAATGAAATCAAGGAAGGATTAAATAATTGAAGAGATATTCAATGTTCACGGACAGAAAGACTCAATACTGTCAAGACGTCAGTTCTTCCGAACTTGAGCCATAGATGCAACGCAATCCTAATCAAAATCCCATAAAGTTATTTTATGGAAATCAACAAATTGATTCTAAAGTTTATGTGGAGACGCAAAGGACCCAGGATAGCCATTACAATACTGAAGGAGAACAAAGTTGGAGGATTGATGCTACCAAGTCTAAAACTTACCGTAAAGCTATAGTAACCAAGGCAGCGTGGTACTGGCAAAAGACAGGCAAACTGATTAATGGAACAGAAGATAGAGCCCATAAATAGACCCCTACTAATATGGTTGAGTGATCTCTGACAAATGAGCAAAAGCAATCCAATGGAGCAAAGCTGTCTCTTCAAAAAGTAATGCTGGAACAATGGACATCTACATACAAAAAAGTGAATCTAGACAGACCTTACCCCCTTCACAAATATTAACTCAAAACGGATCATAGACTTAAATATAAAATGAAAAACTATAAAATTCCTAGAATATAGCATAGGAGAAAACCTAGATGACCTTGGTCTTTTTCTGTATAACACCAAAGATGCAATCCATTAAAGAAATAATTCATAAGCTGGACTTCATCAAAACCAAAAACTTCTGCTATGCAAACGACAACATCAACACAATGAGAAGATAAGCTACAGATTGGAAGAAATATTTGCAAAAGACACACCTGATAAAGGACTGTATTCCAAAGTATGCAAAGAACTTTAAAAACTCAACAATAAGGGGCACCTGGGTGGCTCAGTCAGTTAAGCATCTGACTTCAGCTCAGGTCATTATCCCACAGTTTGTGAGTTTTAGCCCCGAATCGGTCTCTGTGCTGACAGGTCAGAGCCTGGAGCCTGCTTCGGATTTTGTGTGTCTCTTTCTCTCTGCCCCTCCCCCGCGCGTACAGGCGCGCTCGCTCTCGCTCTCTCTCTCTCTCTCAAAAATAAACATTAAGAAAATGTTTTTAATAAATAAATAAACATTTTTAAAAAATAAAACTCAACAATAAGAAAACAAATAACTCGACTAGAAAATGGGCCAAAATATTAATAGACAACTCAGCAAAGAAGATACACAGATGGCAAGTAAGCATAAGAGAAGATGCTCCACATCATAAAGAAATGCAACTGAAGCAATAAGATACCAGTACGCTGGTATCAGTCATTGACAACATCAAATGCTGGCCAGGATGTGGAGCAACAGGAGCTCTCACTCACTGCTGGTTTGCAACGCAAAATGATACAGCCACTTAGGAAGACAGTTTGGCAATTTCTTACAAAACTGAACATACTTTTACCATATGATCCAGCAATCACATTCCTTGGCATTTACTCAAGAGTTGAAAACTTATGACCACACAAAAATCTGCACACAGATATTTACAGCAGCTTTATTAATAATTGCCAAAGCTTAGAAGCAACCAAGTTTCCTTTAGTCGGTGAGTGGATAAATAAACTGTGATACATCCAGACAATGTAATATTATTCAGCTCTAAAAATAAATGAGCTAACAGACCATGAAAAGACATGGAGGAACCTTAAGTGCATATTACTAAGCCAAAGAAGCAATCTGAAAAGGCTACATACTATACAATTCCAACTAAATGACAGCTGGAAAAAGCAAAACCATGGATACAATAAAAAGATCAGGTTGCTGCAAGGTGGCATAGAAAGATGAATAGGCAGAACACAGAGGGTTTTCAGGGCAGTGAAAATACTCTGTATGATATTATAATGATGGACATATGCCATTATACATTTGCCAAAACCCATAGAATATACAATGCCAAGAATGAACCCTAAGGTAAATGATGGACTTTGGTTGTTTATGATGTGTCAGTGTAAGTTCATCCTTGCTAAAAAAAAAATATGTACCATTCTGGTTAGTGATGTTGATAATAGGGGAGGCTAGGCATATATAGGTACAGGGATAATAAGAGAACTCTGCCAAAAAAAAAAGTCTTTATTTGAATGTTCAAATTGTCTGATCATTCCATTATATATATTTGTATAAATTATATAAATATAAATATATATAAATAAAATATTATACAAATAATAATATAGTAAAACCTTGGTTTGCGAACATAATTCATTCCGGAAACATGCTTGTAATCCAAAGGACTTGTATATCAAAGCGAATTTCAAGAACCATTGGCTCGGTTGTGATCATGTGACATTCGGGATCACGTACTACTCCTATTGTAAAACATCGCTCATTTATCAAGTCAAATTTTTTTAGAAAAGTTTGCTCATCTTGCAGAACACTCAGAAAGACTTACATGCAATCCAATGCTTTAATGTATATATAACGGAACGGTGAAAATACTTGAATGTTCAAATAAGTTATGGATTATAACCTACTGAATAAAGAGTCAATGTGCTCATGCTGCCCTATAAGTAAATAGATGAGTGAAAGAAGAAGAAAAGGTTCTTCTTTATCATAAAATTCCAACTAATAAACACAGAAGGAATCATGGAATTAGAAAATTTCACAACTATCATGGTAATAATTGATTCAGCGATAATCATCAATCTTGTGTGTGCAAGCTGGATGAGACTCGTGAGAAATAATGAGCTATTGTTGTCCTAAACTACTAAGTTTTGGGGTGGTTCAATCACAGAAATGGATGACTGGAATACTCTTGAAATAAAAAGAGTAACTAGCAAACCTCTAAAGGTATAGAGTCAAACACAATAGCCTGTAGCCATAGTGGCTATTGAAATGAGCAATTGAAATGTGCTACAAATACAAAATGCACCCATATTTGTAAGACTTAAAAAAGTAAAAGTATATAAACTATCTCAGTAATAATTTTATAATTACTACATGTTGATAATATTTTATGAATTACTGGGTTAAACAAAAAATATTAAAATTAATTTTTTAATTAATTTTTTTAAGTTGGACTCCACCCAGCATGGAGTCCAACACATGCTCAAACTCATGACCATGAGATCAAGACCCAAGCTGAAATTAAGAGTCAGACACTTAACTGACTGAGCCACCCAGGCGCCCCTAAAATTGATTTCACCTCAATTTTTTTACCTTTTTTTTAAAGATCTTATTTTTAAGTAATCCCCACAGCCAACATGGGGCTCAAACTCACAACCTCAAGATCAATAGTTGCATGATCCACTGACTGAGCCAGTCAGGCGCCCCCCCCACACTTTTTTTAACTTTTCTAATATGGTTACTAGAAAATGCTATTACATGAGTGGTAGCACCATACTTGTATTGGACAACGTTGGTGTAGAGGATGGAAGACTCACATTTTTGCTGAGAAGCAATAAAACAACGAACGGGTCTGACTGCATACAACTTTTAAGTTTGGTGAATAAAATAATAACAGATACTATTTATAGTGTTATAAAAGCATTACATATTTTAGCAGATCTAATTGGCATCATAATCTTATTAAGTATTATTATCCTTCTTTTACAAATGAGAACCCTGAGTCACAGAGGCATTAAGTGACTTGCCCAAGGTCATACAGAAAAGAATAACAGAGCCAACATTCTAACACAGGCAGGCTGCCTCTTGGATCTGAACTGTAAATCACCACTCTCGGGGCATCTGGGTGGCTCAGTCAGTTAAGTGTCCGACTTCAGCTCAGGTCATGATCTCGCAGTCCCTGAGTTCGAGCCCTGCGTCAGGCTCTCTGCTATCAGCTCAGAATCCGCTTCAGATCTTCTGTCTCCCTCTCTCTCTACCTCTCCCCCACTGGTGCTTTTTCTCTGTCTCAAAAATAAATAAACATTTTTTTTTAAAAATCACCACTCTCAGGACAAGAACAGCAGCTGTACCTCTGTTCTTTTACCCTGCGTACCTTTGATTATTGTAAAGGTTCCCCAGCCTAGAGAGCCTCTTTGTGCACGTTATCACCACTCAAAATCTCCATTACCTGTGGCTCCTCTCCTCAACTCTATGCTAGTCATCAGAGAACCTGGGGATTCTCTTTCATCCATGTTTCTCCCAACCCTTAGAGTCACGCTATAAGCACTGAAGTAGCAGGGCTAATTTTAAAATAATTCATGTTATACAAGAACTTCTGAAAAGGAAATAAAAACTTGAAAATTTCCCGACTCTCATAACACTTTCTCACACTAGTTTTGATACATTTGAGGTTTATTTCAATATCTGAAAAATCCCTCTTCAAAGGAAAGTTAAATAATCACATCTGTCTATGGTTGGGATCCCAGGGAAGCCAACGCTGAGATGGTGATTAAAGTGCAAGGGGTTTGGGGAGCTCCGGGGTGGTTCCGTCGGTTAAACACCCACTCTCGATTTCTGCTCAGGTGGTGATCTCATGGTTGTAAGATCGAGCCCTGCTTTGGACTCTGTGCTGGGGGTGGAGTCTGCTTAGGATTCTCTGTCTCCCTCTCTCTCTGCACCCACTCTCTCTCACAATCAACTTTTTTTTTTTTTAAGTGCAAGTGGTTTTGTAGGGAGTGCTCTTGGGATCAGCACCTGGAGAAGGGAAGGGAAAGGAAGGAGAAGGGACAGGAGAGAGAGGGAGGCAGAGCTACAACGCAGGCTCCAGAGGTGTCACAAGAGGCGCTCAGGAGCAGCCATGATCCTTGAGAACTGTCCTGAGTCAGGGGGAGGGGACTGGACACTCACCCAAGGAGGGGTGCCCCTGGGGCAAGGTGATTCCCTTTACCACAGCCAATTCCCAAAGGGGGCTGGCTGTGAAGGCAGTCTGTGGCAACACTGCCAGTAGCTAGAGGGTATGAGTCCTTCTTCCCTGAAAGGCTCCATTTGGGAGCATGCACAGCACAGCATCCACCACAATATCCCACATTGGAACAAAATCAAAAAAATTACACTGCAGAAAGCAGGGCCCCAGCAAATCAGTACCCTCGATTATTGAGAGGTATTTATTTTTCATTACTTTAGAATAAATCATCAGGGTTGACTATTTTGTCAGCCAGTGACTTGGAGGAAACAATGTGCTTCCTTTCCATCATGGACTAACATACAGTCTACCTCCATCACCACCAGATTTACAAAGACTGTGTGTGTGTGTGTGTGTGTGTGTGTGTGTGTGTGTGCGCGCGCGCGCGCGCGCGCGCGTGCGCGCGCATTAGGGCAAGGGGCGGGGGATTTATTTTTATCTAAGTGTGACACCAAATAAGGAGAAAGTAAAAAACAGCTGTGAATCTACAATCCAAATAAATCCAGTAAGTTGATTAATTGGAGGGCAAGCATTTCAGCAATTCAAGACGAGCTACCAACCCCCCTTTTTTTTTAATGTAGCTCTTTTGGTCAAACTTTTGAGGGGTTTTCTCATTAGAGAAAAATTGGAAAAGGATGTTGACTGCATGCCTGGGTCCCACTACTCTGACACATGAGAGTGTCTGTGTACAGACCCAGGAAAGACAGAGCCAGAAACAAAAACTGCCCCCAAAAGCTGGAGTGTAGGGGCAGAGACGTCCCACCCACCCCTGATTCTGACTGGATTCAGGGAGTGGCTCAAAGCATGTGTAGAGAGATCCAATTTAAAGCCCACTCACTGCTCTTGTGTGTCCTTATTAAAAGGTCGACTTCAAGTACTTGACATTTTTTTCAACATGTTGTGTTCCTTCTAAATTTACAAATGCAGCTTGGAATTTCCTAGGCACTTACTAAGCCTTATGTGAAAGTCCTACATTCTAGAAATAATTTACACAGTCAAAACATAAAATTGGGAGCAGAGTGGTGGGAGTGCAGATGAGGAATAGTAATCTCTTTCTGTACTGTTGCTAGCTTGAAGATTAAATAGAATTTGCAAATTGTTGTGACCACTTCTGCTCCCTTTTAGCAAGTTTCCATTCAGACACGGGAAACAGTCCCCACCTCTTGAAACACTGCATGGCACTCTTTTAAATCAAAGACTAATGATCCGCTCTGTTATGTGAAGTCCTTCTCAACATTATTGTAGATAAGTCTGCAAAACTCCGCTCATTTTTGTGTATAACCAGAGTCAATCTTTGAACCCTTTCAGATGCTTTCTCCTTCCCATCGCTGCCGAAGCCACTCAAAAGAAACCTTGTTTTAAGGCTTCACAATTGGCACAAGCCTGAGAGCTGGCCATTTGATTTACAAATAGAGTCCAGCTATTTTTAAGTTGTGTAATAAGCATACACAAAAACTAACCTTCCCTTAACTTTTTAAACACACTCTATAATACCATATGCTGCCTCTTCTGACATCTGTGCTCACCAAATAGCTCTGCAGAGAACTGCTGAAGGGAATGGGTAGTGTGTAACTGGAAATCCAATTGGTCCAGAAATATTCTGTATGGGGAAAAAAAAAGAAATAGCTTTTCCACTATATACGTGTGTGTGTGTGTGTGTGTGTGTGTATACTTTTTTTCAACTTGTTCCCATTAAATTTACAAATGCAGCTCAGAATTTCCTAGGCAAATATATGCCTGGCTTAGTATTTACAGCTTAATTATTTTTGGCAACTCTCTGCTATTGAGGAATATATAGTAATAAACTTAAGTATATCACTTTTTTAGCTGAAAACTTTGACCTCTTTACCAAGTTATTACATATTCTCAGTATTCAGCATTTTCTTTGTTCACAGACTGTGAGAATGGGGTTTTCAACTCCAAATCCGTGGAAGACAAAATCTTAAAATATGCTTCTGCTTCACAGTTTAATGTCACTTTAAGGTTAAGTAACTCTTCAGTGAATTCAATCTATACAGAAAAGACAAGCATTTCTAGTAAAACAAAACAAAGCAAATCTCTTTTGGTCCCATATACACCCTTTTAATATTTTTTTTCTCTCCTGCCTCTCCTTACTTACAAACATCTCAATAAACACGAGTTTCATAAATGATGCTTTGTTCCATTTAGACCACTGAGTATAAACAGGTCGAACAAAACCCACTAAAAGTAAAATAAATAAAATGGTACAGTATAAACTAAATGTTAGGTGCGATACATATGAAAAACCAAGAGTCACACAAGACTCTGGGCTACTAAATGTACAGGGCACTTTTGATGTCAGGGTTAGCAAACTACGGTCTACGGGCCAAATGTTGCCCACACCCACTTTCATACAGTTTGTGAACCAAAAATGGTTTTGCATTTGTAAATAGCCGGAAAAAGAAACAGAGTAATATTTCATGACACATGAAAATTATATGAATTCCAAATTCAGTGGCCATAAAGTTCCATGAGGACACTCATTTATTATGCAGTCTATAGCTACTTTGCCTCTACAAAGACAAACAACATAAACCATAAGGCAGCAGATCCTATCATGTTTACCATCTGGCCTTTTACAGAAAAAGTTTACTGAACCCCTATGGTATAATGCTCCTTTTAGGGAGATTTCCTCCTTTCTCAAGGGATAAGAAATAAGGCCCACTCGAAGTCAGAATCGAAGTGCCTCGGTGGCTCAGTCGGTTAAGTCCAGCTCTTGATTTCGACTCGGGCCATGATCTCACGGTTCATGAGTCCGAGCCCCAGCCGGCTCTGCACTGGCAAGCAGAGCTTGCTTGGGATTCTCTCTCTCCCTCTCTCTGCCCTCCCCCACCAAAATGAATAAGTAAACTTAAAAAAAATTCAAAGTGCCTTCCACAGAGACCTGGCCTGATGCTACAGCGTGTGCTCAGAAGGGTGGCATTGGTACTAACATCTGATACTAGGAAATGCTGGGTATGACACAGCTAACATTCTCCAGTGTTTAGCATGTTTAGCCAGCTAACATTCTCCAGTGTTTAGCCAGACACTATGATAAATGTTCTAAAGAAGTGCACTAAAAAAGAAAAAAAGAAATGGGTAAAATTAATTTTAATGACATATTTTATTTAACCCAATGTACCCAAATATTACCACTGAACATGTAATCAATATTAAAAATTTATCAGTTTAAAACAATTATCAGTTTTGTTGCACTTTTTGGTATGAAGTATTCAAAATCCAGTATTTATTTCATACTTGCAGGTCATCTCACACAACCCACATTTTAAGCACTCAAAACCCACGTGTGTGGAGCGCCTGGGTGGCGCAGTCGGTTAAGCGTCCGACTTCAGCCAGGTCACGATCTCGCGGTCCGTGAGTTCGAGCCCCGCGTCAGGCTCTGGGCTGATGGCTCGGAGCCTGGAGCCTGTTTCCGGTTCTGTGTCTCCCTCTCTCTCTGCCCCTCCCCCGTTCATGCTCTGTCTCTCTCTGTCCCAAAAATAAATAAACGTTGAAAAAAAAATTTTTTTAAAACCCACGTGTGGCTTGTGGCTACCACATTGCACAATGCGGCTCTGAAGCACTGTTTCATGTAATACTCACACCAATGCCCTAAGGTAGGTATTGTTATTATTGCCATCATTCAAATAAAGAAACCGAGATTAGATGAAATGAAGTGACTTGCCCAAGGCCACTTAGGTAGTAAAAGGTAGTGCACAGGGTTCAATTCCAGTGTGGTTCCAGAGCCCCCACTCTGACCCACTGTGTCTCCCAAACTATACAGAACAGACCTGGCTATCACTTCCAAAATATTAGTCCAAACGAAATCTCATGTTTCGTCCCTGCCCCTCCTCTGTAGCTTAGTACACTCTTGTGTTAGTATTTGAACACACCCACTCTCACCTTTCGGCTCTTATCTTCATTGTCATTACCTCAAGCCCCTATGTAGCCCTGCAGAAGACCATCCCTCTTCAACCCAACATTCATTTGCAACATTCATACCATACTCCCCCTTCTCATGCCCAGGGCAGACACAGCTAATCCATCCACTCTATTCCAGTGAACCCAGACTTGACCTTGAAACCATCAATACGACACTCCAAGCAGCCTCTACCATCAACTCAAGATGGCACATGAAACGAAACCTATTTTGCTTCCCCTTGAGGAGACAAATATTTACCCTACCCAATACTGCGCCATGTACAATTTGATGCCTAATAAATATTTGGAATTCTCAAAATAGTAATGCCCTGTCTTAACCATATTCCTGAGAAGATTTAACAAGAATTTCAGCAAAACTTAAATTTATCATATTAAATCATTTCTGCCAGCTACATTTTCATAAATATAAACTCCCAATATTGCCCTGCTGCCAACAGCTATCAAGTACTCTTAAAAAACATAACTCCTGGGGCGCCTGGGTGGCGCAGTCGGTTAAGCGTCCGACTTCAGCCAGGTCACGATCTCGCGGTCTGGGAGTTCGAGCCCCGCGTCCGGCTCTGGGCTGATGGTTCAGAGCCTGGAGCCTGTTTCTGATTCTGTGTCTCCCTCTCTCTCTGCCCCTCCCCCGTTCATGCTCTGTCTCTCTCTGTCCCAAAAATAAATAAACGTTGAAAAAAAAATTAAAAAAAAAAAAACATAACTCCTTATTTGTGTCCAAACTCTTTACCACTCTGGTTTTTAGATTAATTCATGGGCCATTTTCTTCAGAACTAAAGACCCAAGGACCTGCCCACTACCTCCCTACCCAACTCCCCCCATCAAATTTTCTTTGGCCAATTTCACCCTCATCCTTTCAAAGGAAGAAAGTCAAGTCATGGAATTTTCCTAAGAGAAATGAAGAATGCAAGACATACGGCAAGACCAGACCCACTATAATTTCCTTCTGATTGTCAAGTTTTGACATTGCACCTTTGGTATGATGATCATCTTAGCCCAGACCAAGAGATGATAAATTACATTTCCACTTCTTACTCACACTGACAACCTCATGGCAATAATAAAATAACTACCCCATCCCTTCGAGCTTCAAGTAAAGCATACTACCACCATAAATACCCCTTTCTCTTCATTCTCCTGTGCTCCCTCCCCCAATAGCAATACAAGTATCAGCCCTTGCATTCCAACATCCCACAATCCAGCAGGGGCCCATTTGGACACCACCAGCAAATATCTCCAATTCTGCACTTCTTTCTCCAATACTTATAATGTATATCCCCACTTCCTATGAAGAGATGACCAGATGTGTACAATTTAGAGGCAGGTTTTCCTAAAACTGTATTTCAATTTTATTCCTCATCTCAAGTTCATCCCTCAAAATATTTCTTTCCTTATCTCTTTCTTGCATCAAAACAAAAAGTACAAGTCTTTTTTTTTTTAATGATTAATCCACTTACCTGTGCTCCTGATCCTGATCCCACCATTTCTTATCCATGAATTATCCACCCGTCCCCTTTTGCAGCCACCACTTTTACCTCTCTACTGTACATTTTAAAAGACCATCTACCTCTCTCCTTTAAACCATCAAACTTTGGTAAGAGTAGCCTACCCTCATATTCTCTCACCACCCTTTTGTTACTTAAAACTAGGCTTTTGATTCAACTTAAAACCATTCACTTGAAGATCACCAATGTTCTTTTTTCTGTCTTTGTCTTTTCTTCTCTGACCTTCTGGGACAGTTGGGACTATTAAAACTTTCCTTTTTTGTAACTTTCTTCCCTTGGCTTCTGAAACATCTTACCATCTTCAATCTATCCCACTCTCTGGCTGCTCACTGTTTGTCCATTTCATTGATTTATTTTCCTTCTTCCAAGCTTCTATCATCAGTCTTGTTCCATAGGGTTTGTCTCTCTTGTGCATCTTACATGTTCCCACCAAGACTTCGAATATTGTCTGCCTCTGTGAAAACAATGCCTTAAACTCTCTCCCTAGCTGCAATTTCAAAACTATCTGCTGTACATCTCCCCCTGGATGTCTCCCTAAACTTTAAAGCAGAATGTAGCATCTTTTCAGAAAACAGACACACAAACCTCTATCTCCCCATGACTACCACTCCCAGCCATCAGCTCTTTCCTCCAGCACACCCTTCCCTCCCCTAGTATGTGAAATGACTGTTCCCACTAAATGCCAAATATATCAGCAGAAGTAGAACATTTATGAATGGGCATTTGTATAGCTCTGGATGTAAAAGGTAATGGTACAGGACACAGGGTCACACATAAGAAGCACTATTTACAAACCACATTGAATTTTTTATACAAAAAATAAATAAAAATTCTCCAGCCTTCTGCATTTTAAATATTATATGTTATGTTATCCTTCTGGAGTCTCTGAACCTCCTCTAATCCTTCCTTCCTCTTATTCCCCAATTGCCCCCATTCATTCACGCTCAGATAGAGCAAATAACCGATAAATAATAAATTAATGGGGGGGAAATGTCATCGGGCAAACAACTGATTTCAGCATTGTAAAGCCCTCTTTACAACATAAAGGATCAAACGGTAACCCAGCCCAAATTCTTACAGGATCTGATTTCTATTTCCACCACAACCCCTCCGTGAGTCACTGGAGGAGTGACTCATTTCATGTTAGAAGAGGAGCAGCACATGTTTAACTTGGAGTTTGAAGAATCAGTATGTTCACTTTCAGCTTCACTCAGTAACTGATTCATAATCAAACCCCAAAATATGCTTCTCTACCGCATAAAATGAACCCCAATGCTTAGGGATGGGGGTTGCTTGAAAGCAAATACGGAAGTCTAGGAGGAGACTTCTCTCAGCCAGCCATGAATCATCCTAGACTTGCAAGGGCATGTCTCTCACCCTCAGGCTTTCCAGCACTTACTTGGTCAGAAGCAATTCGTGAGATGCTGAAGATGAGTCATTCTCATTTTAATTCTCATTTTAATCAGTTGTGATGACTGCTTAACATAAAGTTTAGATTCTTGGACCTTACCAATGTCTTGAAGGAGTGGACATGAGTCTACTTTTTTTTTTCAAGACTTTATTTTCAGGTAATCTCTATACCCAACACAGGGCTCAAACCCATACCCCGACATCAAGAGTCACATGCTCCACCAGCTGAACCAGCCAGGCACCCTGAGTCTGCATTTCTAATAAATACAACTCACACTTGGAGAAAGCCACAGGATTTAGTGTTAGAAAGATCTATGAGGCTCCTAGCCCCACCCCCACCCCATGTAGAACCATTAGTCCATAAAGAGCAACTCCACCTTGAGCTGAAATAAGAAACTTGCACAAATATGCAGGTAAGCATTTTAAAACTCCTTAGCTAGCCTTATTTTCTTCCATATCAGGAAAATCAACATTTGCAAATACACCCTAGGTCTTACACACAGTTCTCCATATGTTAGGCCTTCCGCAGAGCTCTCCATGTGTTAGGAAAATTTCCTAGAGTATAATGGAAATAGCACTGGACTGAAAATCTGGGGGCCTGTGATGTTTTCAACTCTTGGTCAAGTCACCAAACACCATGCCTTAGTCTCCTCAGCCATAAATTGCTGACTGAATAATTTATGAATTGGCTTATCTCAGAGGTCCCATCCAGATCCAAAATTCTGTGAAGCTCCAAGTAAATTAGGTGGAGAGCTAGCATTTCATTGTGATTCTTCAGATCCAGATTAGATTTCATTAGATCCAGGACTAAATCACCACACACAAACACGACAATAATTTTACAGCAAGGTGACTGATACAACATTGCACCAATACCCCAAAGTAAGGCAAACAAAAAATATGCCATGTTTTTTCAGGCAGTATAAACCTGCAAATTCAGAACCAACAGAACCGACTTCAAAGTCAAGCTTTACTATTTACCCTGTTAACTCCAGAAAGTTATTTCTCCTCTCTTAGCCTCAGTTTCTTCATCTCTAAAATGAAAATAATAGTGCCTTTGTCACAAGGTTACTGAAGTATTGTGCATTAAGTCCCTGGCACTGTAAGGAAACTCAGTATTTAATATGTTAAATCTCTTCCCAGTTCCTCCTAGTGATGTGCCTTTTATAGAGTTCCCAGTTCAAGATCATCCCAACTGATGATTAATAATTGCCTGTCATGATTGTTGCTATTCACTTTTAATAACAATAGCTACCATTTTCTTGAATAATTCCTATGTGTTAAGTGCTATAAACATGTTATCTCACTTAATCCATACAATAACCATGTAATTGCATCAGGCAGGAACCACTATTCTTCAGATAATAAAACTGAAGCCTGGTGAGATCATGACTGACCACATACAATCACTAATGGAAGGTTATTCAGGCAGCCTGGCTTCAGAGTCTAACCACATCGTGATTACACTATGGTCCTTTATCCTCTGGCACCACGTACATACTCACACACGTATATATATTTGTGTATATATATATACGTATAAATACATATCACACAATAGTAAAGACATGTGAATGAAGAGTCCACACCCTTTAAAAATAATTCTCACAAAACTACAAGTTCAGACTGAGTTCTACTGGCAAAGCTTCCTGTGAAAACCTGCCCTGGGAGACCTGCCCACACACTAATTAATCTACTCTCATAAAAACCGTGGGACTGATTTTGATCTACAAGCCATGAAACATACGCTCAGGAGCTTTGTATCCACCAGAAAGCCCATCCAAACTGAATTGGATGATTTTTTTTTAATTTTTTCAGCTAATATCTCAAATTTGAGAAATATTGATTTCCCACCCTTACCTGGATCAAGATAGAAAATAAAACACCCTATCATCAATGTGAGAAAGACAATAAAGGACAAAGAAGAATTTTTAACTTTTTTTTTTCTAATGTTTATTTATTTTTGAAGGAGAGAGAGAGAGACAGAGCATGAGCAGGGGAGGGGCAGAAAGAGAGGGAGACACAGAATCCAAAGCAGGCTCCAGGCTCTGAGCTGTCAACACAGAGCCCTACGCAGGGCTTGAACTCACAAACTGCGAGATCATGACCTGAGCTGAAGTCGGATGCCCAACTGACTTGAGCCACCCAGGAACCCCAAGAATTTTTAACTTTTAAAAAATAGGAAGTAAACACCCCATTAACTCTCCAAGATTTTAAAGCAAAAAGAAAAAGCACTAATAAATAATATGGTTACACTCATAGAGTAAGTCTCATGCCAATGCCTCAATGGGAAGACGGAAGTAGGCTTGGCACCATAAATAAATAAACAATGAATTCCCACTGTAGCACAAGATGCCCTACAGAACAGCCAAGGTTTCCACTGACATTTTCTGTTTAGGTTTTTTTCTTAAATCAGGTTTATGTAAAACCATCAACAGGGAATTCATTAATAAGGGGAAAGGGTGTATTAGTTATTATTTGAGGCAAACCTCACTCAAGAGAAACACTGAAAGTTTACAAATGACCATCTGAAACTGTGGAAAGAGAAGGGGAATAAAGCAGAAAGAATGATTTCTAGGACATTAAAAAATAATTCAATCATTCCATATGCCTTCACAGGTGAGAGGACAGTTCTCATATCTGACCCATGAGTTCAAGTGTTCTTAAACTTTTTTTCTTGATTTGGCATGGAACTCCAGGGTAACATCACACCAAAGGAAAAGATAAAAACCAAGAAGGGAAGAAATAAATTGACAGACTCACTCTCCACCCAACGTAGAGTCTGATTTGATTTCAAATACCAAAAGCTACTCCATCTTCTCTCCTCTGGTAATTACGACCTGCTGAATTTTTACCATGTTTTGTCAATTATGTCCACTTAACTATTTTATGCAATAGAAGACTATGAGCTTAGCTCTTTTCACTATAAAGAGGATGATGATGACGGTGGCCATGAGGGCGGCGGTGGTGGTGGTGGTGGTGATGGTAGGGTACGGTAGGGTAGTGGCAGGGATCATGACCAGCACACTTCAATGTCTGAATCTCACCACTGAAGAGGCATTAATACACCTGTACAGAATGCCACAAAGCTTAGTAAAAACATTTATGCTAAAGGGCCATTGTTCACCCAAAAAACCTCATAATTGATCCCAATAAATGTAGAATTAATATATTTAAAAACGAATAAGCTAACTCTAATGTAATCAATGCTGCTGGCCTCAAGGATGGAAATGTAAATAAAATTTTCCCTGTATCTGTCAAACAAATACATGAACTCTTCCTTGAGGACAAGCCATACTTTCCTGACTATTTTAAAATTTATTTCTATCTTTTCCATTTTTAAAATTTTAATTCCAGTGTAGCTAACAGACAGTGTTATATTCATTTCAGGTGTACAGTGTAGTGATTCAACAGTTCCATATATTACTCAGTGCTCATCAAGATTAAGTGTATTCTTAATCCCCTTCACCTGTTTCATCCATCCCTTTTTTAAGGCATATTCTGCAATGTGAATCCTTTAGCTATTATCCTTTCTGACACGAATTAGGTTACAAATGCATTCTGGTTATGCTGGAACACTGCTCTACCCCAGGAATTTCTAAAAACACCAGGACTGTTAGAAACAGCCACCCAGAAATAGCGCCCCCCCTTACCCAGTTCTGCTGGAAGATGAATCTTTATTAGAACCAACCTTTTCCTGGAGGCCCTCATAAGAAAGTGATGAAATAATCAGACCTAAGGTGTATTTATGTGTTTGTGTTTATGTGGCAAGGGAGAAAACACTGAATCCTAGGAGGATCTCTGGATGTCGAAGATGCACTGATTTAAAATGCTCATTTGTCTATGTACTGCTCCAACTGGAGAAGTCAAATAAAAAAAAAAAAAGTCATGGTCCTTAAGTCCTAACATTACAGGAAGCATCTGCTTTGAGAACAATGACTCATAGCCTCTGATAACAGAGTAACATTCTCCTTTGAAAGAGAGAGAGTACTCCCAGAAATGGTATTTTCAATGAAACTGTATGTCAACAGAGTCAAAAAACACCCATTGAAAGAGGTACATTTTCTCTCTCTCTTTTTCAAAGATCCATTCTGCTCTCAGGACAGTGTTGTCTGATGCAGTCTTGAGCACATTAGCCTTCCCAGAAGCATATGACCAACTCTCTTCCCAAAAGAAAAATCTAAGAATAAAGTTTAAAAACGAGCCACAATATCCCCTTCCCCCCACCACAGTGTTGGTACTATTTGCAGAAAAAAGAAAAGAGCCTGATGAAGGAGATTGCAGAAAAGATAATGCAGTAGAAATTCTAAAATAAGAGCATGCAAACATCTCAGCAAAGCCCAAACATTTATTAAAATCATCCATGTTATTCTGGACCTCTGCATTGCAGTAAAACTGCCACACTAGTAGAGCCAAGATGATAAATTTTAGTTAGTAAATAATGAATGTGGAACTACATGAAATATTATCCGCCCTGACTTAGTATTTCAATATTTTCTTTAGCCATTATCATAAGACCAGGATTCATTCATTTTCAGAAATACTAATTCAATAACAAAAACAGAGGTCTCCTCCCATATAAAAAGGAAATAATGCTTCCTGTATCTTCTTCAGTATTACTACCTATAATATTAACTGTTTACTGAATTCCCAATAGATGCTAGACACTGACTTTTACTTTACACCTGCCCTGGGAAGTAAGTTTCATCATCCCCATTTTATAAATGAGGAAACTGAGGCTCGGAACAGTTAGATTACTGCAGGAGATCATGCAACTGGTGCTAAGACAATCTCAGATCTTTAGCCCTAATCTACATTTCCTCTCCAGGGAAACAAGGCCTCCCCCCTTCCTTTCCTTACATTTCTCCTATGAAAGACAAAGTGGCTTGGCCCCTGTACACACCACTTCTTGCTGACTTCTATCCCAAACTTACCCACCTAGTCAGTCAACTTCTGGTGGAGATATAGATAAACTTTGATTTTATCTCCTTTCACGATAGTGTTAACTTCTCTATGCTGGTAGAGGATAAACATTAATATAATGAACTATTGTGAAATCCCTTCCACTCTTAATTATGTGACCTTAAATTAATTTTTTAAGATAACTCTTAACATTATAGGCACTGATGCCTCAATTTCTGCCCTCTGACTAAACATCTAAACATGCTTCCAGTTAATTGTGCTTATAGTTAGGTGGTTAGGATTATGGGTGATCTTTGCTTATTTCCTTTACTTCCAGGATGGTTTATCAGGTTGTAAGCACTGAGCATATATTTCTCTTTCAATTAGAAAAAAAAATACTATAAAGGTTCATTTTAATGGAAAAAAAAGCTAAGGTATTTACCCCCAAAATTACTTTTCCCTTAGAATCGAAAAAGAAGACATTTACTGAGCCAATTTAACCCTAAACCAGATTAGAATCCAAACTTAAGGGAAGTGGGTTCTTTTACAAATGGCTCCCACATTTATATCATTTTCCCCTGTACTTTAAAAATTAAGAAATATTCCATAAAACTGGACTTTAACATTGTGTAGCTCTTTTCCTTTCCACAAGCGTATTTATTAACATCCTTAGCACTCGGTAAATATAAAGAAACACAGTTGCATATGGCTTATGTAAGCTATATAACTACGGTTTTGTGTCAGACTATTAAGTTTGCCCATTTCCTCTTCTGGGCAGTCACCGGCCTACATTTCCTAGCTTCATTTGCAGCCCCACGTGGCCATCACAAGAGAAACAGAATTGATAATGAGCCACTTCTAGGCCTATCCCATAAAAACCTCCCACATGAGAAACTCAGTGCTCTTTCCCTGAAGTCTCAGAGCCACATGTTGATGAGGGAGCCACAAACTGGAAGGAACCTGGGTCTCTTGGAAGAGCATACAAGAACACCATTTTAGACTTCACAGGAGCAAAAATTAAAAGTGTACTACATAAAACACTGCAACTCTGGGGTTTCTCTGTTACCCACCCTAGCACATGGCTTTATTAACATACTCCAATTATTACTACAGAAGGGTAAGACTCTGTGCTGTTTATCTTACCTTTTTCAAAGACTCCCTCTGCTTCCAGGACAGAGACCGTGAGGTTGGCTGCCATCTTGATGACCTCAGCCTTCACAGTGACCTGGGAGGGGCTGTGTTCCAGAAGCTCTACCCCAACAGTCACATTTCCTCCAGGCCTAATGACCCCTGGGGCTGTCACCAGAAACCTAGGCCTAAAGAGTTCCCAACAAGAGAAAAATACAATTTCTTATCTTTACATCTGCATTCTTTTCCAATCCTCAAATTTCACAGTGAGATAGACCCTCCATACTGTGTCAGTTCCAATTGTTGCAATTATCCCTGTATTGCTCCCACTGCTCCATTTAGCAACTGCACTGAAATGCTATGGAAACAAGAAATCCCATAAATCAATTTTAATGCAGTAATTCCTGTACACTAGAGGAGGGCATGTGTTATTTCCATTTTATAAGCCACAAACAGCACAGGATGGCATACACTGTGGCATGCAGAAGTTAGTGGCAAAGTTATAAGCCTCTAAGCTTCTCCTTTACAGACAACCTCATCCCAGTGTGATTTTTTTTTCTTGGCTTAAACACACGCGCACGCGCACACACACGCGCACACGCGCGCGCACACACACTTTGCGGGTTTTATTCAAACTTTCATCCTTGGGCATCTGCCCCAGAAAACATCATCTAACAAATACCACTGATTGAAAGACACCATCTGAAATTAAACTGCCAGTGGTAAAATGCCCAGGTGTAGCAGGGCATAAAAGTCAGCAAAAACAGCACTTTCTCTGCCCAAGCCAGGGGTTAAGGCTCAACTGCAAAACCCTTTAGGAGTGGGGCACTTTCCATTATGCGGCTTGTCTCATTAGTTATCTTCCTGCAGTGTCTGCACCTGAACCACTTCAGTCGCCGCAGCCCCACCTTGCCAATGCCGAAGTTGGGACAGTTAGGAAAAAATAGATCATGTGCCTTCGGGAGAAGAAGGCACGCTGTGTGGGAGAAGGAAAAAAAAAATTGCTTTGAGGAAAAGGCAGAGGCGACACGGACTAAAACTAGAAGGACTCTCTAGAAAGTAATTTCGGCCAGAGAGACGCTTCAACAACTTCACGGGTGGAAAAAGTAACTGTCCCGCGGAGAAGCACGCTGAGGCGACAGGCGGTCAAGCCTCCAGGCCGGTGCCTGGCTAGGGAGTGCCGCGGCGCGGCGGGTTCCCACCCGCGGCCGCACGGCCGCCGCCCCCTCCCGCCCGTCCGCCCGCCCCCCGCGCGCGCCCCGCGCCCGCGCTCCTACCCGGGGGCCGCGGCCAGTACCACGGTCCACACGCACACGAGGTGGGCGGCGGTCAGGAGCCCCGGGCCCCGCATCTCGGCCGCGTCTGCCTGAGCCACCGTCGGCTCCTGGGGAAATTCGCGGGCGCCGCGGGGTGTGGCTTTCCACCTCCTCCCCGCTTTTTTTTTTTCCCCTGACTCTGGAGTTTAGCAATCTGAAATGGGCGCGCCTAGAAGCGGAGTGAGAAGTCTAAATTGAGACGGGACTTGGTGGCTCCACCCCTCCCACCCGCATCACAATGGCGCTTCTGGCTGCTCCGGCAGGCATCGCGAACCCAGGGGGGGTCCGAAAGCGGTCTCTAAATGCGGTCAGCCCCACCTGGCCCCCAGCATCCCTGCTCCCCGCGGAGAACACAGGGCGCCCGCTTCCCCAGCCCACCGGGTTCCTCGGGCTGTTTACACTAGCGCTCTACCAACGATGCCCAGAGTGAATAAACAGGCCCATCCTTGTGAGGAGAAATTCAGAGCAGCTATGTGAACTGGAAAAAAATCAATCATTGTCCCCCAGACTATGAGTCATAATTTTAGAGAAATGGCACACACACACGCATACACACACACACACACGAGGCCAAACCAAGGTACTTTCTGGATAGTTTAACGTATGTGAATGAAACAGGAGGGAAACGATTTTTACTTAAAACACAAATTAAGGTATTTTGTTTGCCTGTCCAGGAAAATGTTGTGGTTTCTCGGTTTAAAAAAAAAAAAAAAAAAAAAAAAGGAAGAAAGAGAGAAAAGGAAAGAAAGGAATTCTGGCACATGCAAAAGCTAGGTGTTGCTACTCAGAACTGTGAGAAACTATTTTCCGGGGAGATGCTTTATATTTTGGGCCGTCTCTAAACACTCTTGCTACAGAAAGTATTCATTAAAACTGTAAAGTTTGGGGCGATTTGTATAAACACATTTAGGATTGGGGCAGCTCTCCTGTCCCAATAGGACAGTGGCCCTGGGTGCCCAGCAGTTACTTGAGCCCAGCTCCTTGCCATCCTGGCTTGTCAACAAGCTCCTTCCCCAGTTCTTTGGCACTGGCACCATCTTCAGATGACTCAGGTTTCACCATGACTACACCATAAAAGCAGAGAACTGCCAGAAACTGTTGGAAACAGGGCACATTCAGTCCCTGACAACTTAAAGTTTCTAACCCATGGAGAAAAGTTTTAGATGGTGACTTTTGAATGCGGGGTAAAATGCAAAAGGAAAAGAGGTCAGCAAAGGGATGTCATATGACAAAGTTATGTGCTAAATAAGGGAGAAAGTAGCACCTAGACAAACTGTGGTTTTTGGAATCCAGGAACTTGCCTTCCTCCTTTTCCTGTTCCACCCTTTTTCACCCTGCTGCACAGCTAGCAGAGGTCCCTTATGTCCCTATGTCTCCCACAGGCAGTCTATCTTTAGTGGCCGGCTTCCTGTGCAGGCAGGGCTTGAGGATAGTGAAAAGTGTCTGAGTGGATCCTTGGGTAGAGATCCTGTCCCTAACATAACTATTACCGCTGTTCTAGTCTCCTTACCTCTGTTGTTCAGCGAGGAGGACCGGGGTCAAGTGTGAGCCAAGCCTGGAGCTCTAAATCCGTGCTTCTCAAACTCTAACACGTATGAGAACCACATGAAAATGCAAGCGCTATTTCTGGGATGGGGACTGAGATTCTGCTTTTCTCCAGTATACTGTGGGTCACAGAAGGTCTACAAGGAGAGGCAATTTGGAGGCACTTTGACTTAAAAAGGGATTTGGGAACATGGAGAGAATTCTTTTCAAGCTTCACTTCACGGGGATGGATCAACAAGTTCAGCTTTGTTCTAGAGGCAAGAAGATGTAAGAGGGACTCCAAATGTTGCATTCCAAGAAGACCTATAGAAAAGTTTAGAATGACCTAGTTATTTATTTGTTTAAGTTTATTTATTTAGAGAGAGAGCACAGGCAGGAGAGGGGCAGAGAGAGAGGAAGAAAGAGAGAATCCCAAGCAGGCTTTGTGGGGCTCAAACCCATGAACTGTGAGATCATGACCTAGTGGAGATAAAGAGTGAGACATTTAACTGACTGAGCCATCCAGGCACCCCTGACCTAGTTGTTTTATAAAATTAAATCTGTGCCAATCTTAAAATGTACCTCTCTATTTATGCCTTCCTTCTTTCAATACACACTTGTTGAAAAGCTTAATCACACAGAAATTTAGCGATGTAGATTTGCATAGAGATGAAGCTACTACAGGCGTGGTACAGAGCACTCAATAAAAATGTTTTAAAAGGATTACCTCTGTTCATCTCAGAGGTTTTTTTAATCAATGAAGAAAAATTGAAAATAATCTGAGGCTAAAAATAAGGGATTGGCTTAAATAAATTATGGTATATCCATGCAACAGAACACTGCAAAGTAATTAAAAATTAAGTTCTTGAATTGGAGACTAATTATCTAGAGATAAACATTCATGATATGCTGATGTGTGGATAGAGAACCTGTTTTATAAAACAGAATCTAAATATGATTCCATTTTCATAAAAATAAAGTGTGTTTATGTATACATATATATTATAGATATATGCACTAAAGACAGAGTTGAAGGATATTCACCAAAATGTTATCTGTATCCTGGTAATTACCTGTATCTACCAACTGTTCCATAATAAATATAATTGTCATTTTCATTTTGGAAGAAAACAATAAAATGGTATTGTGTTACTAAGTAGCGAGTAAGGGAGCATCTTAGAAACTCTTCTGAATAAAATTCATGAATTTTAATACTAAAAAAATATGTGTGTTCCTCCCATGAAAACTGAATGGCCTTTGGCATAAGAATTCCCCACTGCTCCTGTGTCCCTCCTGACCTATCTTCAGGGTGTGGTTCAACGAGAAAGCAGAACCAGTATGAGACTGATCCTATGCAATCATGGCAGCTGGTGGAGCAGCCATGGCTTCTGTGTCTAGTGTTGAACCTAAAGTTGCTCTAAGTCAGCCGGGGTGGGGGGGGGGGAGAGCTAAACGTGGACAAGAACAAGGAAACATGAGGGAGAACTGGAACCCAGGTCTCTCTTAGCACCTCCAACTGTGCTGTTATGGGTAATCTGCAAGAGAAGCTGGCATCTTTCACCAAGAGCTGCATATGCACTCTCCAAAAGGGGATACAAAATTCCTTTAATCATCTTTGGACTTTGTTCATGCCTCATCTAGCTGAATCACATTCTCACTTTGAGATCCTATATAATACCAAGGTATAAGTTAATAGCTACTATTAACACATATGATAAAAGAATGACAGGGAGAAAAAAATATTTGGTTAATATGTACACAAATGTATTTATAGCAAAACAAGAGGGAAGTGCAAATACACTTTGAGAAATGAGGGTACAGTCCTCAGTTTTGCTACTGGTCACATGGAAGTAGATGGTATTTATAAACTACCTTCTTCCACTACATATTTCTCTGCTCTCAATAAGCACCTAACTTCTTTGCATGGTTCTTTGTGTGGTGAGGTGACCCAAATCTTCATTCCTAAAGGATCTGGGCCATTAGCAGTTCTTCCTATATCGTATTGTTGTTTTCTATTGATCTTAATCATGGGACCTGGGAAAACTAAGAGATGCCCCAGTATATCTTCTGCATTCTAGAAATACTCCAAACTTTCAGTGTGTGGTGGCAACTCCTTGACAAGCAGGATCATTCACTCACTCCTGCCAATAGATAGAGTAACCTCTTCTTTGGCTATTGATCCACTGACATGAGGAGCCCCAAGTGACCAGATATCAATCTCAACCACCAGTTTAGCTGAAACATTGCAGTCCCCTACTAGAAGAAGTGCTCTCTTGGAAACCGAGACCTCTACACCAGCAGAGCCCAATGTTACTCTGGAATTAGAAGCAAAAATTTCAGTAGTGGATCACTAGAGGTAATAGAGGAACCACTCTTATTTCCACCCCTTTATTCTCAGACCAGTGAAACTGGCTTTAGGAGAAACATTAGTTGCTGATTTACAGCACACACCACATCCTAGAGTTTATTGTTCAATTTTTACACGCTCAAATTTGTAACATTTCAGAAATATTATATATGAAATTAATGTCAATTTATATACATCATCTATTTGAGGCCTATATCGATAGAATGCTGCACAGAACACCAAAATATTCCCTGAGAATTTTTTTACCCAAGAACAGAAAGAAAAAAAAATCCCTGTCCACTGGAAAACAAGGAATGATATTGAAATTAACTAGGGATAATAATAATGAGACATATCTTTAACTTTCTATATGACAGTACAGAGTTTAAAATTAGAATTCTATGTCCAACCAAAATATCAAACAAGAGTGAAGATAGAAGAAAAATATTTCCAGAAGTGGAATGGCTCTGAAACTTTGCCTTCCACAAACTCTTTTTAGGAAGTTACTTTAGGAAGACATATTTAGCAAACCAATTTTAAAAAGCCAAGACAAAGGAAGTTGTAAGACTCAGGAAAAAGTATATATAACCCCGAACAGCAATGAAGAAAGAAGTTTCAACAGGAAGAATTCTAAGAATAAGATTTCAAGGGGGGAGAGGGGGAAGGGAGATCTTAATAGAATAGATTAACACGATGGAAAATTAGGGGAGAAAATTGAAACAACAATATTGTAAGATAATGCAATAAAAGGTAAAGTAAATTAGATGCTCAAGGAAAAAGAAAACTGAATAAAAAGGGAAGTATAACTGTAATTCATTAGTTGGGTCTGCAATAAACAATAATTACATAATTATGTTGATACAAGCATGGTATATTGATCTATAACTTACAGAATCGACCTCACTGAAGGGAAGGAATTAAACTTTATTCCACTTTTCCTATACAAACTGTATCACTGGGTAACTAGTGGATATGAGGACATTTCTCCTTATACAAGTTTTTGAGTTGATAAATGTAAAATGAATATGAGAATTAGAGCAGCACCGAAACACACCCTTAATGAATTAATAGATCTAGACCAGTGCTGCCCAGGAGAACTTTCTGTAATGATAGAAATGCTTTGCATCTGCCCTAACACAGTAGCCATGAGCAACATGAGGTTATGAGCGTTTGACATGTGGCTAGTAAAACTGAAAAACTGAATTTTAATGTTATTTAATTTGAACTAATTTAAATGTAAAAAGCAACATGTGACTAATAGCAGCCACCATAGATCATGCAGACCTAAACAATGATCATAAATGCCCACTAAGTATCACAAAAGGAGACATCCAGATAGTATGTCTCCCAGTAGAAGAACCCATACCACCTAAGTGGGCTTGCCAAAAAATTGAATGCAAATCAGATCAAGCCTCTAGATTCGACTACCAATTTGCAAGGAAATATAGGGGATCATATTAAATACTACATGGATGTATTAACAAAATTCAGACCACAGGAAAATTTATAAAACAATCTAATTTCTTCAACAAATAAATTGCAAGGAAAAATAAAAGAATGGAAACTATGGATTTAAAGGGACTTAAAAGACAACTAATAGCAATATATTATGAAAAATTTGGTTCCATCACAAACCAAAAACCTAAAAAAGAAGTTATTACATTTCTGAATGGTTGAAATTGTGAATACCGACAAGATAATGGATGATATTTTAAAAATTTTATTAATTATTTACATTGGGGTTCTATTTTCTTTTTTTGAGTTCTATTTTCTAAAAGGGTGTTTATCTTTTGGAAATACATACTGAATATTTGTGGGTGAAATATTACATCTGGGATTTGCTTCATAACACAGGAACCAATTCAGACCTATAAGATGGCTATTATAAAAACAAAAACATGGGGCGTCTGGATGGCTCAGTCAGTTAAGTGTCTGACTTCAGCTCAGCTCATGATCTCTTGGTTCATGAGTTTGAGCCCTGCATTGGGCTCTGAGCTGTCAGCACAACTTCAGATTCTGTGTCTCCCTCTCTCTCTCTCTCTGCCCCTCCCCAGCTCGTACTCTGTCCCTCTCTCTCTCAAAAATAAATCAACATTTTAAAAAATTATAAAAACAAAAACAAACAAAACAGAAAATAACAAGTATTAGAAAGGGGTGTAGAAACCTTTGTTGAAAGGTGCATTGTGCATTGTTGGTAGGAGTGTAAATGGTGCAGCCACTGTGAAACATGGTATGGCAGCTCCTAAAAAAAATAAACATAGAATTACCATACAATCCAATAATCCATTTCCGAGCATATGCCTAAAAGAGTTGAAATTGAAGGTAGGGACTCAAACAGATATTTGTACACCCTTGTTCATAGAAGAATTCTTCACGAAGGCCAAAAGGTGAAAGCAACCCAAGTGTCCTTGATGAATGGATGAATAATAAAATGTGATGTATCCTTACAATGAGATATTATTCAGTCTTAAAAAGGAAGGAAATTCATGCTCAGGTTGGGACCTTGAAAATATCATGCTAACTAAGGGAAATAAGCAAGTTATGAAAGGACAAATGTTGTATGAGTTCATTTATATGAGGTACCTAGAGTAGTCAAGCTTATGGGGATACAGAGTACCTTCCACTGGTGGTTGCCACGGGCTGAGGAGAGGGAGGAATGGAGAGTTATTGTTTAACGAGTAGGGAGATTCAGTGTGGGAAGATGAAAAAGTTCTGGAGATGGATGGTAGTGGTGGTTACACAACAATGCTAATGTACTTAATGACAAAGAACATTAGCTTAAAAATGGTTAAGGGGTGCCTGGGTGGCGCAGTCGGTTAAGCGTCCTACTTCAGCCAGGTCACGATCTCGCGGTCCGTGAGTTCGAGCCCCGCGTTGGGCTCTGGGCTGATGGCTCGGAGCCTGGAGCCTGTTTCCAATTCTGTGTCTCCCTCTCTCTCTGCCCCTCCCCCGTTCATGCTCTGTCTCTCTCTGTCCCAAAAATAAATAAACGTTGAAAAAAAAAATTTAAAAAAAAATGGTTAAAATGGTAAATTTTATGTTATGTATATTTTACTACAAAAAGTAACAATACAGGAAGGGATAAGCAGGTGGGGCAAAGATGGAATTATACGGCTGTGAGTTGATGACTGTTGAAGCTGAATGATGAGTATATGGGGATTCATTTTACTCTTCTCTCTACTTCTGTATATGTTCAAAATTTTCCATAATGAAAATATTTTTGTACCAAAACAAGATTTATACGAAGAAACAAAAAAAATCAGTTTAAAGGAAAAAACTAAGGGGCACCTAGGTGGTTCAGTCAGTTAAACATCTCACTCTTGATCTTGGTTCAGGTCATGATCTCACAGTTTGTGGGTTCAAGCCCCACATGAGGCTCTGCACTGACAGCACGGAGCCTGCTTGGGATTCTCTCTCTCTGCCCCTCCCCCGCTCATGTGCACACTCTCTCTCCCTCTCTTTCTCTCAAAATAAATAAACTTAAAAAAAAAAAAGGAAAAAACTTAAACAGAAAAAGAGCTAATAAAACTCACCAGAAAAATATCATCACAAAGAAAATGAAAATTATGACCAAAAATTGTGTCCTAAATTACCACAGCCTAAGGAAGATACTTACGTAAGGCTTCAATGAAGAGATGGAGAGCCAGTGGAAAGATGAAACTGGAACTAGAAATGCAAGGAAAGAAAATTCTCAGTTTAAAATGACTTCCTCTAGAAAGAGACAATTGTAGGTAATGGGGATTGCTGGGTTTTCTTTTGTTTTTCTACTAAGTCTTGTAGAATTATCTGAATCTTTAAACTATGTGCATATGTAATTGTTTTCACACTATATGTCAAGATTTTTAAACCTCACCAGTAGTATATACACACCAAAGGTTAATTGTTACATTGACCTAATACTTTGTTTTGTTCTGTTACCAACATTTTAACTTCTTGGCTTCTCCTTGCTTTTCATATTCATTGTTCACTTTTGGCACCTGTGTAACCTTAGAAATGAACACTGTATATTGACTACCAGAAAGTGATCCAGTGACTCCCTCTGCCATATATTCCTTTTTCAGAGCTGGAAAGGTAAAATACACCTTTCTAGTTTCAATCCAGCTAGACGTGGCCATGTGACATAATTCTGCACGACAATACATCCAAAAACAGACTGCAGAGAATGCATTCTCTCCCTGAATAAAAAAGCAACACCCCAAGAGAGCAGGCCTTTGGCTTGTCTGCTTCCAACCTGCCCAGGACACAGGCATCAGACCTTGCAACTCAGAGGATGAAAGCCACCTGAGGAGAACAGAAGGAAAGATAGGTACAAGGTACCTGGATCTGGAGCGCACTAGTAAGCAGCTGTAGCAGCCCTGGACTGCTCCAAATCCCTCCTTCCCCATCAGTTCATCTCCTTGTGGGAGGGAATTCCTGAGTCAGTGCCAGCCTGTCAAGCCTTTCCCCATGGGATTCTCCCCTTGGGCGAGGTTGGCAAGCTGTATGGTGAGCCTACTGTTGCCTCAAAGCTCTCCACTGCCACTTCTCTCTCATGCCTGTCCAGAACATGAAAGGTGATCTTTCACATCCTGTCTTGCCCCCACAAAACCAGCACACCCTTGAGGTCAATGAGAAAGCAAGTTCTCCACCCATTCTTCAATATTTTTTCTTTTGATTACGGCATACATTTCCACTGTCGTATTTTTTTAATATTTCTTTGTTTTTCTTTCTTTCTTTCTTTTTCTTTCTTTCTTTCTTTCTTTCTCTCTTTCTTTCTTTATTGCTTTATTTCTTTATTTCTCTTTCTTTCTTTCAAGAGACAGAGAGTGTGTGCCCATGTGCGAATGTGTGTGAGCCAGGAAGGGACAGAGAGAGAGGGAGAGAGAATCCCAAGCAGGCTCCAGGCTGTCAGCACACAGCCCATACCAGGGGCTCAATCTCACAAACAAAGCATGAGATCATGACCTAAGCCAAAATTAAGACTTGGATGCTCAACTGACTGAGCCACCCAGGGCCCTGCCCCCCACTGTCATAGTTTAATCATAAGTTTCATCCAATCAAGCTTCAAGGGATGTTATAAGGATATATTTACTCCCATGTGCTAAAATGTGTTTGCTTATTGAACTTTTATCAAATCACAGATTTTTGGAAAAAGGAATTGTATAACAGGAAAGAATAAAACCTATGTGAATAGCATTACATAAATCTGATTCTAATATATTTAGAATATAAACCAAGTATTCAATGTACAAAAATAAAAATGATTTGAAATGGAAACAAAACAGAAATGAGTCATGAAGCCAACCATATCCTTGGGTTTGTAGTGCCTAGTTTCACTGTCTTTGCTGACCTGCCTCCAGATCTTAGACTCAGTTCATCCATAATGGCTAGACTTGCCTTTGCCATGCAGTTCCCACCTCAGGACTCAGCCTGAGCCTGTGTGCATTCATACATATTTAGCTCATTTTGGCTTCTGCTCCCCTCCCAGGGTCAGCTGGCCCAAGAGCCACACAGCTGCTGTTCTCAATTCCTTGCTTTCACTGGCACCAAATATATACTTTGACTCCTATAGGGCCTGGTACTCTACCACCATTGAACTAGTCTCTTACAGAAAGATGACATTTTCATTTTCAATACGTTAAAAAATCATATATTAATGAGGACTTCATTCAGATGCCTCTTTCAGTTACTGAAATAATTTATTATTGCATACTGCCTTTTTTCTCTTTTAATTTTTACTTCTTCCATTTATTTTTTTATTTATTTATAGAGAGAGCAGATGTAAGTGGGGGAGAGGGGCAGAGGGAGGGAGAGACAATTTTAAGCAGGCTCCATACTCACCGCGGGGCCTATCACAAGGCTCGACGCAAGGCTCGATCCCAGGACTCTGGGATCATAACCTGAACCGAAATCTAGAGTCAGACGCTCAACTGACTGAGCCACACAGGTGACCCTCCTTTTCTTTTTAAATTAGCTAGGCACAACCCATGGATCAGGACCACTGGATACTTCATCAAGAATTCTTGGGCTTTAGCTGGGAGGATGGCCTGCCAAGAGAGAGAAAACAAATTGACTCAGGTATCCTGTATGTCCCCAGGAGTCAGTGTAGCAGAAGTTTATTGAAGACAAGGAACATGGGATGCTCTCCTCTTGCATGAGCAAAGAAAAGAAATGAGCAGGGTTCTTCTTCAAAAGTCAAGATAAGATGCCTGCATTTCCCTTCATAGAGATATAGCATCAAAGAGAATTGGAGCTACAGGATTTCTACACAAATGGTGGGTCAACCTTCTCAGCCATGGCAAGGGTCCAGGACGATGCAGGGAGGACTGTTCCTTCTACTCTCTTTTGTACACACAGGGACTAATGGATAAATAGACAGTGTGTCTCGTCCAAGAGTGGGCAAAGTTGAGAAAAACCCAACTGAGAGGGTTTTGTGGTTTGGCTTTGTTCCTTTCTTTTTTTAACTTAAAAAATTATGTGACAACTCCTGACAAGTTCAACACCTACCTCTTTGTTCTCTCCTCCATTCTCTTCCTCTCCCTCACTAGATATTTGACATTGTCTGTCCAGAAGCAACCATCATCGTCATTTAGAATACACCCTTCCACTCAGTACTCATACTAGTAAGGTTGAGTACATCTTCGCATATTAATTTTCATCTTCTATAAATGGCCTCATGAGATCTTTTCTCCCGTTTGTATTAGGTTGTCTTTTTCTCACAGATTTGTAGGAACTTTATGTGTGCTGGACTGAAATGTTATCCTAATGTATAAGTTACAAATATTTCCCTCAGTCTCTCTAGTTTTTGTTTATTCTCTCCTCTGTGGTACAGAAATTTGTATTTATGGTATGGGCAAATTTGTCACACTTTTATTTCATGGGCTGTGCCTTCTGTTAAAAAATAATCTCTTCCTACTGCAAAGTCAAAAAGATATTCTCCCATAATTTCAAGTAGTCTTAAAGTTTTTTCACGTCTAGATTTTTAATCCATAAAAATTTTTTCTTTACATACAGTGTGAGGAAGGTATCTGATTTTACTTTTCCATAGGAATCCACTGTCCCAATAAATGGGTTAAATAATGATTCTTTCTCTAATTTATTTGTATTGCCACCTGAACAGACTTTTAGTTCTTCAGTATTTTGTCTGCATTTCCTTCTATAGTAACAAAAATTTTAACTGGAAACCTGGGCATTCAGACTTAAGTACATTTCCCAGCCTTACTTACAGCAGAATGTGGCCATGTTCTGGCCAACAAGTTGTTAGAGGAAGTAGTGTATGCAAACTTCAGGAAATGTCCCCAAAGGGAGGAGACATACCTTCTTCCTTCCTAAACCTCTTGTCTTCTGGTGGAATACAGACATGTTGGCTAGAGCTGGAGGAACCATCCTGAGCCATTAGTTGAGTTTAGGAAATTTGGCCATGCACAGTGGTATAAAAAGTTATAAGAAGTGGTATAAAAAGTTGCTCCCTCACTTCCTCTGCATTAATAGGTGAGAAAGAAATACACATCTATCCTGTTTAAGCCATTGCCATTTTGAGAATTCTGTCTCTCACAGAAAGAAATTCTAATATATTTACATCAATCTGCCACAAATACTTCAGTCTATTTCTAAGCTCTCATTTCTCTTCTACTGACCTATTTATCTATCATTGGACCAGACACCATATGCTTTAATTAATATAGTTTTATATTAAGTTTTAATGTCTAATATGTAAATCATCTCTCCTAGTTGCTTTTCAGAATTGCTTTTGGCAGTTCTTTGACTATTACTCCTCCATATTGACTTTAGAGTCTGTCTAGTTCCATGGCAGAAAGTGTTGTGGCAGTTTTACTTGAATTTCATTTAACCTATAGATAACTTAAGGAGCATCAACACCATTATGAAATTGAATGCTCCCATCCATGGGCATGGTATAGCTCTAGATTTATGTTTTTATGTTTTACAATAACATTTTTTGCTTTTTCTCCATAAAGGTCTGCATATCCTTTGTCAGATTTATAGTCCCTGGGGCACCTGGGTGGCTCAGTCGGTTAAGTGTCTAACTCTTGGTTTCAGCTCAGGTCATGATCTCATGGTTTGTGATGTGAGTTCGAGCCCCATATCGGGCTCTGTGCTGACAGCTTAGAGCCTGGAGCCTGCTTCAGATTCTGTGTCTCCCTCTCTCTCTACCCCTCTCCCACTCATGCTCTGTCTCTCTCTCTCTCTCTCTCTCTGTCTCTCTCTCTCTCTCTCTCTCTCTCTCTCTCTGAAAAATAAATAAACATTGGGGAAAAAAAAGATTCAGGGGCGCCTGGGTGGCTCAGTCGGTTAAGTGTCCGACTTCAGCTCAGGTCATGATCTCACCGTCCATGAGTTCAAGCCCCACGTTGGGCTCTGTGCTGTCAGCTCAAAACCTGGAGCCTGCTTCAGATTCTGTGTCTCCCTCTCTCTCTCTCTCTCTGCCCCTCCCTCACTCATGTTCTGTCTCTGTCTCTCAAAAATGAATAAATGTTAAAAAAAAAATTTAAAGATTCATAGTCCTTGATGTTATTGTAAGCGGTATTTTTATTGCAATGTTTAATGGGATACTGACGGTATAAAAAATACCTACCATTAAGGGGCGCATGGGTGGCTCAGTCGGTTAAGCGGCCGACTTCGGCTCAGGTCATGATCTCACAGTTTGTGAGTTCGAGCCCCGCGCCGGGCTCTGTGCTGACAGCTCAGAGCCTGGAGCCTGCTTCACATTCTGTGTCTCTCTCTCTCTCTGCCCCTTCCCTGCTCATGCTGTGTCTCTCTCTGTCTCAAAAGTAAATAAACATTAAAAAAAATTTTTTTTAAATACCATTAATTTTTGTGTATTAATCTTATATTTAGCAACCCTGCTGAACTCATTTGTTCTAAGAGTTTGTCTGCACAGTCTCTTGCATTTCCTATTAATTACTTTCCATCAAGTAACCATAGGGATGTGGAAAAAGTAGAGTTGAATTGACACAATGGTGACAGCATCAAGAGTCTTGAAATAGAAGAGTAGTATAGGCAAGAAGTTTGGATGCTAGCAGTAGAGACAAGCCAGTAACATGGTGACAGGATGAACAAGGCAGAGTTGGAATTCTGAGCAAGAATACAAGCTACCACTCTTGAGGGGTATATGTTAGCACTGGAGCCAGAGATAGGGCCATGAAACACAGGAGTTGAGGGAAAGGAGAGTAGAGTCTAAGAAGATTCAAGAATCACAGGCAGTAACTGAACCAGACAACATCACTCCCATAGAGATCATTTAAGGCAGATCAGTTTGGGCCAAAAATAGACTTTGTCCAATCTGAAGAAACATGGGGACAAAAGTTGCTCTGTCTTAGTTGAGACACTGAATGCCACTATGGGAGTCAATACCATTGCTAAGCAGGAAGGTGTATGGCAGAAAAGAGAAGAACTGGATCCCAGCCAAGGATGGATGACTGGAAGCCACTTTAGACTGAAACATTTTGACATCTCATAAACACTGAAAACAAAGGTAATTTTGTCAGGGCTGCAGTGTCTCTCCAGAGCTTGTAGTTAATAAGCCCTTCTTTACAATTCTCGTCACCACTTCTGAATTCTGTAGTGTTTTACATTTTCATTACAGGGTTATGTGAATTTTAATAAAAGGCTCAGAATATTACAGCAATGCCTCTGAGTTCTAGATGTCTATGTAAGGGGCCCTGAAATCACATTAGGATAGTTAGGAAACAGCTCTACTATCTGGAATAGGATTCTTACTCTTTTCAACCTAAAGGTCTAAAAGCAGAGGGGTGCCTGGATGGTACATCAGTTGGTTAAGCATCCAACTCTTGATTTCGGCTGAGGCCATGATCTCATGGTTCATGGGTTCAGGCCTCACATTGGGCTTTGCACTGACAGCGCGGAGCCTGCTTGGGATTCTCTCTCTCTCTCTCTCTCTCTCTCTCTGCCCCTTCCCGGTGGGCACATCCTCTCTGTCTCTCTCTCCCTCCCCCCCCCCTCAAAAATAAATAAATAAATAAACATTAAAAAAAATGTTAAGGTCTAACAGTAAAAATCAGGAGGGATGGTAATTGGGACTAGAGGTCCATAAAGTGATAGATGCCAGAACTCATTTGACTTTCATTCTGAATCTAGGAAAAGCCTGCTGCAAATGGTTACCACCATGCCAGTGGCCAGAGAAGTAGCCAGACTTTTAACAACCTCCAGAGACCCAGGGTGCTGCCATTCTGCATCAGCCTGCCACCTAGTGGTCATAGCAGTTTATGCAACATGTTACTAGAGTCACCACATGATCTACCTCATCCTTTTCTGTGCCTCAGAGTCCACGCTTACTGGGTCAAAATAAGGAAAAAAAGGGAAGTAGACATTCCTGTTACAATGTGACATGGCAATAAAGTTATTGATAAAATTATTATGGCAAGATGTTTCCAATAATAAAGAAATGTAACTCTTATACTTGTTATATAATTAGACTCTGGAGTAGTGCTGAGTAGGAATTTCAGGCCCAGGCCTAAATCTGGAGCCCTATTCATGCAAAGTCATCTGGGATAGGGACCATTCATGGCCCTTTCATAGCTTTACCTCTAGATTATATGCACTCAAAAAGCATCATCAACCTTGGGAATGCAAGCTGGTGCAGTCACCCTGGAAAACAGTATGGAGGTTCCTCAAAAAACTAAAAATAGAACTACCCTATGACCCAGCAATTGCACTACTAGGCATTTATCCAAGGGATACAGGTGTGCTGTTTCGAAGGGACACAGGCACCCCCATGTTTATAGCAGCACTATCAACAATAGCCTAAGTATGGAAAGAGCCCAAATGTCCATTGATGGATGAATGGATAAAGAAGATGTGGTATATATATATATATACAATGGAGTATTACTCGGCAATCAAAAAGAATGAAATCTTGCCATTTGCAACTACGTGAATGGAACTGGAGGGTATTATGCTAAGTGAAATTAGTCAGTCAGAGAAAGACAAAAATCATATGGCTTCACTCATATGAGGACTTTAAGAGACAAAACAGATGAAAATAAGGGAAGGGAAACAAAAATAATATAAAAACAGGGAGGGGGACAAAACAGAAGAGACTCATAAATATGGAGAATAAACTGAGGGTTCCTGGAAGGGTTGTGGGAGGGGGGATGGGCTAAATGGGTAAGGGGCAGTAAGGAATCTACTCCTGAAATCATTGTTGCACTATATGCTAACTAATTTGGATGTAAATTTTAAAAAATAAAAAATAAAAAAAAAAGACACCTTTGAGATAGTTGGAAAAAGTGAATTTGGACTGGACACTAGAAGATATTATGAAATTATTGATAACATTTTCAGATGTGATAATGGTATTGAGGTTGTGTTAGAGAATGTCCTTATAGTTAGGAGAAGCATAATAAAATATTTAGAAGTAAAAAAAAAAAAAAAAGCATCATCAACCCAAAACGATGATGATAATCTCTAATTTGGAATTAATCAGTGCTACCCTCTCATATATTGGAGTTTTGTTTGTTTTTACTTTTTGTTTTGGTTTTATGCCATAAAAGTTTTTCTCTACTTGTTGACTGTAAATCATTTATTAAAATGAGCCCAGTTTAAGATAATGCTTAGTAAAAAACTGATCTCACATGTTTAAGTGCAAAAAAGGGAGGAAAGGAAAATACACATGAAAGGGCATCTCTCTTTCTCACGATTTAGGAGGATAGGAATCAGCATTCATGGAACACTACCCTGCTCTGGATATTTTGCCATCTTGTATATTACTTAAACCTTCAGATAAATTTATGAATTTGAGAAGGTAGTACCTAGGTTCAGATCCTTCCTCAACACTTACCATCTGTGTCCATGAGCAAACTGCTTACCATCTCCAAGCCTCAAGGTCCTTGTCTGTCAAACAGAGATAATACCTGAGAAGAGCCATAAAGATAAAGAACCTGGCACAGGAAACCACCCAATAAACTGTAGTAGACATTAAACTGAAGCCAGGTATTAATTCCATTTTATGGATGATAAACATGTCAGTTCTAAATTGTTTTAAAACCATTGCAACTTAAAAAAAAAAAAGAGGAATAGCAAAAATCTACAATTAGAGCCATATCTAGAAACCATAACAGCTATTGTTCCATTGATTACTACAGAAAAGAGAAAGAAATGCACTAGCATTTTTTTTAACTTTTTTTTAAAGTTTATTTATTTTTGAGACAGAACGAGCAAGGGGGGTAGTGAGAGAACAAGTCGAGGGGCGGGGGGATGGTGTGCAGAGAGAGGGAGACAGAGGATCCAAAGCGGGCTGACAGCATACAGCCCCATGAGGGCCTCGAACCCACAAACCATGAGATCATGGCCTGAGATGAAGTGGGATGCTTAACCAACTGAGCCACCCAGGCACCCCTCTTTCTCTCTTTTTTTTTTTGTAGATTTCTTTGAAGTAGTCTCTACACCCAACATGGGGCTCACACTCACAACCCTAAGATCAAGAGTCACGTGCTTTCCCAACTGACACAGCACTTCTAAATTCTACTTTCACATACTGGGTTTATAATGAACTATCAGAAAAGAAAAGATTTATTTTTCCCTACTTTTCTCCAGCTCCTGTCAGAAAAGTTTTCAAGTTTCCTAAGATTTGAGCAAATAATTGCTAGTGCAATTTTGTTTCCTCAAGATAGCTGAAACTATCTCCAGCAATTCCATTCATTCTCAAGGATCCAATTACAAGAATGCAGGGTTTCCTTAGGCAATAATGAAGTTCCATGTATATTTCTGTGCGATGCTTTGGTATTGTTTTTGTATTCCTTTTGAACTTACACAAGATCCAAATTATTACACTGTTAATAAGTTAATTAATATGCATCAACCCTGGTCAGGAGACAGCAGAAGGAACTATTCCTATCATTTGCAATGCGATAAAGAACTTAAAAGATCCCTTATGTGTAGGAATTGATCTGAGCAGCACCAGCAAGTTTACCTAGACTGAGGGACAGTTTCCACAGAAATACTAGGCATCTTGATAACGATTTATCAATCGCAAAAAATATATATGACATGGGAAGTTTAGCGATAAAAATACGCATTAGATTTTATCATTTTCACTAAATGAAATATTTTTTTTATTTTTTTAATGTTTATTTATTTTTGAGAGAGAGAGAGACAGAGCACAAGTGGGTGAGGGGCAGAGAGAGAGAGGGAGACAGAATCCCAAGCAGGCTCCATGCTGCCAGCACAGAGCCTGACACGGGGCTTGGACACACAAACTGTGAGATCATGACCTGAGCCAAAATCAAGAGTTGGACTCTTAACCAACTGAGCCACCCAGGTGCCCCTAAAAATATTAAATTTCAGTGTTAATATGTAAAATATAGTAGAATCTTAAAGCCTTTCCATCCAATACGATCTTTTGTATGTGTTCTCTTCAAACATGAAGATGATGATACAAAATCTCTATCAAAAAGCCATGTACCTTACAATCATGATTTTGTCAGAATGTGGAAAATTCCACAAAATAAATGGCTGGTTTCGTTAGCAAATAAATGACTTGACAAGAGGAGACAGGTAAAGAACTGTTACAGAGGGGGAAAAAAGAGAGACTTAGAATGTTCAACATTATATGTCAATAGGGGATTGCAAATCTAAAAAACAATGAGATACCTCTACAGACCTATTAGAATGGCTGAACTCCAAAACAATGACAATACCAATTGCTGGTGAGGATGTGGAGCAACAGGTACTCCCATTCATTGCTGGTGGGAGTGCAAAATGGTAGTCACTTTAGAAGACAACTCAGTGGTTTCCTACAAAACTAAACATACTATTACCATGTGATCCAACAACCGTGCTCCCAGGTATTTACCCAAATGAGCTGAAAACTGAAGTCCACAGAAAAACCTGCTGAAGTGGGGTTGGGAACAAATGGTCAAGAAAGAATTCTTGAGACGTGTTATAGTGCAACTTAGTAAGTTTATTTGGGTAGCATGGAGACAGGACCTGTGGGCAGAAAGGGCTGTCCTCTTGCTGTGTGAAGCTGGTAGTTATATGCTTAGTGCTCAGGGGGAGGGGATGTGCAGGGAGTATTAGATGATAAATGTCTTCTTCGAATTTCTATTTATAAAACTACTTTTGCAACATTTCTCTGGCGCTTATAATTCAGCTTGATATTAACTATCAGTGAAATGTACAGGAAGTCATGAGACCCTTTAAGAATATAGCAGCCAGTACCTATTTGATCCTTAATGAAACTGCAGGGTCAGCCTTCTGGGCTGAAGGTGAACCTTTTTCTGCTTCTATGCCTCATTACTGCAATACGTATTTATAGTAGCTTTATTCATAATTGCCAAAGCTTGGAAGTAACCAAGATGTCCTCCAATAGGTGAATAAACGAATTATGACACATCCAATACAATGGATTAGTATTCAACCATAAAAAGAAGTGAGTTATCAAACCAAGAAAAGATGTAAAGGAATCTTAAATGCTTAAGGAAGTTTGCCTGTAAAGACCTCATATTATATGACTCCAACTATATGTCACTCAGGAAAATGCAATATTATAGAGACAGTAAAAAGATCACTGGTTAAAAAACTAAAAAAAAAAAAAAAAGGTAAAATAAAATAAAATACCATTGGTTGCCAGGGGTTGGGAAAGAGGGGTCGGGGAATAGATAGGTGGGGCATGGGGACTTTTTTGGGCAATGAAACTATTCTGTATGATACTGTAATGGTGGATACATGACATTATGCATGTGTCAAAATCCACAGAACTGTACAACACAAAAAGTGAACCCCAATGTAAACTATGGACTTCAGTTGATAGTAATACATTGGTTCATCGATTGTAACAAATGCACCAGTGCAAGATGTTAATAATAGGGGAAACTGGATGGGGTGAGCAAGATTGAGGAGTGGGGCTAATATGGAAACTGTCTATACTTTTGTTCAATTTTTCTGCAAACTTAAAACTGCTCTAACAAATAAAATCTATGGGCACCTGGGTGGTTCAGTCAATTAAGCATCCGACTTTGGCTCAGGTCATGATCTCATGGTTTGTAAGTTCGAGCCCCACATCAGGCTTTGCTCATAGCTCAGAGCCTGGAGCCTGCTTTGGATTCTGTGTCTCCCTCTCTCTCTGCTCCCCCTCTCAAAAGTAAATAAACATTAAAAAATAAAATAAATAAAATCTATTAATTTTCTAAATAAGAGAGACATATACACATATCGATGAATTTCAGTTAAAATTATTTTAATGATTTTGATTCTAACTAAATGTGCTATAAAAAGATATCTTTGAGACAACTAAGGAAATTTAAATATGGATGAATGATAGGTGATATTAAAGAATTACTGCACGATTTGTTTTGTGTGATCATGGCATCATTATTTTTTAAGCCCTTACCTGAAATGTATGAAATTATATCTGGAATTTGCTTAAAAACACTCCAGTGGTGGGGCACCTGGGTGGCTCAGTCAGTCGAGTGTCTGACTTCAGCTCAGGTCATGATCTCATGGTTCATGGGTTTGAGCCCCACATCCAGCCCTGTGCTGACAGCTCAGAGCCTGGAGCCTGCTTCAGATTCTGTGTCTCCCTTTCTCTCTACCCCTTCCCCACTCTCACACTATCTCTTTCTCAAAATCAAATAAACATTAAAAAAAAATTTTTAATAAATACATACATACATACATACATACATACATACATAATAAAATAGTCCCATGATGGGGTGCTTGGGTGTCTCAACAGTTAAGCATCTGACTCTTAATTTCAGTTTAGGTCATAATCTCACAGTTTGTGAGATTGAGTTCCATGTGAGGCTGTGCACTGACAGTGTAGAGCCTGCTTGGGATTCTCTCTCCTCTCTCTCTCTCTCTCTCTCTCTCTCTCTCTGCCCCCCTCCCTAAGATAAATAAATAAATAAACATTATAAAATAGTCCAATGATGGTTTGGGGGGAAAGGAGGACCAGGGGACACAAGTTGGTAGAATGGGAGATAGATGAAACAAATTTGGCAAAATATTGGTAATCATCAGTTACATAAATAGTCAATTGAGGTTTATTATTCTATTCTGTCTACTTTTGTGCATGTTTGAAGTTTTTCATAATGAAAAGAATTTTTGGCATGTACTTTAAAATGTTTTTAAGGATTGTGCTGATCTGTTTCCCTCATAACTAAAGGGCATAGGAGACTGGATTAGAACATAGTCTAGGTTTTCAAATAGGACCACCTGCTACACAGTGATGAACACGGACAGGGTGGGAATGATTGGGTGGTAACTGGTATTCCTTTTCAAATGTTGTACTTGCAAACTAATCCAAACATAGGGGACTTTCCTTAAACCTGCATCGCAGCATTCAATTTATACATTCCCTTGCCTAAGTAATCAGAAAAAAGCCAACAACAAAAAACCTGAGACACAGCTGAAGCTATCACTGAAAGTTTCTTCCAAGCTTTACAAAGGTATAAAAGCGTTAACTTCCTTAAACCTGCATCATAGCATTCAATTTGTTCATTTCTGTTCCTTAACTTATCAGAAAATGTCCACAATAAAAACAATGACTCTGAGATACAATTAAAGCTATCAGAAGTAATGAGGTCAGCGGACAGGCACCTACTCCAGTCCAAACCTGCTCCACTTTTTTACAGCTCTCTATGTGAATACTAAAACTGAGCTTTGTTTTCAAAAATATCTTTTACAGTCCACTTGGTACTTTCTAGGACAAAGTGTCTTTAAAAGTTCTTTTACCTTTGTTTGTTTGTTTGTTTTCATATTCATGTCTATCAGCCTTCTAATCCTCTGGGGTTCCCTTTTCCAATCCTTGGACTTGATAGAATCTAGCCTCCTTAGTTCTAACACTACACCCTCTAGCATAACAATTAACCCCATCCTCAGACCCTTCCCATTGATGATGGGTTCAGATGATGGGCCAAAAAACTGACTAACACCTAAGCCAGGCAAATTTTAGCACCCTAAGAATGAGAAGTTACATAGATGATCCACTGGAAGACGGCATGGGGTCTGGAAAAATACAAACACACATTCTAATCCTTGTGCTTAAGTAAATTCCTCTCTCTGAGCTCAGGTTTCCTTAGCTATAAAATGAGAATATTGTTACCAAAACCTACGAAAGCTTTGAAAATTAAATAATATATGTGTAACCATGGTGTCTGACACATAACAGGTACTGAGCATTAGTTTTTTCTATTTCCTAATACATTGGACCAAAGTGGTGGTAGGTGTGTTTTTACCACAGGTTCTAACTTGTAAGCACTGTTGGCACAGGGTTGTTTTAAGAAATTAGCAACCCTGGGGCACCTGGCTGGCTCAGTCAGTAGAGCATGTGACTCTTGATCTTAGGGTCATGAGTTCAAGCTCCACATTGGACATAGAGCTTACAATATAATACAATACAATACAATACAATAAAAAAGTAATATAAAATGAAATGAAATTTAAAAAGAAATTAACAACCTTAGTTTCTGCCCTTACTCTGATCATCTTTTCTCCTTCAGGCAAAAGTCCTTCCCATGGCTCCACCTTCTACGCCCTGTATCCTTGTATCTTTTTTCCTTATCAATTCACTGATGCCCTCCTCCAGGAAGTGTTGTACGGGGTCTGCCTCTGCTGACATTACAGTAGCTAAGCCAACAGTTTGGTTACATGACAGGCAATAATGTAACAATAAATCAAGAGGCTACTGGGATTTTTTTTCCAAATAAACACACATTAATGTAAAAGGAAAGGTAAATTTTAACAGATTTAAAAGCTTTTTTCCAGTTTTCCTATCCCTCAAAATACTTTGGAAACTTTCCCCTAAAACTGTCTTAAGAACCTATTCTTAAATTTCTCTCTTATAAAATCTCATTATTTTATAGCCACCTCTTGTAAGTTAAAACTGAGACCTGGTTTAAGTGCTTTCTTTTATATGTAAGGATGGCACTACACAGCTCATTAATTATGTGTCTTACTGTTAGCTTTTATTTGGGGTTGGGGATTGAATCAATCACATTCTGCAGATTGAGTTTTCTTTTTGTTGTTGTTATCAGATTTCTATTCTTTGCTATTTTTTTGTATGTTTGTTTGTTTGTTTGTTTCCACAACATTAAAAGGGGTCTATTGATAGAACTGGAATCATCTCACCAACTGATTTGCAGATTGCAATTTTTACTCCTAAGGAACTTATTTAGAAAGATAATCTACACATAAGTGCTTTTCCCCACTTAAATTACTGGAAGAGAAAAACCAGTAAGTGTTCCCTATTAATAGAATACATAAAAAATGAAAATTCAGCTATCCCTCGACTAAAGGATTAATCACAGTCTCTCTAAAAATAGCAAACTTGCATGTGTCATCTTAAATATGACTGGCTTTGTATAAAACTTTAGAAATACATCCTTTGGAAAAATAAGGTATTGCTGTACTAATAGCAGGTTATCATGATGCCCTCACACTTATTAATATCAATATTCCATTGATCACAGATTTTGTTTTCTGTTATAAAATAACAAGTTATTTTCTAAGCCAGTATATCTTTCCTTACTCAGAATGAATGTATGTGTGGACAGAATTCTGACCAAAAGGGTTACCAGGAAGGGCTGACTCAACAGAGCTGTGGCTTCACATATTAGTTAGAAGAACAGATTTGAACCTTAATCTTCTAATCTGCCTGAGTCATTCAATTTCAAGTTGCTTTGCATGCACTTTTAGCTTATTTCTGAAGGTCATTCTGTTTCTTGCGCTTCTTGTGTGTTTAGCCAGCTGATTTACTATCTGCCCCACTGATATTTCACAACATTTGCAAAATTTGGTTTACTTTCCTTGAAGTTAAAGAGATAAAACTATGACATATCTTCTTTCCAAGTATTTAAATGTTATATATCAGCTTTTTACAGGCTTTTCCCAGAGGCAACATTACTCATAGCTTTTTTTTTTTAATAAAGCTGCTTTTTTGGCTCCCCTACAACAAGGCAATGAAAGAAGATTGATAAAGAAAATGTCATATGATTTGTAATCAGCATTTGACAACTTCACATACTATATACCTATCATTGAAATGACTTCTACAACTAAGTGAAACTGTACCCAAAAGTTTTAAGATGGAAAGTTAACATATAAAATGTAGAAAATTAAGGGAATTATGGAGACTGTTGGTCCTAGGATTTGAATACCAGAAAAGGCAATAACTCTGAATTGTAATAGTGGCTTTCACTGATCTTGAACAAATCACTTCATTCAATTGCCATCCATTCATTCCCCTCTTTAAAAATGTTTATAATAATACCCACATCTGTGGATATGTTCCAAGAATTACCCAATTATTAGGTTATAAAGCACTAGGAAATTTTAACTCTGCTGTGAAAACAATTAAGTGCATGCTAGCATATAAACATGACAGAAAACTGCATATTTACCTGTCTTATTTTGTTTATGTCTTGATCACTATCTGAGGACATCTGACAGTACAGCTGCCTAAAGTTAACAGGATATGGGAAAGTATGTCCAGACTCTCCATTTTTTAAATTCCTTCCTGAAAATATTATTGCTCTTCCTCTGGAATATATTAATCATATACCACTTGCTCTCTAGAAAATATAAATAAAAACTACATCCTCTAACTTTCATAATTGTTAGAGAAATATTTATACTTCTCTTGGACGATAATTGATAAGTGTTTCCTTCGAGGTACATCTTACTCAAAAACTCCTTGAATTAAACAGAAACCATGTTTATACATCTTGTAGACTCCCATAGCAACCAGGAAAGGGCCTCTCACATAATACGAAGCTCCATAAATATTTTTTTCATAAATATTTCTTAAGCTGTTCTCTCTGCTTAGCACGGGGAATGAAAAATAAGTAAGACAAGGTTCCTGTTCTTAAGCAATGACATATTATCATATTGTCTTAGATAACTCTAATACAATTTGCTATAATAAAAAACGGAAAAGGGAGAGATTGTTAAGAAATCAAAGCTGACATTTTAGTCTAAGGACAAATAACTCATTATACACAAAAGAAGCAAATAGGTAGAGGGAATAACACAAGGAAAAACATTGTACGTATAAGGTTCAGTGAGTAGTCCAATGTGTAAAGCATAGAGCAGATGGCAGGAAGTGGTAGATGAGACTAGAAACAGGGTCCAGTTTGTAAAGGTCTCGCGTTGTATACCAAAGAATTTGGATTTTATCCTAGAGACAAATGGTCTTCAAAGTTGGGTGCACTCACCCAAGAGCATATGTAAAATTATTCCAGGAAAAATCACAACATCTATTTATATTTATCTTTTCTCATCCTTTTACATTTTGAGTGTTTGATGTGTGTGTGTGTGTGTGTGTGTGTGTGTGTTATAAAGAAAAATACATGTGTTGGGTGCATATTCATAATTTTTATTGATGGAGTACACAATCAAAAAATGTGAAGACCTAGGCAATAAGCTACCACTAAAAGGCTTTTTTTTAATTTAAAATTTTAAAAATCAGATTTATATCTTAGATAACATTGAGGTACATATAGATGATATAGGGAAAAGAATTTTTTTCAGCCTTATTGAAATATTATTGACATATAGCATACATAAGTTTAAAGTGTTCAATTTTGATATGATACATGTATATATTGCAAAATGAATATCACAATAGTTAACACTTCTATCCTATCATATAATTACCTTTGTGTGTGTGTATGTCTGTAGTGATTACATTTAAGATCTACTCTCTTAACTACTTTTTTAAAGTTTATTTATTTATTTAATCTCTACACCCAACATGGGGCTCAAAGTCACAACCCAGAGATCAAGAATCACCCACTCCTCTAACTGAGCCAGCCAGATGCCCCAACAACTTTTAATTATATAACACAGTATTATTAATTATACTCCCATGCTACACATTACATTAGAATTTATTGTTATAACTGGGAGTTTGTACCCTTTGACTGACATCTCCATTTTCCTTACCGCCCCCAGCCCCTGGCAACCACCATTGTACTATTTCTAGGAGTTCAGCTTTTTTAGATCCTGCATTTATGCAAAACATACAGTATTTGTGTTTCTCTGTGTGACCTATTTCACTTAATATAATGCCCTCAAAGTCCATCCATGTTGTCACAAAAGACAGATTCCTTTCTTTTTATGGTTAAATAATATTCCATATTCTTCCACATTCATATTCCATACTCACTTCAATATTCCATTTTATATATGTTACATATCACATTTTCTTTATCCATTTCTCTGTTGATGGCTCCTTAGGTTGTTTCTAGATCTTGGCTATGGTGAATAATGCTGAAAAAAAAAAAATGCTGCAATGAACATCGGGGGTGCAGATATCTCTTTGAGATAGTGTTTTCATTTCCTTCTGATATATACCCAGAAGTGAGATTGCTGGATCATATAGTAGTTCTGTTTTTAATTTTTTGAGGAATCTCCATACTGTTTTTCACAGCAGCTGTACCAGTTTATGTTCTCACCACCAATGGTGCGTGAAAGTCCCTTTTATCTCCAATCCTCACCAATACTTATCTCTTGTCTTTTTGATAATAGCCATTCTGATAGATGTGAGATGATATCTTATTGTGGTTTTTTGATTCATATTTCCCTGATGATCAGTGATGTTGAGCATCTTTTCATGTACCTTTTGGCAATTTACATGTCTTCTTTGGAAATATGTCTACACAAGTCCTTTGTCTAGTTTTTAATACTATTGCTTGGTTTTAGTTTTGCTATTGAGTTGTATACGTTCCATATATATTTGGATATTAACCCCTTACCAGACAGATGGTTTGCAAATATTTTCTCCAATTTTGTAGGGTATCTTTATATTTTGCTGATTGTTTCTTCTGCCGTGCAGAACATTTAGTTTGATATAGCTCCACTTATTTAAGTTTTTATTTTGTTGCTTATGCTTTGGGTGTCACGTCCAAAAAAAAAAATCATTGCAATGACAGATGTCAAGGAGATCTTTTGGGAATTTTACAGTTTCAGGTCTCACATTTAAGTCTTTATTTCAAGTTAAATTTTGTGAGTAGTGTAATATAGGGGTCCAATTTCATTCTTTTGCATATAGTTATCCACTTTTCCAGCACCATTTATTAAAGAAACTATCCTTTCCCCATTGACTATTCTTGGCTCCCTTGTCAAACATTAGTTGACCATATAGGTGAAGGTTTATTTCTGAGCTCTCAAGTCTGTTCTATTGGCCTTTGTGTCTGTTTTTAATGCCAGTACCATACTATTTTGATTATGATAGCCTTGTAATCAAGTTTGAAATCAGAATTTCAAAAAGATAATGTAAGAGAGAAATATTTTTAAAAAAGAAAGAAAGAAAAGAAAAAGAGAAGTATGGAGAAGAGAATAGAGTGGAGAGAAACCTTAGACTTTAAAAAAAATTTTTTTAGTGTTTATTTATTTATTTTTGAGAGAAAGGGAGAGAGAGACAATGTGTAAGCAGGGGAGAGGCAGAGAGAGAGGGAAACACAAAATCTGAAGCAAGCTCCAGGCTCCGAGCTCTCAGTACAGAGCCCAATGCAGGGATCGAACCCACGAACCATGAGATCATGACCTGAGTCAAAGTCGGATGCTTAACCGACAGCCACCAAAGCACCCTGAAACCTTAGACTTAATGGAAATTTTTCTATCAATCATATCTTTTAAAAATATTTTAACATTCCTCCTTAAATAATTATACCTAAGTCACTAAGTTTAGTTGATACCCTTGTATAAGTTATAAAGATATGAGAAAAAAATGGTTAGTGGAATTTAACTCACATAACTGTATGAGGAAAAGATCTCCAGATGGTGAAGAGTTTCTTTATAAATAATAATGTGATACAATTTAAAGAAAATAATTACTAAATCCTAGAGATTCAAACCCATAAAATGACAGAGAATTTATAAATTAACCCTCAGAAATCAATTCTCAGATGATTGTCAAGTTTGGCAAAACAAAACAAAACAAAACAAAATATTGAATAAAACATTTCAATTACCAATACAATTCAATAGTCATGATAATTACTGATTATTTATTTTAGAGAAAAAGCTAGGAAAAAGAAATGATGATTTTATAGGACCACACTGTTCATCCAAAAATGGTTATAAGGTTTAATATTTCTAAATTTAGTGGTTCAAATATTGTCCTCCATTCAAATTTTTACTCCCTGTATATTTCTATCTACTTGTAATTCTCACCTTAGTAGTCTCACCAAGGCCAAAATAATAAGGCACTGTGAAACATGATAAGCACAGTGAAAGAACAGATGCTAGGAGCTGCATAGCCTGCAAAGGTAAATAAGATGTGGTCCCAGCTCCTAGGAAACCCAAAGTCTTAAAAGGGAGCTAAGACAGTTACACTGCCGACTACTAACTACATAACTCCAGAGAGAATGTGATATGTATTTTTAAAAAGGTATAATGAAAGTCAAAGGGAGTTCCTAGCATGGGTAAGCTCATTTTGCAAAACAAACTTAACAATAAAAATTGTAATAGCTAACATATATTGAGACTTACTACCTACCACGTACTGTGATGTATATGCATTACGTTATTTAATCCTTACAAAAACCCTATGAGGTTGTTTCTACTATTATCTTCAGTTTATGGAGGAGGAAAACAGCTAAAATCTTTTGAACTTGGCACTCTGCCCAGATGTCTTTTTTGTTTTGTTTTGTTTTCCCTATCCAAAGACATTATTCTGGGAGCACCTGGGTGGCTTAGTCAGTTAGACATCCAACTCTTGGTGTAGGCTCAGGTCATGACTTCACGTCACGGTTTGTCAGTTCAAGCCCCACTGTCAGCATGGAGACTGCCTAGGATTCTCTCTCTCCCTCTCTCTCTTCCCCTCCTCCGCACTCTCTGTCTCTCACAATTAACTTAAAAAAAAAATTAAAGGCATGAGGGAAAAATAAACCCTCGTATGGTCTAGAGCTGCTCTGTTCAATATGGTGCCCACTCCACATGTGGTAACTGAATGCTTGAAACATGGCTGATCCTAATGATGATGTGCTATAAGTGCAAAATACACAGAGATATTGAAGATTCAGTACTAGAAAAAGAGTGTAACATATCTCACTAATACTTTTATATTGATTAGATGTTGAATTGATAAAATTTGATATAATGTGTTAAATAATATATAGTATAAAATTCATCTCACCTTTTTTGTTTCTTAAGTTTTAATGTAGCTATTAGAAAATTTTAAATTATATATGTAGCTTTCACTATATTTCTATTCAAAGCATCAGTTTAAATTTTTTTTTTCAACTTTTATTTATTTTTGGGACAGAGAGAGAGAGAGCATGAACAGGGGAGGGGCAGAGAGAGAGGGAGACATAGAATTGGAAGCAGGCTCCAGGCTCCGAGCCATCAGCCCAGAGCCTGATGCGGGGCTCGAACTCACGGACCGCGAGATCGTGACCTGGCTGAAGTCGGACGCTTAACCGACTGCGCCACCCAGGCGCCCCTCAAAGCATCAGTTTAGAGTGTTGGTAAAACAAGGAATTACCAACCAAAAAATAAATAAATAACATTGACAACAATCCTCTATGGTAGTGAGCAATCAGGAAGTAAATGCCAGAAATGAGGGCAAAAAAAGATGCCATCTTAAAACAACACAAAAGTATTTTCTCTGGGTTTAGAATCAATGACAATGCAGTAGCAAGAAATACATCCAGCACCATCTTGATTTCTAACATCATTCATTTTGGAGAAATGGCAGGAGCAGAGGCTATACAGGCTGAGCCTAGAATCTGTGTGTTTATTTTGAGAGAGAGAGAGAGAGAGATGGGGAGGGGCAGAGGGAGAGAGAGAATCTTAAGCAGGCTCCATGCTCAGCATAGAGCCCAACGTGGGGCTTGATCCCACTACCTTGGGATTACGACCTGAGCCAAAATCAAGAGTCAGATGCTCAACTGACAGCCACAGAGAAGCCCTTAAAACGTCTTACTAAACCAGAAAGGTAGAGATAAAAACAAAACACAACAATGGAGACATGCAAAAGGGACACAGGAACCAACTGAAAGATCTTCCAATCACCAACTTGGAACAATTTGAGCAACAAAATAAGTAACATAGTGTTGCATTATAACCCAAAGTATAAAATAAATAACCATGGGCCTGTAATATAGATAAATACTTGAATGAATGAATGAATGAATGAATGACTATGAGAGAATACACAAATCTCCCATACAAAAGAATTCTGCTCTTCAAAGACTTAGAGAATAACTCCCCTGTCCCTTAAGTGTAAGCTGCATTACTGACTTCTACCAAAGAAAAAAGTTGGAAAGGGAGGAGGGGAAAAGGAGTAACTTTACAGGGGGGGAAAGCTGACAAACATGATCTCAGGCCTGTGATGAAGCTTAACATCACCAGTGATAATCATCAGTGATAAGTTATATTGACAGCACATTCCCTTGAAATTACAGGATGAGAATGGCACTTTACCTCTGCAGTCTTCCCCCAGTCCAGTTACAAGAAAAACATCAAACAAACCCAAATTGAGAGACTTTCTACAAAAACTACCAGTACTCTACAAAATTGGCAAGGTCAACAAAAACAAAGAAAGTCTGAGAAACCATCAGTCTACAGGAGCCTAAGGAGACACAGTGACTAAATGTAAGTGTTATCCTGGATGGGATCCTAGGACAGAAAAAGAACATTAGGTAAAAACTAAAGGAATCTGAATAAAATAGGAACTTCAGTTTAATAACCTATCAATATTGGCTAATCAGCTGTGACCAACATATCAAAGTATTGTAAGATCTTAAGAGGTCAAACCAGGTAAAGAGTAGAGAGCACTCACTGTACTATCTCTGCAACTTTCCTATAAACCTAAAACTCTTAAAATAAAAAGCGTATTTTTAAAAACGGGGGAGGCCTCTTCTGGTTTGAAATTTTTCATATATGTTGGAATCCTTATTCCAAGTCTTCTATAAACTTGTTACTCATTGCTTCTTAGCAATACAGAATCTCAGGCCCATTCCAGATGTATTAGTCAGGGTTTCCTAGAGAAACAGAACCGAGAGAGAAAGAGAGAGAAAGAGAGAGAGAGAGAGAGAGAGAGAGAGTTATATAAGGAATTGGCTCATGCAATTATGAAAGCTGGGAAGTCAAATCTGCAGTGTGAGCCTGCAGCCTAGACACCCAGGATCTAGGCCGGGTGCAAATGATGTGTAAAGGCAGTCTGCTGGACAACTACCCCTTGGCTGGGGAGTGGGGTCTTTTGTTCTATTCAGGCCTTAGATTGAATAAATTCAACCCACATTATAGAGGGCAATCTGCTTTAGCCAGAGCTCACTGATTTAAACGTTAACCTCATCCAAAACACCCTGCAGGTTGACACATAAAATTAACTGTCACACCAGAGCTGATAGATCCGAATTCGCATTTTAAGAGGCTCTGCGGGGTAATTTCACCCACAGTCAAGTTTGAGTGGCATTGCTGTAGAAGACTCCAAAAAGGCCAGAATCCCACCCCCTACCCCTCTTGAAGAGCTTAGAATCTGCGTTGTCATTTCAGTAACTCAGAAACAAGGCTTGATTTGTTGTTTTCACTTGGTAACTCTCCTGGCATTTACTCATCTGGAGGTGAGAGAGAACCTCAGAAATCTTCACCCTCCGTGCTGGGTAAGCTTAACCCTCCCATTCGGTCCCTCGTGGATCTCACCAAGCCCCTGACCTGGTTTTTACTGGTCTGTGAGTCTTCCCCGACTACACTGAACTCCCCAAGGTCATCTACCACATCTTATTTTTCCTTTCTCCAGGACTTTATTACTCACGATAACAGCTCAACTGAAACCTGTGGTCAGGACCGCAGGCCCACCTCCGTCCCACTCCCACTGCCCCATGCCCCAATTCCCCACCCCACCCCCTAGGCAGACTGGTCCCTTTTCCTCTTTCCCAGAGTCAGCAAATGCCAGAAGTTGCTATTCGAATTAGAACTAGGGAGACATTACACACACATATTAGAGGATTCTATAAATTGAATCACGTGAAACTGACAACATTGGCTTTTTTGACCCACAAAATCGGCTATTTCATAGGAACGAACAATATGTGTCCATTCAGTTTTTTCCTCCTCAAAAGCTACTTTAGGGACAATATGCTGGGCGGGTAGATAGTACCAGGATTGCTGATATTCATGGCAATTTACTACTGATAAATGAACGTCAAATACACACCACCCACTTCTAAATTTGCTCCAAACCCTCCCCTTAATTATGCGCGATTCAAGTCGTTGCCTCCTGAAGGGTCCCATTCAATCCGGGTCCCGCAGGAGCAGCCCCTAAGCTTTACAAGGGAGCGCAAGAGGGGTTTTCCTCAGAACACCGACGATCCGACAAGCCCAGAGCCCCAGGGCCGAGAAAACACTGACCTCGCCCCGCCAGGCCACAACTCCCAGAATTCTGCTTTCCCCCGCCCAACCGCTCCAGAGTTGCCCGAACCTAAGATGGCGGCGGCGGAGGAGGCGGTGCCGCCGCCTGTGGGCGGTGCCGCGGTGACGAACGCAGCCGAGGGGCGGTGCCAGGCCCGGGGCTGTGCCCGCGCGGCCCAGGCCTTCGGCTGTCCGGCCGCCGCTCTCCTTTCTGCAGGTATCGCAGGCGGGCTCCTCGGAGGCGTCATGAGGTCCCCGGTTCGGGGCCTGGCCTCCAGCGATGGCGAGGAGGGCTCAGATAGGACGCCCTTGCTGCAGAGCACCCCGCGGGTGGAAGCCGGTGAGTAGCGAAGCTGTCCGAGGGCGGGGGTGGCCAGGGTATGCTCGTCCTTGGCAGATGGGACCAGAGCTGCTGCCCCCCAAGGGGTCTTGAGAAAGGGAAGCCAAGGAGCGAGGGAATTCGAGGAGCGGGATCCATTCCCCGCCCTGCTCAGCCCCCTCCTGCCCAGGTGCCCAGAAGCTGCTCTGGGGTCTGGAGGGGACCTTGAGGCCAGGCCGGGCTGAAGTCTCGGGTGGGGCCTCGGCAGGTGCAGCCCTGAAGGGTCTGGGCGGGAGCTGCTGGGCGCCGCAGGCGCTGGGCTCCTGGCAGTTTTCGATAACATCAAGCGGGGCACCCTGTGGAAGAATGCATTGGAGGAGAACCTGCAAATCAATGGGCAAAGGGCCGGGCAGAGGACCCGGTGTAAGAGCAAACTGTGAGAGATGCCTGCAGATGGGTGGGCAAAGGGTTGGACGGAACTGCTAGGTCTCTTTCCCTGTCACCGCCAGGTTTCCGCAGCTGCTGTCCGCCAACTTGTAATCTGGTAGCTCCTGGGGCGGAGAGGGGAGACCGAAAAACAGGATTGAGGTTAACATGTTGTGTGTATATGGAGGAAAACTTGCATAACCCAGCGAATATCTTGAACTTGTGCACACATTTTTTTTTTCCGTATGGTAGTCTCCGATTACATCGTAGCAGTCCACGATTTAAGTTAGGAAACAATTTAGTTATCCTCAAGATAGGATATCTATAAAGCTCGAAGATAACTTGTCAAAGGGCTTGCAACAAATAGAAGTACTTAACGTATCTTCCGTGAATTTGGGGAAGTTAAAATATATTACTATTTAATATTTTTAAATGTAACTTCTTTGAAAGTAATTAAAAATAAAGAACAAATCCGTTTGCAGGCATTCTGTAGTTTCAAAGATGTGTGCATGAGAAACAGAGTTGAATTAGAAATCTGACTTTTCCTGACCAAGAATAGGGTAGTCCTGTGGTATCTTTTTTATTTGTTTTTAACATTACCAGATGGTGGCAGTAGATGTGGCAACGTCAGAGCTCCATCCAGCAGCTGGGAGCTTATTTTAGAGGAGGCTCAGTGTAAATACTGTACCAGTGAGTGATGTTTTACCTAGAAATTGGACTTAGTTCCGTAAACTGCACTTTTTCTGTGGCATAGCTGTTAGCTTTCTATAATTTTCTTCTGTAAAATAATCTATTATGGAAATACAGAAACAAATGCCATAATCAAGATATTCCCTAGAGACTACTATATTCTGTTGCAGTTGAGAAAATATATATGTCTGTACCTTATCTATGCCTAAGTGTATACTTCTGATTTTAAGAAGAGAAAAGCTGATAAAATATCAGTTGTAAAATTTTACAGTAGTAAAAAGAACTTAGAAACTACCATCTGGTGGTGCATCATTGTATACATAGACATCCGAGGGCCACAGAGGTTACATCCCAAAGGTTGCATGTAGCCACATTTGTGTTATATTTGAGAAATTCGTATTTGAAAAATGCTTAATCATTTTTACTTGATCCATCACAAATTTACAAGTTCCCTACTCCACCATCAGTAAGAGGACATGCTTTTAAATTATACATAGTGTTTCTTTATTAAGAGAGCTAAAATTAAGATATGTTTCTTTAGTGTTAAGGATTAATACCACTCAGGTTGATGTAATATGATGGAATTTTCAGTAACCCAATTATTGTTTGCCTCTTAAGCATTTGCTTTTACTCAGCCTGGTGGATTTCAGAGATGCACACCAAAATGATGGGGAAAAGCTGGCCCAACACTGATAAACAATAGGAAGTCTATAGATTTTTCTGCTTAATTTAGGTAGGAGGAAGGGAGGGAACTAAGCAAGGAAGAGCAAAGCTTCCCCTCCCACACATAAAAATGCATTCCTCACACTTTATACCAGTTGAAGGTTTACTTTTGTATGAATGACATGTGCCTTATATTTGATTAAGTGGATTATCAAAATACTGTTGCACCAAAAATGTGTTCACTCAGGAGAAATGAGTTTTAGGGCTTCTAAGACATTTCTCTGTGTTTAAAGACAGAGCATGGATCTGGAGCCAGAGTGCCTAACTAACTTCCAAACCCAGCTCTGCTAACTTGTTCTGTGAGCTTTAGCAATTACCTAAGCTCTCTATGCATTCCTTATCAATAAATCAAGGAAAATAGTATACCTAACTTACAGGGTTACTGTGAGGATTAAATGAGCTAATAGGAAGTGCCTAGAAGAGTTTGTCACATAGTAAATGTTACTATTACTATTATTATCATTATCATTATCATTATTATCAGTGAAGACCATTTGGATTTTGCATTCCTCAGAGAATCTCGGCACAGTAAAATGATGTCCCCATTCTTCATGGTCACACTCTATTGGAACTTGTGATTCCTAACTTGTAACAGTTCATTCTATGCTTTGTTTTCATTAATGGGAAGAGTGATGTTTCCTTTTGTTTTTTGCCTCTACTGTTCTGTTGCAGGGCTTACATTCAGGGCTCAATTACACAAGCACTGAGTTTCACAAATATACTTTGTGTATTAAATGTAAGGTATGGCGTGCTGGTAGAGAGCAACCATGTTATAGAACAAAGGCAAATGGCCTTGAGTCATTGGGTCATTTGGGTCATGTTGTGTAACTGAATCCATTTTAGTGGAATTTGGTGTTTTCACATAAATGGGTATTAATTTGGGAGCTAAGAATACATAAAGATTTATCAGGAATTAATTACCCATAAGGCAGAGTAAGACTAGTTGAATATTACCCTTTTTAAAGGCAAAACATATTGTATTTATGTTCAAGATTTTTTTTTTTATGTTTATTTTTGAAACAGAGAGAGTGTGAGCAAGGGAGGGGCAGAGAGAGAGGAGGACAGAAGATCTGAAGCGGGGCTCCGTACTGACAGCAGCGAGCCCAATGTAGGGCTCGAACTCACAAATTACAAGATCATGATGTGAACTAAGTCAGACACTCAACCAACAGAGCCACCCAGTCACCTTCAAGATTTTTATTTTTTTTAATCTCTATGCCAAACATGGGCCTTGAACTCACAACCCCAAGATCAAGAGCTAGTCAGGCACCCTAATAGGAAATTTTTTTGTAATGCAGTTCTTGGGCTAAGGGTGCTCACTGTGTCCAGTGCCCCCCTTCCTTTAGGGAAAATCATCATCTGCATGGGTCAGTGCTCCCAACCATGAATTTTCCACCTGAGTCTCTCCCTCACTACTCAGTACTTCCTTGCTTCTTCCCACTGCCAAACCCTTCCACAATGAATAAATGCCTGACATTCTAAGATTTTCACCAGCCTTCCCTCCACCCACACATCCTTGCTTCTAGAGAAACCTGGCCTTCTGGGCATATCACTTTCACTCCTCACTGCTGCCTCAAGGAGTTATTATTTTCTCTTGCCATGTGCTAATTGATGAGATTGACTCTTCCTTATTCCACATGGATGATGCTTCCAGACAATTACCCTTCACTCTTAATGCCTGGTGACTTCCTACTCATTGATGAAGACTAGTATAAATGTCCTTTCTCCAAGAGGCCTTCCCTGACCCGCCACCCACACATACACACACACAAGCAATTTAATGTGACTCCTTTGCCTCTTGTTACACACATATATGGTGGCACTCTATCTTATTGGTATAACTTTATCCAGGGTGAACAGGAAAGGAACTCACTTCTACTGAGTGTTTACCATAACTTCCCTAGAGTATTTCATTTAATCCGCACACAACCCAGTGAGGTGCATTGTGGTTGCCTCATTCTAAGAGCCAAGAAACCTGAGAATGAAAACTATTAAGTAACTTCCCCAAAAACACAGACGATGAGATTCAGGACTGAGATTCATTCTCAGGTCTGCTTTTCTCTAAATTAGACTGTGTTCTTTCAAGTACACCCACTCCACGTTCCTAAGTTTAAACCATATTTTAGAAGCTGGTGTTTGTTTTGATGGGTCCTCTGTTCGTTATGCAAGCATGATTTTGCTTTGAACTAGATTTCAAGGTGGCAGACGCCCGATGGATGTTCTCTCTCTTCATGATGCAGGCGTTCATTTGTTGGACCAATTTCAAACGTTATCCAAATTCACAGGCACATCTTGTCTAATCATCATACTTTCTTGAAATAAAATTTTTCTGACTGATTTGTAAGCAATAACCATTTTTATAAAGTAGCAACCATGTATTTTTAGTATCTCTTAAAACCTCATAGTCATATACTTTGTGACATCTGTGTTTTTTTATTTTCTGATTATTGACCGTGCCCCCAGAAAGTTAAAATTGCCTGATCCATAACTTCTTTGTCATATTTTCAAGTAATACTACCAACTTATAGTCCTACATCTTCTTCATAGGATAAGGTATATCAAAATCCAGGGGCGCCTGGGTGGCTCAGTCTGTTAAGCATCTGACTTCAGCTCAGGTCATGATCTTGTGGGTTCATGAGTTCGAGCCCTGTGTTGGGCTCTGTGCTAACAGCTCAGAGCCTAGAGCCTGCTTCAGATTCTGGGTCTCCCTCTCTCTGCCCCTCCCCCACTTGCACTCTGTCTCTCTGTCTCTCTCTCTCAAAAATAAAAACAAAACATTAAAATTTTTTACAAAAAGAGTATGTCATAGTCCAAATAAAGCATCACATGGGGAGAAACTGATTACAATAAAATATGGTAACTGCAAATAGGATAGAAAGGAGTAATAACATTACAAGTCAGAATAGCATAAAATAAAGTGGTCTGGACTAATTAGTAAGCTGAATTACTAGTAACTTCCCCCCTTCCTTTCACTTACTGCCACATCTAATATGTAGGCAAGGCCAGTCAGTTCTGCTTTTAAATTTATCTTAAATCTGCCCATTTCTCTCCATTGCCTCTGCTTTATCCTAGTTAAAGCCACCTTCATCTCGGGGCGCCTGGATGGCTCAGTCGGTTAAGCGGCCGACTTCGGCTCAGGTCATGATCTCACAGTCTGTGAGTTCGAGCCCCACGTCAGGCTCTGTGCTGACAGCTCAGAGCCTGGAGCCTGTTTCAGATTCTGTGTCTCCCTCTCTCTGACCCTCCCCTGTTCATGCTCTGTCTCTCTCTGTCTCAAAAATAAATAAACTTAAAAAAAAAAAAAAAAAGCCACCTTCATCTCCTTCCTGAAAAACTCTAATAGTCCCTTAAGTGATTTTTCTGAGTCTACATCTTCTACCATGATTCACACTTTTCTCCCTTTGTAATTTACACACAGCAACCAGAGAAGCTCTTGAAACCACAATTACCTGTTGTCACTCCTCTGCTGAAGTAGGTAATGAACTTTGTAAATAATACTTTGGCAAAGCAGACAGTACATATATCTGGAGTTTTCTTACTCCAAATTACACCGAGTAACACATTTTGGTTGTCCAAATTTGGCAAGATTATGAGGCCCCATCCAGATTTCTTTGTATTACTGGCACAGAGCAATGATAAAACATGCCTTGCACTATCCAAAGCCTCCCTAACTAGATAGCAGCCCATTGGTTGGAGCAGAAAGCAAACGTTTCTAGATTCAGGTAACACAGACAGCATGAATGGAGCTTTAGAAAGACAGTTCTCACAGATCTAGGTCTAACAATGGCAGTGGTGTCATAATTCTAATAGCTGTACTCCTCCAAAAGGAGTCAATTGAAAAGCTCTGTCATAAGTGATGTAATGCCTACACAGAAGAAACACTGATAGCAGTTGTCAAGTGTCTGAAGGCTTATAGGAAAGTGAGTTTGATCATAGTATTTAAGAACATCCCTAAGTATAGTCATGCCATATTCATTAATGCTTCAGTCTGAATCAGTCAGTCTGAATCAGTACCAAGACCTTTGTACTCTGAAAAACATATTTTTGTTTGAGGGTAGGTAAATGAAAACACCAGGATTCCTGAGTAGGGGAAAAATGCGTATGTAGTATTAATATGTAATTACCCAAATAAAGCATACTTATATTCATATATAGGTATTGAACCAAGTAAAACAGATGTTCATGTCTTTCAACAGCTATTTCTCTCTCAGTGCTTACCAAACTTAAAGGTATAAGACCCTGGATTAGCCACTCTCTCTGTCACTAAGGGATCAATCAACCTTAACTTCCTAAATTCCTGTCCCCTCTCCAATTCTGCAACTCAGTAAAAGAAGCAAAAGACAGAATAATGTGCATACGCCTGTAATCACAGTAAAAAATAGATCAAAACTCCTCCTCTCACATGATCTTTCTTTCATTGGTTCCTCCAGCCATTCCGCCTTCATTTTTTTTTATCCTTGTGGTACCTTCACTTACTTCCTTTTTTAATGTGGGCCCTTTAAGCATGAGCAACTGAGCAACTGTCACAGATGCTGCAACTGTCATAGATTCTGCAAGTTTGCTTCTGGATTCTTAAACACATTAATTTAGGAGGACCTTAAGTGTTAATCATGGCTTCTGATTCAAACCCAGCCTCTGAGGATACTTTTCAAGGTAAGAAATTTATCAAGAGGAGTTTCAGGCCCTAGCCTTGGCAGGAAATTTTTGTGCTGTGCTACAATTACAGTGAGATGGCCACTAATCCATAGTCAGTAGTATGTGTGCTATGCTGTGGTGAATACTCTAGTACTTATCAGCCATGATTTAGATAGTTTTTCAGAAACAGTGATGCCATTAAACCCCTTATCTGTTTTTCTCATATCTTTGTCAACTGACAGTTCTGAGGCTGTAATGGAGATCTTTCTGAGCAGAGTTGGTAAAGCTATTGCCTTCGTGTTTTAAAAAACTGTCTTATAGTTCAGGCTCTCATGTGTTACATGTTTATCAAAACTACAGCTGCTGAGAACAAATTCTCTATGATAAATGTTTTCAGATATGCTCAACCTGAGATTATTCTCAGAAAAATATTCATGATTTATGAATTTGTGTACTTCTAAAAAGTAACCTTTTTAGTAATTTAGACAATATCATCTAAGTTATTCTTCTAGTGAAAGTTGTCCCCCAATATTTATTTCAGCTCCAGTGTGCGGCTCTGCTCGTTATAACTTAGCAGTGTTGGCTTTTTTTGGTTTCTTCGTTCTCTATGCATTACGGGTGAATCTGAGCGTGGCATTGGTGGATATGATAGATTCAAATACTACTTTAGCAGATAATAAAACTTCCAAGGAGTGTGCAGAGCATTCTGCTCCCATAAAAGTTCTTCATAATCAAACGGTAAGTGCTACTTTATAAACAGTCTTATTCCTAAAATATGACCAAGTTAAAATACTGAAAAGTCTTTCTTCATCCTATACAAACCATCAACACTTGATTCATGTAAGCTGAGTCTTTTTCCTTTGTGTTTTTCCAGGAACTAGTTGAACAGTAACATAACTACAGCTACTGCTACTTGGTGTAATACACCTTGATCTGTTTGAAAAGTAGTTTTTCAGTTTCCTCTATAAACATACCAACCATCCTTGAAGATAATTTGGAAAAACCCATGTAGCATACCAGAAAATTTGATTGTTCTAGATGTTGCTGAATAATTTTTATGGGACTTTTGTTCAATAGCTGTTTTGCTTAAAAGGTTATGGTTGCAGGAAAGCTTGGGTCATCTGCAGTATGAAAAATAGAACAGGTCAGTCTTTTTAGGACATTCTTTTTCTAAAACTTACGTTATGCTTAACCTAAACTGCTTAAGTCACTTTGCCTGCTTCATGTTATAGTAGAATTGATAAGTGTGTGCTCATCATTTGTTCAGAATTGAGTTTTATATACTTTAAACACTTTATTTTGCTTATCAGACAGAGAGAAAAGGAGAAAAGGCTGGTGTCCTTTTTTATGAGCATATTTTCATCCATTCCCAGGGTTCACAAAGAAGCCAGATCACACTTGGGTTAGTCTCCTCTGCCATTTACAAACAAGAGCATTCAAGCACAGGAAGTTTTTGCCTAAACAAGCATACATACAAAATAGTGACTTACCAAAAAAATTTTTATTTGACCTTAATAATGTTGCTGAATTCATATTTGGGTTCACATCACCCACTTTTCCTACTTCAACCTATGACTTATAACTGCTGGACAGTTCATGAAGTCCAATAATTCCACAGATAAGCTTCGAATTAATACTGCAAATAAGGATAATTAGAGGGGTGCTTTGTATCTTTCCCTTTGGCAAGTGCTTTTGTTGACCTAGCTAAATTGTATTCATCTGCCTTATATCAGCAGTAAAAACAAATCCTGCAATTGTTCTTGACACATTGGCTCAGTGATACAACTACATGCATTAAAGATGTCAGATATTCTGATTAGTCACTAAATCTTCTTCATTACCTTACTCTGTGCTGCTACTAATTAAAAGACATTTCCTAGTCACATGAAGTTTATGGCTTGGTTTAAATTCTTGTTCTTTTGTCTTGTTCTTTATGCTTGTTCAAGTGTTTGTTCTGAATTGTGGAGATATTAATGATCTATATTTATGCATACTAATAACCAACATTAAGTGAACACTTCGTGTGTGTCAGGCATTTTTCATTTAACTTCCCAGATCACAAATCCAGTAAGTAAAAGAGCGAGGCTTGAACCCAGGCCTGGCTCCAAAGCCTAGCTCAGCCCATACAGTATTCTGTTTAGTAGAATTTCTGGATTGAACCTGTACCTGTTTTTTGGTCCTTCTTGGTCATGGTCATTACAAAGCCTCTACAACTCATCCTAGAGTCTAGTTTCATAAAATAGCGAGCCTTCTTGCAGTTTACGGCTTTCAATTATTTTTATTCTCTTCTAGAAGTGGCATGTCTGTGTTGTGGTGACTCACCTACCTAGTAGAAAGTTTGCAAGTTCTTCACTCGAAAACAGTGATTCAAAATTACATTTATGTGTACTTAAATGCCAATTAGACAAAAGAGCTGTTTAGTCAAGGTGTCTTAAAAGCTTGTTTTTATCCTCCTGCTCTTTATAGGGTAAAAGGTACCAGTGGGATGCAGAAACACAAGGATGGATTCTCGGTTCTTTTTTTTATGGCTACATCATCACCCAGATTCCTGGAGGATATATTGCCAGCAAAGTGGGCGGGAAACTGCTGCTAGGATTTGGGATCCTTGGCACAGCCATCTTTACCCTGTTCACTCCGGTTGCTGCAGATTTTGGAGTTGGAGCCCTCATTGTACTCAGGGCCCTAGAAGGACTAGGAGAGGTAATCTTTTTCTGTTTTGTTTTTCCTCTTAGCCCGTATCACTTTCTTACCTCCTTAAAATTATCATTCTTTGGTATGAATATAAACCAACAGTTGACATCAGAAGATAGGACTTATTTTTTAATTAGAAGGATGATTAATGGGGTGCCTGGGTGGCTCAGTTGGTTGAGTGTCCAACCCTTTGTTTCGGCTCAGGTCATGATCCCAGGGTTGTGGGATCCAGCTCTGCTTCAGGTTCCACGCTGAGCTTGGAGCCTGCTTGAGATTCTCTCTCTCTCTCTCTCTCTCTCTCTCTCTCTGCCCCTCTCCCCTGTACATACCCTCTTTCTCTCTCAAATTGAAAAAAAAGAGAAGTGATTAACTGGAAAATAATTTGAGTTGATTTCATATCAGTGAGGTCAATGGGTTCTCAGGTGGGAACATGATGAAACTGGAAGCTTTGCTAAAAACTCAGAGAAAACATTTCCCAGGGAACACTTCACAGGTCTTCTGACTCTTACTTCAGGAGATAAGAAAATAAATGACTAGAGGAACATCTGACTTCAGCTAAGGTCATGATCTCGCAGTTTGTGGGTTCAAGCCCCGCATCCGGCTCAGAGCCTGGAGCCTGCTTCGGATTGTGTCTCCCTTTCTCTCTGCCCCTGCCCCATTCATGCTTGCTCACTGGCTCGCTCTCTCTCTCTCAAAAATAAATACTAAAACATTTAAAAATGAAAAAAGAAATGACTATTAAAACGGTTAAGATAGACCATCTTTACCTCTTGAACTTTTGCTGGTTTCTCTCTGCTTTATCATTAATTGATTGCCCAGATCTAAAACACATTTTACACAGTGGTTTGTCAAATTGCCTTGTTTTACTTTTAAATGTGTTGTTATTCATAGAGCTTCCTCTTTGTTCTTTTTTCTGGTTCTGGAACTTAGAGACAAATAATTTTTCATTTTTTATAACTATCTTTGGTTTTATGATTTTTCTGGCCTTTCTGCTGCTTTGAGAATTGTTATCAGTTTTTATCTGTTTTTTCCTCTACTCCTAAGATTTTTATCACTTTTGAAAATTTTAATTCCTTATCTTTCATTTCCTTTCCACTTCCCTTTTGCATTTCATCATATGTACCTCTATCTTTAAATAATGATCTCTTTTTGTTTCTAACTTTGCACTTCTACCTATGAAATGGAAGCATATATTTATTTTGCTCTTAACATTTCTTTAACCCAAGAGAAATAGTGTCCTCTGGGTTTGGTATATAGAATGAAAGTTAGGGGGCGCCTGGGTGGCTCAGTCAGTTAAGTGTCCGACTTCAGCTCAGGTCATGATCTCACAGCTCGTGGGTTCTAGCCCCGTGTCAGGCTCTGTGCTGACATCTCAGAAGCAGCCTGGAGCCTGATTCGGATTCTGTGCCTCCCTCTCTCTCTGCCCCTCCACCACTCATGCTCTGTCTCTCTCAAAAATAAATAAACATTAAAAAAAAATTTTTTTTAAAAGAATGAAAGTTAGTAGTAGCAATGTACATGCTGTGTTGGAAAAACACTGACTAGAGTCACAAGATCAGAGTTTGGATAACAACTCCACTGTATCTAATGGTGAAACCGTAGGTAAGCCATAATCTCTAGACCTCAGTTCCATCATTTTTAAAATTGGGACTAAACTACATGCCCCATCCTCAGTCACAGCTCAGATGTGATAATGATTGCTAGAGTGCTTTAGAGATTGCCAAATACTGTTTAAATTTAAGCTTTGATCACTTAATAAGCAATCTTATTTTGTCCTTATCAAATAGAGATGTACTAAATAAACTGTTTTGACTACAAAATAAGAATTACTCCCCTATTATCAGGTTCCTCTTCTCCTTACCTAAGTAAAATATACTTCGTTGCAGCATTATTTCTCTGATCCAGATATTGAATAGCCTTGCTGAATGCATTCCCATATGTTAGCTTCTTGTCTGTTTATGCCACTAATTTAGCGTTATAGTATATTGGTTATATTAATACTACTCTCTCAAGTAACCTTGTTACATCTAAACAGAAGTTGTGTTTGTTCTTTTGTATTTCTCTGTTCCTCCAGTATATATCATATGTACATTGCCTAATCCATAAACTTAAGTCAGCATCTTTCCTCCCTAGCAGGATTCACCATAAATATACCTACATTGTCCCTAGGGTTTTATAATGAAGTTTTCTACAACATAATCTCTGTAGATGTTTCCCAACACCTTAATCTTTATTCTGTAATGACTCATCCTGTGGTTGCTCTATGATACAAATTCTTATCAACTTGCAATGCTGCCTAAATCATTTGTGCCTTCTGTTGGTATTTCTTGCTCCCTTTTTTGTTTTTGAAGGAATCAGCAGAAAGTACAAAGTGTTAAAGCATTTATTCTTATCTCCACTAATAATAGCACTAGCTATTGGCTTTACAACAATTGTGCAAGATAGGAAGTATTGTATTTGTTTTACAGGTAAAAAAATTGAAGTTCCAGGAAGTTAACTAATCTTTGTGAAGCTGCACAGTTAGTGGCCAAAGAGCTATGAATCCACTTCTTTGAATATACCAAAATCTATTCCCTCCCATTCTCCTCCAGCATCTCCTCCTCTCCCAAGTCTCTGTGACTCTCCTGCCTGCCCAGTTCCAGCCCCTTTATATCAGTAATTGGCATTTACTAGGCTAGTTATCACCGAGGGTGGGGGGGAAGACTATAAATGCTCTAATTCAATTCATTGGGGTTTTTTGTAGGACAATTTTTCTTGTTAATTAAGGTCAATTTGAATTTTCTTCCAGTACGCCAAAGCATTAGCTCAGCATTTTTTAAAGTTATATATTGGTAGTAATATTCCCATTTCATTCAGGCCATTAATAAAGTAAATGAATAAAATTGACCTTGAGAGGGATTCCTTTATGCCATCATTCAGTACCTTCTTTTAGATTTATTGTAACCCTTACCCTGGAGTCCTCAAGCCAATTGACAGAATCAATCTTTGTTGAGACTTTGAAAGTATTTCACTAGAAGGTATTTTCACTCAAGACTGTAGAGGCATCTCACTTCATGGAACCTGATTCTAGTTTGATTCTTATCCAGAAATTTCTCTTACAACAAAATACTCAACTGAATTTAAAACATTCACAAATCTACCTTGTATTTCAGCAGAAATATCTTTTTCCTCTCCTCAGGGTGTTACATTTCCAGCTATGCATGCCATGTGGTCTTCTTGGGCTCCTCCTCTTGAACGAAGCAAGCTCCTTAGCATTTCATATGCGGGTAAGGCAACTATTCTTATATAAATTTTGCTACATGTGTATATCAGCCTTGGATTAAAAAAAAAAAAAAAAAAAAACACCTGCACACCAGAATGATGTTAGATGCCTCCTTTACGTGAAAATTAAGTTTTAGAGATATAATTTTATTATTAATTTTTTTCTTTGGCTTAACATATAGCAATGCGGCTTACTTAACTAATATCATTTTCTCCATCTGCCGTCATTTATTTCAAAACATGTTGCTCATTCAGATGTGAATGCCACGGGTTTTTTGGTTTTTTTTTTCTTTTTTAAGGTCCAATAGCTGGAAAGCTGAACACTTTTGTCCTTAAAGTGTGATTTCAATTTTTTTTTTTTTTGTAAATGTTTATTTATTTTTGAGAGAGAAAAAAAGCACGAGCAGGGGAGGGACAGAGAGGGAGACAGAGAATCTCAAGCAGGCTCCACACTGCCAGCACAGAGCCTGATGTGGGGCTCAAACTCACAAACCGTGAGATCATGACCTGAGCTGAAGTCAAGAGTCATACTCTTAATCAACTGAGCCACCCAGGTGCCCCTTCTGATTTCTCATTTGATTGTCTAATGAGCATATCATGATTCTCAGTCTCTCTCTTCATACATCTTTTTTCTCTGCATTTATTTGCCAACATTTTGATCTATGGGTGAGATAGCATAAGCTTTATATATGAATTATAATTTTACCAGATCATACACTGAATGAAAACTTTTGGACTGACTGCTTTTAAATACATTGGCTGAGAAAGACCTCTCTGTGGTGACTTTTAAGCTAAAATCTGAAGGATAAGAATGAATCAGTCATGCACAGAGCAGAAGGAGGAGCATTCCAGCCAACCAGAACAGCATGTACAAGGGCTCTCAGGCAGGACATAACATAAGAGTTCAAAGAAATGAAAAACCACTGTGGGTGGCTAGCACTTAATGAATAAAGGGCATAATGGCATAAGATGAGGTTGGAGAAATATACATGGGCCAGATTATATCAGACCTTACAGGCCACAGGAAGAAAAGTAGATTTGGGATTTTTTTCCTCCAAAATACAATGGGGAGACATCAGAGGTTTTGAATCAAGAGAGAGACATGATTCGATTTACATTTTAAGAAAATGATTCTGACAGCGATATAGAGATTGATGTGAGAAATCTGATGATAGTTCATGAGCAGGACTACCTGTGGTTCCTCTTTACCTATTGAGTAAAGTCTAAGCCTGAACTGTGGGTCAAGATTCTTTACAGTCTTCACCACTTCATTTCCACTAGCCTGGTCCCTGACACACAGTGTCTGAAGTAAAGTAGATATCCAACCTATTTTTCCAGCCTTTACCTTCTATTCCTTTCCTTTACCCGAGTGAAGTTCCCAAACTCACTCTCTGCTTCCCTACATCCATTTCTTTACTCATCCTGTTACATCTGCCTCCATATCATCTTTCTTACCTTGTTTCTACAAGACAAAAATCTCACCTGTCTTTCAAAGTCTATTGCTGCTTCATATATCTTTTCCTGACCTCTATAAGTCAGAGGTAATCTGTCCCATGTTTGAGCTTCCACATTGCCCTGTGACACTTAACACTTTCTAAGATGTGATAATTATTTGTTTATTTTTGTCTCCTACATAAGACTAAAACTTGAGATCAGAAACAATATCTGATTATTTTAGCTGCCACTGTACCTATTAAGATATCTTCTATTTGATGATGAAAATTAATTTCAAGGCACCTGAGTGGTTTAGTCGGTTAAGTGTCCAACTCTTGATTTCGTCTCAGGTCATGATCCCAGGGTCATGGGATCAAGCCTTGCGTTGGGCTCTGCTCTGAGCATGGAGCCTGCTTAAGATTCTCTCTCTCTCTCTCTCTCTCTCTCTCTCCCCCTCTGCCCCTCTCTCCCACTCATGCTCTCCCTTTCTCAAAAAAAAAAAAAAAAAAAAAAAAGAATTTCATTATTTATTTATCTGAAACAATTGTTTGTAATATATTTTGGGCAAATTACATTACTAAAAGCTTCATTCTTATATCATCAAGTATACTGCAGTACATTATGTTTATCAGCCTTAAGACCATATTTGAACCTTCCCCCAAACACCTGGATTTCTAACACATTTACTAGTAATGTGTCATTTACTAGCTCATGTTATGATAGGTCCTATATTAATGATACATTCTAATTCATCAACAGCTAGGTCCTATATTAATGATACATTCTAATTCATCAACAGCTACATAGTTGTAACTAATGTAATTACATATTAATGTGTACATTTTATAAACTGTGGATTTTCTAGTAAATGATTCCTTGAGAGAATCTGTTAGCCATCTCCTTTAAGCAATAAATCTGTCCCCTCCTTGTTCATTTCTCCTCAAAGTTTACAAACTCTTTGTTGTTCTAGGAGCACAGCTTGGGACAGTAATTTCTCTTCCTCTTTCTGGAATAATTTGCTTCTATATGAATTGGACTTATGTCTTCTACCTTTTTGGTAAGCTTATTCAAAAATTTAACTTAAATCATAATGTAACAAATGCAAAATGTAATAGAAGTCTAATAATTGTTTAAAAATGTATATTCCAAATCACTGAGGTTACCAACTCCTAAAAGTACAAAGTTCTAAAATACTGACAATCTGTTTTTTAACTTTATATAGTTAAAATGATCTAGTTATGACATGATGTTAATTTTGGAATATTTCTCAGTAGAAACTGCTGTTGAATTCAAGACTCTAATGCCATACGAAATATCAAAAATTACTGTGTTGGTTATTGTGAAAATTTATATTTTGAAAAGTTTTTTTTTTTTTTTTCTCAAGCAAAGTAGAAAGCCCTCACTTGGTAGTTTTAATCTTTTTTTCTTTTTATTCAGTCCCAGGGCTTTTCATTTCTCAATCTCATTAGCAGGTTGATTCATGTTTTTAATAAATGAGATTGCCAGGTAGACATTTCATGCAGAAAATACATCTGCAATCTAAACAAAAAACAAATCAAGCAAAACCAGATACCTGTGGAAATAATAGGTTGTGGACATTTATTTTTTAAAATATTTGGTAAACTCTGAGAGGCAGACTCATGTGGTTAAAATTGTTCTGTCCCCAACTTATAGGAGATGATACAGATAGCAAATATCCCATTAAGAAACTGAGTGGAACTTGAAATCAGCATTAAGCTGAAACCAATTTTACACTAAGTTTATGATTCCATAATTTTTTCAAGACATGTTAAAATTGCTGTTGGTGCATTCTAATTTTATTTAATTTATTTTTCTATTCTAAGGTATAGTTGGCATCATTTGGTTTATTTTATGGATCTTGTTAGTTAGTGATAAGCCTGAAACTCACAAGGCAATCTCCCGCCATGAAAAAGAATATATTCTTTCATCATTAAAAAATCAGGTATGGACTTTGGCACATTTTTAAAACAATTTCAGAACTTTTTTCTTCTCCAGAATTGAGGTACCAATTTTTTTAATAGATATTTCTATTGTGCATGCTCTGGGCAAAGTAGAGAGCAGGCAAATGAAATAAATATATGAAGTAATGGTTTGTTTTGTCTGAAAAATTACAATTCTTTCAAGATTAAATATGTGAAAAGTTACTTTTACAAGTCACTTTAAATTTTATTTTTTTAAAGTAATCTCTATACCCAATGTGGGCTGGAACCCACAACACCAAGATCAAGAGTCACATGCTCTACCACTGAGCCAGCCAGGTGCCCCTATAAGTTGCTTTAAACCTTCTAAAGTAATGATTATCAGTAAGTCTTAAGTTTGTCTTCTTAATTAAGAGAAAATAAAATGTGTTATTTATGAAAAATCTTATAGCCACATTCTAAATGTTGTTAGGAAACTAGTGTTTTTATCTACATTTTATTTATTTGTTTGTTTATTTTTCTCTTTTCTTTTTTCCCCTCCCCACCCCCTTTTCTGTATTTTAAATGAGTGTGATTTAATAAGGAAGACAGCACATTTATTATAATATATAATATGATTTAGACCTACCTGGTTGATTCTCTGGAGTAGACCCTTAGAAAAAAAATTATATGTTATTAATATGTAATATTAATAATGTACAATAGCATGTCAGAAATAAAAGTCTGTCATAATTTAATACAATAAATCTTCAAGTCATGAAAACAAAATATTTGTCTTTGGGGGGAAATAAAAGAAGAAAATGAAAAGTCAGGAAAAATTAAACAGTTTTTTTCTTTAGCACTATTAATGACTTCATAGTTATTTTATTGGTTTTAAGAACATAAAATATTTTATATAAAACTTTCCTTGCCCATTAATTTATTATTGATATTTTCAATTTTTATATATAGTACAAATAGGCAGCAATTAAACACTCATTCACCTTTCTTTTTAAGTTTTTTTTTTAATTCTTTTTTAACATTTATTTATTTATTTATTTTTGAGACAGAGAGAGACAGAGCATGAATGGGGGAGGGTCCGAAAGAGGGGGAGACACAGAATCCGAAACAGGCTCCAGGCTCTGAGCTGTCAGCACAGAGCCCGACACGGGGCTTGAACCCACGGACCGTGAGATCGTGACCTGAGCTGAAGTTGGACGCCCAACCGACTGAGCCACTCAGGCGCCCCTCTTTTTAAGGTTTTAAATTTTGCTATAAATGTTTCTATAAGCTGTTGAACTTTCAGAAATATGGCATATCTTGGTCTTAAGGTTGGCAAAAACTCAGAAGAAATCATAATATAATAAAGTTACTTTGAGTCCTCTGCGATGTTAATCAGATGAATCACCCACTTTTTCCCCTAAGGAACAGATAGTTATTTAATGCATTGTAAACAGATCTTCCCATATAAAACTTGCTATGTTTTGTCATATTTTCTTAGCATTGACGGTCAACAGCTTACTTATTTCAATACTTCATTTTTATTATTTTTTTATGGATTCATGAAAATTTTCATTTATTTAGATTTTTTTAAAAGCTTCCTTTCTCAAGCCACCTGAGTGGCTCAGTCAGTTAAGCATCCGACTCTTGATCTCAGCTCAGGTCTTGATCTCAGAGTCATGAATTCAAGCTGTGTTGGGCTCCGTGCTTCATGTGATGCCCACTTAAACAAACAAACAGGGGTGCCTGGGTGGCTCAGTCAGTTAAGCATCTGACTTTGGCATAGGACATGATCTCACAGCTCGTGTGTTCGAGCCTGGCGTCTGGCTCTGTGCTGACAGCTCAGAGCCTGGAGCCTGTCTCAGATTCTGAGTCTCCCTCTCTCTCTCTCTCTCTGCCCCTCCCCTATTCATGCTCTGTCTCTGTCTCAAAAATAAAAAAATAAAATAAAATAAACAGTAAAAAAAAAATTTTAAGAACCAAAAACAGAAAAAAAGCTTGCTTTCTTTTTCTACCTTGATATGTGTCTAAATCTTTCCATATCTAAATTTAAGGTTAATTTGTTTTTTCATATGCTTCAGAAAATGGAATATTCAGAAGCAAGGGGAGTCAGGAGAATTATGTTTCACAGAATCCCAAACTGCATTCTTAAACCAGATGATGTTGTGGTTGAAAACATCATAAAATAAGGGCTCCTGGCTGGCTCAGTTGGTGGGGCACGTGACTCTTAATCTCAGAGTTGTGAGTTTGCCCACAATGGGCAGAGAGTTTACTAAAAAAAAAAAGAAAAGAAAAGAAAAGAGAAAAGAAAAGAAAAGAAAAGGAAAAGAAAATGCCATAAAATAATGATGTGTTATATGAAGCTCCACCTTTAAATCTTGGATCTAAGAAAGGTTCTTTGTCAGATACTGAGGACTTAAAAATTAACATGAGAAAGAAAATTAACAAGACATGGTTCCTGTGGTACCTGTGATCTCCAGAGGAAGACAGACATTGATAAACATAACTTCAATATAATATATGCTGCTGTATAAAAAGAAATGCTCCCTTGGGGTGCCTAGATGGCTCAGTCAGTTGAGCATCTGACTTCGGCTCAGGTCATGATCTCATGGCTTGTGGGTTCAAGCCCTGCATCAGGCTCTGTACTGACAGCTCGGAGTCTGGAGCCTGCTTCGGATTCTGTGTCTCTGTCTCTCTCTGCCCCTCCCCCCCCCTCTCTCTCTCTCTCTCAAAAATAAATAAACATTTAAAAAAAATTTAGCAACAAAAAAATAAATGTTCCGTCTCCTTTTCCCCCAAATACCCTACACCTTTGATACAAAGTGGATAGCATAAGAGTGTAGCTACCAAATCAGATAAAAAGAAAAAGCCACAAGAAGGTTAATACTAGCTCTTCCTCTTTTTGAAATAACAGTGAACCCTGGAGGCAGGGTTCATAGGCAGAAACATAGATTGCTTTATTAGCTTTTGAGAAACCACAGAGCCTCAGTGTGCAGGAAATGTAATAATCTGATGCTCCAGGTTAATGGATTCCAGGCTTCCTAATCATGCATCAATAAAAAGATGGGAGCTAACACTCTGAATAAAGTATATTTATTCATGGTTACATACATGTACTACTGTACTTATATGTATCATAAAACATATACAAAAATGGATTTTTTAAAGAGTAAATAAAATGAAATAAACAGTATGTACATAAATTTGTAATTTTAACAGGAAAACCTTTTTATCACATAAAAATTAGTAATGTTGTTTAATGGGAGCAGTGTTGAGTATGTTATATTTTATGACCCTACTATTATTTTGCTTGGTGAGGTAGCTGACAAAGAACTCATATGAGGAAAAGTGTCAGATTCACTATTTTCTTAGTGTTCCTTTGTGCCTATGTTATTAGGATTCTCTTCTATGACTTGCTCTGTAAGAATCTTTTTGAAGACACTGTCAATTTTGTAGATTTGTTTTATTTAAAACTGGCTAGGGGCGCCTGGGTGGTGCACTCGGTTAAGCGTCCGACTTCAGCCAGGTCACGATCTCGCGGTCCGTGAGTTCGAGCCCCGCGTCAGGCTCTGGGCTGATGGCTCAGAGCCTGGAGCCTGTTTCCAATTCTGTGTCTCCCTCTCTCTCTGCCCCTCCCCCATTTATGCTCTGTCTCTCTCTGTCCCAAAAATAAATAAACGTATAAAATAAAATAAAATAAAATAAAATAAAATAAAATAAAATAAAATAAAATAAAATAAAACTGGCTAACAAAATCCATAAACCCACTTAAAAAGGTGGGTAAAAACTGTAATATGTTGTGGTACACTGAGAGCAAACCAGAAAGTGAGGATCCCATTAACCCCTTTGAATTGGGGAGACCATACAATATGTGATTGATACACTCCAAGGCCAACCTATGTATTAAATATTAATAGAGTTTCTTGTTTTAGAATAAAAGTGAGTGTAGATAGAAGTTCTAATATGTTTTTCCACACAACAGTTAATCATCTTATATCCCTAAGGTGCTTACACCCTACTTTGAAGACCATTTCTCCAGAAGCTACGTAAACAAACTTTCTGTTGCACAGTTCTTATAAATCATTATCATTGAGTAAAGATTCGATAGTGAAATATAAATTATAAGAGGACTTCCAATCTCATTCCTTTGCCCTTATGTCAGCCTCTGAATTTGATTATGAAACTATATTTTCTAGATGGAGAAATTAATACTGCAAGTGAATTCTGACGTTCATAAGGGATGTTTAGGGTTGACATTATACTTATAAGATTACATTTCTATTTTTTCTTTAATCTGAATCATGAATTCTTTATTGCTGTTTAATGTTTTGAAAGAGTTGGTTTAAAACTCTGGAATTTACTAGTCAAGGCTGGTAATGTGTTCTGGATGGAATTTTGGCTGCTAAGGTACAGATATAAACATAGCGTACATGAATTGTGCCTGTCATTTTGTTTTGTTTTGTTTTGTTTTTTTCAGCTCTCTTCACAGAAGTCAGTGCCATGGGTACCCATGCTAAAATCACTACCTCTTTGGGCTATTGTAGTTGCACATTTTTCTTACAACTGGACATTTTATACTTTATTGACGTTATTGCCTACTTATATGAAGGAGATCCTAAGGTTCAATGTTCAAGAGGTAAGAAAAAAGAATCATCTCCTTCTTGTATAAAGTGTACATTTTTAAACTACAGACAGAATTTGTTTTTATCTATATAAAATTGTTATTTTGTATCTTCCATTTTACTCTCATATCCTGAACTGCTCTTCTTGCTTCACAACTGTTCCTTCTTTTTTCAGTGTGTGTTAATTCTTGATTCAAGGTACCTTTGGGCTGGTATCTCCCTTAACCATAAAGGTCTTATTAGTCCCTAGTAACATGCCAGGATATCAGACAACAAATTCAAGTGTACCCGTATTCACTTCTCAAAGGGACGGCGGTAGAACTCGCTGGCAGCTGAGAGGGGACTTGGGAGACCTGAGGTTGCTCTGCAGCATTATTTAGGCACTGGCAGAGCTATAGTTGCAAAGCTGTATAAGAAGAGCCTTCCTGAAACTGCCGGTCCTTTGGAACCCATCAGATTGAGGCAGTTTCTATCAGAATCTCTGTGTTGATGGGTTTTGTCTTTAAAGAGCTTGAAGAAAAGCCTGAACAGAAAGAGTCAGTTTATAAGGAAAATTGGTGGTGTTTTTGCCTTCAAAGTAAAAGATCAAAGACATAAATGTGAGAGCTAAAACAATAAACTCTTAGAAAGTGTACATCCTGTGCCCTTGGCACACCAAAAGCATAAGTCACCGAAGAAAAAAATACATAAATTCTATTTCATCAAAATTAAAAACTTTTGTGACGCAAAAGACACCATCAAGAATGAAAATCAACACACACAAAATGAATGAAAATCCACTAAATGGGAGAAAATATTTGCAAATCATATTTCTGATAAGGATCTAGAATATATAAGGAATATAAAAAATATATTCCTTATATATTTTGGAATTCATACAACTCCATAATAAAAAGACAACCCAATCTTTTAAATGGGCAAAGCATTTGAATAGACATTTCTCCAAAGAAGACATACAAATGACCAATAAGTCCATGTAAAAACGCTCCACTTCGTTAATCATTAGGAAAATGCAAATCAAAACTATAATGGGATACTACTTCATACCTATTGGAATTTAAAAAAAAAAACAAAAAAAACCCAGAAAATAACAAGTGCTGGTGAGAGGGTAGAGGAAATGGAACCCTTATACATTGCTGATGGGAATGTAAAGTAGTGTAGCCACTGTGGAAAAGTTTGGCAGTTCCTCAAAAACTTAAACATAAAGTTAATATAAAACCCAGAACTCCCCTGGATATAGACCCAAGAGAACTGAAAACATATATTCACACAAAAACACATGCCTGAATGTTCATAACATCGTTATTCGTGGTAACCAAAAAGTGGAAACAGCCCAAATGTCCATCAGCTAATGAATGAATAAACAAAATATGGTGTATTCTACAATGGAACAACTCAGCCACAAAATGAAAGATGGCCCTGGAAGTAAAAAAGCAGCCCGGATGATGAATGTGAAGGCAGCAGGACTGACTGCACAATTGCATTGGCTACACAGACAGATACACAGCTTTAAACATCGTTAAAGTGAATCTCCAGTCACCTGTCTTCCAAAGCATACTGGGAACACTGGCCATGGACCGAACCTTAAACTGCATCCAAGCAGCTAAGCTGGGAAGAACTCTGGCTACTGTTGAAAATCAAGATCATCTATACTCAAATATATCCGCAAATTGCATTGACAGAAGTTAACCTGAAATGAAGCTTTGGCAATAGCATGGGGTGAGTTTCTCATGAGCAATCTTGTTTTCCTAAGCATTCTGTCAGTAGAGCCTGACTATAATCTACTGTATGACAAATTGCATGGAAATTTAAAGATCATTCCACAGATGCTTCTGTTTGAGATTTTCCTGAGAGAACTATGGAAAGAATGAAATATCAATTAGTGTTGTGCATTTAATTGCCTTCATCCATTTTTCATTGATTTTTTTTAAGTTCTATGAGAGACTTTAAAACCAGAATCATTTATCTTGCATTTTTATACCAAAAGGTATTTTCTTTCCAAATTCAAAGAATTGTGAACAAATTTTCAAAATAATTCTCTAATTGTATAGAAGCCTTTTTTTTTAATGAATTTCTTTTTTAGGCCACCTGAGTGGCTCAGTTGGTTGAGCGTCCGACTCTTGATTTTGGCTCAGGTCAGGATCTCAGGGTCAGGGGATCAAGCCCCACATCAGGCTCTTGCTGAGCATGGAGCCTGCTTGAGATTCTTTCTCTCCCTCTGCCCCTTTCCCCTGCTCATGCTCTCTCTCTCTAAAATTAACAAATAACAATAAAAAAATAAAAATAAGAAAATTTAAAGCTCTTGATCCTTTGTTATAAGCTTGCTTTTTCATAGAAGTTTAGCTTCATTAGTTATCCTTACTTTTCTTTTTTCTTAGTTTTTCCCAGTTCTAGTGTTCCTGTTCCCTTTCTCTTCTTTTTTCTTCCCTTTTTTCTTTTCTTTTTCCTGTCCCTGTTTCTTTTTCTTTGTTTTTTTTTTTGTTTGTTTGTTTGTTTTTTTAGTTTATTCTGGGAGAAAGAGAGAGAGAGCACACGCATGCACAGGCAGAGGAGGGGCAGAGAGAGGGAGAGAGAGAATCCCAAGTAGGCTCCACACTCCCAAGCATAGCCCAATGTAGGGCTCTATCCCACAAGCCTGAGATTATGCATGACCTGAGCTGATATCAAGAGTTGGACCCTTAACCAACTGAGTCACCCAGGTGGCCCTAGTATCCCTATTTCATACAGTTCAGTGAGAGTTGGGGCAATATCTATTATCCTATTCTGGATATTAATATTTTAGAATCAATTTTTTAAATAAATGAGTATAAAAGCTTAACAACTGTGAAAGATACCCATGGATATACAAATGTTGAAGATTTATAATAATTTGTAGAAGGTGGTAGTTTTAGGTTGTTGGGAAAGTTTTTAACATTTGAACTTTAAGTGGAAAAATTCAGTAACTCTGATGAATTATCAGTCTCATCCCACCAGGGAACAAGACCAAGATCAGAAAATCCACTTCTCCATTTGCTATAGTTTATTCCTGAGTAGGATTCTGCCACAAATAATGATAGAAGCGATCCCACTATGCAAAAAATCTAAATAGAATAAAATTTAAAGAGGAAATTACTTAGCTTAATACCAGAAAGAAACAAAAATCTTAGCTACAGAAGTGGAATTGGAAATATACAACATTTGAATACAGATGACTATAACCTATGATGAAAAAAGTTAAATCTTTTCTAAAGCTTTTTTGTAAATATTTATTTTTGAAAGAGAGAGAGAGAGAGAGAGAGAGAGAGAGAATCCGAAGCAGGCTCCAGGCTCTGAGCTGTCAGCACAGAGCCTGACGTGGGGCTCAAACCCACAAACTGTGAAATCATGACGTGAGCCAAAGTTGGATGCTTAACCAACTGAGCCCCCCAGGTGCCCCTAAATCTTTTCTTAAGCATACTTAAATTTAAAATATTAGCAGATTTTATTGGTTTGTACCATTAATGATACTTAAATAGAAGATTTAAATATCACTGATAATATATCTTTCTACCTTTTTTGTGTGTTTGTAAAAGACTAACAGGTGTACCCATCTTTCTCATACTATAAAAACCTTTGTTTTTATCAGAATTGTGTCATTTAGTTTTGGCACCTCAGGTGTTTATGCTGGGGAAAAATGACAAGAAGAAAGAATTTTCCTTTCTCCACGTATGTGTTCTTCATTTTACAGAATTTGGGATTTCCTAAAAACTTGACTGCCAAATCATTTCCTACAAAGCAAATAGCATAGCAGATTTCCAGGATAAATTCTGTTTCATATCTTCTGGTGCTTTTATTTTGTTAAGGTGGCAACTTAAAGGAAAAGAAGAGGGAAAAATAGAGGTCTATCAACTCACTACCTTTGTCCTCTGCTCAAAGCATGTGGTGGTGCATTGTACACCTGATCTAGACAATGTGCATTTTTGAGCATTTCATTAAGCTAAACATTCAATTCATGTGGTTTTCTGTATCTGCACGTTATTTTATAATTATTCTATACATATAAGTATGTATAATTATATATAATCTATAACAGTCATATAATTTATAAATGTATTTATATTTTCTGTTTTATATAAAGATAAATATCTATATGTAAAATAAATTTACCATTTTAAAATATAAATATAAATTTTAAATAGAAATATAATTTTTAAATATAACTGAATATTTATAGTAAATTTTTATATTATAATTTTATATAACTTAAAATATAAATATTATATAACACATATATAAGTATGTATAAATAAGTGAAAATTGACAAAAACTTTTCAATGGGGAGAATCTATAGGCTAATGTAATAGAAAGATTTGTCCTCTCCTACTGAAACTGTACCCCAAGTCCCAAAATAACATGTAAGATTACTTTGAGCATGGGGCGCCTGGATGGCTCAGTCGTTTAAGTGTTCAACTCTTGATTTTGGCTCAGGTCATATGCTCATGGTTCATGAGTTCCAGCCCCACATCCGGTTCTGTGCTTAAACACAGAGCCTGCTTGGGATTCTCTCTCTATCCCTCTCTCTCTCTGCCCCTCCCCCACCTCAAAATAAATAAATAAACTTTTTAAAAAATTATAAAAAAAACAAGATTACCTCGAGCAGACTGGACTGTATTAATATCAACACTATATTGTATGAATTTCCTTTGTTTTTGAGTGGTGGTGAATGTGTGTATATGAATATTGTTTTGGTTCTTACTCCCCTTCCCCCCACCAATTAATTCTGTATCTTCTTATTCCTTCCAGAATGGGCTTCTATCTGCACTGCCTTATTTTGGCTGTTGGTTATGTATGATCCTATCTGGTCAAGCTGCTGATAATTTAAGGGCAAAATGGAATTTTTCAACTATATGTGTCCGAAGAGTGTTTAGCCTTATAGGTAAGTGAAGTGAATCAATGTTTGTTTTGATTTACAATCATTTACTGTGTTTACAGTGCAAAGCAAAATAAAAATGATATTCGTCATTTATTTTGTTCACATATTAAAACACTATGTTTTAATGCATGTAGTGCATTTCTATACAAGATGGTTGGATCTGGGGCACCTGGGTGACTCAGTCAGATGAGTGTCTGACTCTTGATTTCAGCACAGGTAATGATCCCAAGATTGTGGGACTGAGCCCCATGTTGGGTTCCATGCTGAGCATGGAGTCTGAGATTCTATCTGTCTTTCTCTGCCCCTTTCCCCTGCTCGCACTCTCTCAAATATAAATAGATAAATGAATGAATGAATGAACGAACGAACGAACAAATAAATGTTGTTTTTGAACTATGTATTTTGCGGGTTAATATTTATAATATCCTATTATCTCCACCCTAGTCCTAACCATTAAAAATGGCTTGCTTTGCTGAATATCATTTCCAGAATTTTATAAATCATTTTGTTTTCAGCTCCAAGTTTGCAGTGAAAATAATATTTTTAAGTCTCTATCCCTTTTCTAAGTGAATACATTTTAATTTTCAATCCAAAAACATTTAATGGCATCATTATATTAAATGAGGAGCTATAAATCAAAGAACTCAAAGCTACCTTAAATAATCATGTGTTTCAGACTGCTTTCATCAAGGTAAATTTTAAACTATGACAATTACTTCATTTTTTTTTTTAAGATCTTGAGTAAGCAGGGACCCTGGAAGTCGCTGAAGGTTATACTTGAGAAATTACATGGTAGCAGGACCCTATTCAGGATAATTCTACAAATACCTTCTGAGCAGCTACTGCTGGAAGGTGCTGTCCTGTTCCATTGCTTGCTTGTCTCAATTCTCAAGAAATTTCTCCACACCTGCAAGTGAAGTAGATCCCTTTAGATTCAACCCAACGTTCTCTTTTTTGCCTCCTGTTCACTTCCTCTGTCCAATATGGTAGCCACTATCCACATATGGCTATTTACATTTAATTGAATTTTAAAAATAAGTTTCTCAGCTGCAGTGTATACAAATACAACATTTCCATTGTCACAGATGGTCATTGGATAGCACTACTGTAGAACAGAAAGAATGGCAACCCATTCATTAAGTCCCTTCCTGTTACTTATATTTTATGCTTAAATGCCTGTTGTAAAATGTGTATATTGCTATCAATTGCTAAAACCTAGATGGAGTGTTTTTCTAACTTTATTTAATAGAGTTTATTTAGTTTATCTTCTTTGGTTATATGAATTTTAAATCTCTTTCTGTATCAACAACTATTGCTTTCTCGAGAACTGTATTTTTCAGTCATCCTCTTCTTGCTCTTCCTAGAACTTTAGCTGAGTCTAGGTCACATGTAGATTTAATCATATTCCATAATGATATTTTCTTTTTACTTTTACATTAGTTGCATTATATCTGTGTTTTCCAGTAGTTTTTTTGTTGTTGTTTTTTTTCGTGAAAACTATGTAAGTTGTCTCCTAGGCAGCACAGTGTCTCTACAGTAGGTGGCAGTAATATCAAACCTCAGATTTGTACTATATTATTGGTAGCACAAGCAAATGTTAATACTGGAGCTTTCTTTTCTGTTTATAACTTTTTAACTCCAGGAATGATTGGACCTGCAGTATTCCTGGTAGCCGCTGGATTTATAGGTTGTGATTATTCTTTGGCCGTTGCATTCTTAACCATATCAACAACACTGGGAGGCTTTTGCTCTTCTGGATTTAGCATCAACCATCTGGATATTGCACCTTCGTGAGTACTAACATAAAGATTGGCTAAGATAAAGATTGACTTTAAGTTCATGTCTTTAATTGTGGTAAAATATATATAGCACAAAATATACCACTTTAACCATTTTTTTTTAATTTTTTTTTTTAACGTTTATTTATTTTTGAGACAGAGAGAGACAGAGCATGAACAGGGGAGGGGCAGAGAGAGAGGGAGACACAGAATCTGAAACAGGTTCCAGGCTCTGAGCTGTCAGCACAGAGCCCGACGCGGGGCTCGAACTCACAGACCGCAAGATCATGACCTGAGCCGAAGTCAGACGCTTAACTGACCGAGCCACCCAGGCACCCCATAACCATTTTTAAGTGTACACTTCTGTGGCATTAACATTAAGTACATTTACATTGTTGTGCGACCATCACTAGCATGTGTCTCCAGAACTGTTTCTTCCCATGCTGAGACTGTACCCATTAAACACTAGCTCCCCGTTCCCAACCTCCCCACAGTCCCTGGCAACCTCCATTCTCCTTTCTTTCTCTATAAATTTGACTACTCTAGGAATGACTTTAAATTTTGAAACAAAACTTCAGTTTACGTGATAATTAACATTTGAAATTGTTTTTAAATTTAAGCTTTTAACTGTTATCACCTCTGTACACAAGTTCCCATAAAAACATTACACATTATAACTTGTGTCTCTCTACCCAGCTAGAATAGGAACTCTGAAGGCAGACGCTGTCTTATTATCCTCAAAGTTTACCGTGGTAATTGGCACATAGTGGCCATTTAGTTGGATGGATGAATGCCTAAGACCAGACCAAATTATTTGTCTAATTATTATCTTACCCATGTGCAAATATATTTGTCTAACTTATCAATCACTTTCACAAACATTACCTCATTTTTATCTTTAAAGCATTCCTATAAGATAGATATTCTTAACTTATTTTATGACTAAGAAGACTCAGATTCAGAGAAGTTAAGTGATTTGTCTTGTACTACCACAGCTAATAAATGATAGAGCCAAAATACAAACCTAAAATTCTTACTCTTTAAGCCCAGAATTATTTTTACAATTCCCTCTCTGGAAATATTCTTTGGGCCACATACTTCTAGGATTCTTTTGTGCCAGTTATCAAGGTAGAGGAGGAGGCTGTGTAAATATTTTAACCCAGAAGATTTGGTACAGTTAATTTTTAATGGATATGAATTTACATTTGGAGAAAAGATAGATGGTCCCCTACTATCTTCCCCCAGCCTAAATTCTTCACACCTAGACTACCTCAGAATTTTCTGATTCCTGTTAATCCTCAGTCTCCCATCCCTTCAGTAAGTACCTAAAGTAAGAAGTCCAAGGAGGTTCCACACGATCAGAATATAAGTGTGCCCAGCTCCCTGATGAGTCCTTCTGCCGCTTTGCAGTGCCTTCTACTAAGGCTCATTCTTGGCCCCTGTGGCAGGGCCATTTTCTCCCCATCCCTCTGCATCCTTCCCAGTTCACACCCCAGTTCTTCATCAGGCCTTTCTAGACCATTAATGCTTACTTTTTTCTCCTCTTCTTCTCAGTGCATTCATTTATAATTTTATGCTAGATGCATTTATATTAACTGCCTTACCTTGATTTGTAATTGTTTCTTTTTTTTTTAATTTTTTTTTTTTTTTCAACGTTTATTTATTTTGGGGACAGAGAGAGACAGAGCATGAACGGGGGAGGGGCAGAGAGAGAGGGAGACACAGAATCGGAAACAGGCTCCAGGCTCTGAGCCATCAGCCCAGAGCCCGACGCGGGGCTCGAACTCACGGACCGCGAGATCGTGACCTGGCTGAAGTCGGACGCTTAACCGACTGCGCCACCCAGGCGCCCCGATTTGTAATTGTTTCTAAATGGAACTCTTCTTTCTTATCTCCCCAATTTGGAGGTAAACTCCCTCAGACTGAGTCATGCTATATATCTATATCACAACTTCTGCACAAGGAGAGGCACACCCAGTCCACACTTGTTGAGTGGTTGACTTACATGACCATACCAAGAAAGTAGGAGCTTCAGTGTTACATATCCACCCAACAGTGGGGAACCAAGGAAGAAAACCAGTAAATTTAGGCATTGGACCAAGAAACCATTTGATATAAAAGGTGGTAACCTAAGCAAAAGCTCTGGGACTATAAGCTCTGAGAGCACAGGGGCCACATCTCTTATTTACACCAGCCACACCATGGCCCTGTGCTGGGTCATGGTCAATCAGGTGCATGAATGGAAGAATGAAAATAGCCTTTCACATTTAGTACCACGCTAAAACTCTTTCTAAAAAACAATTTGGGTATTGGTCTTATTGTATGTCAACACTTTACTATTATATACTAAAGTCAAATTTTATATTCTCTATTAAATTTAAATATAGAATTCTCAGCCAACATGCAAAACCCTCCATGTTATAGTCCAAATTTATCTTTATAATTTTATTCCTCCCTCACCTACATCACTTTCTTTGTATTCTTTGCCTCAAATGAACTGAGCTACTCTTTATTCTCAAAAAATATTCCCTGACACACACATACACACACACACACACACACACACACACGTGCATGCGCATGTGTGTTCTTTTCCACCTTTGGTCCTTTGTTCATGCTAGCCTAAATACCTGGAATGCCCACACTCGATGTGGATTTGTCTCATGTCTTGTGATTACATTTAGGTAATGTATCCCTGACCAGATTCACTGGCCTGTGACCTCAGGGAATCACATCCAGGGGCCCCTAGTGACATTAATTTTGATCACCCAGTCAAGGTGTTGTAATTTCTCTAATAACAACTTACTTTTTCCCCCTTCAACTAATAAAGCATCTCTGGAAAGATGCTTTGAGATCATACAAACACGCTGCTCCTCGTCAAACTCCCCTCACCACCACCAACTTAGACTTGATCCATGCCAAGCCAATTTTTACTATAGTGGCTTCAAACCAGTGGTATTTCCACCCTCTTTCCCTCCACATTTATCATTTGTCATTCTATTGTAAGAAGATCTTCCCTCCTGCTCCACTTCTTTATCTAGCATCAGCGTGGCCTCAGAGATTCCTAATTTATTTAATGAGTTACAATCCATGATTGTCCTTATCTGTTTTTATGCCCACATTATCTCAGATTTAGCCAACAGGTTCCCCTTCAATCTGGCTCCTATAGCCTATCAACATTTCCCCCTCCTCCTTGCCACCCCCATCCCACTTCCTTTTGACCACTTCTTTATTGATGCAACAACCAGATATTTTCACTTTGTATCTTCCCTGCCTTGAAATACCTTGGAATAGCCATTTCTCCAAGGAACACCAGTTCTTTTTAGTGAAGAATAGTATTTAGATACCAAGGCCCTGGCAAGGGATCATATACTTTCATTACTAAGTTACATTGCCTCCCCTAAGCAGATCTACTTAGAAATCACTTGGAGCATTGACTAGTGTCAAAGGTTTACTTACAAATAGAAACAAAAGGCTGCACTTTTATCAAATTATTTCTTTTACAACTTTTATATGCTGAATATCACCTACTGGGCTTTGTTTTAAACCTTTTTTCACTTTCTTATCTTTGGGATATTGAAAAGTGATCCTTCAGTCCTTCATAGAATTATAAAGACCTGTCCATATTATTATATAGCCTTGTAAATCTTTTTAGGGTGAATTGTAGGGTCGCCTTTTCCCACAAATTAGCAAAAGATGACAGCTTTAAATGTATATTACTTTTATTATGATATTGTTATTTACCAATTCTAGTATGAAACTTGTTTAGTTTCATAATAATCATAACTGTTAATTAGAGAAACTGATGGGTTAAATAGCTGAGGTCACATATCAGCTACATGTGTATGTATTTAAATAGCTCTAAAAAGTTATCTGCAGTGGCACCCAGCTGGCTCAGTTAGAGCTTATGACTCTTGATCTCAAAGTCATGAGTTCAAGTCCCATGTTGGGCTATTTTTTTTTTTTTAATAAAAAATAGAAGCACCTGGCTGGCTCCGTCGGTAGAGCATGCAACTCTTGCTCTTGGAGTTGTGAGTTCAAGCGCCATGATGGGCATAGAGCTTAAATTAAATTAAAAAAAAAAGTAAAAGTAAAAACTAAATAAAAATTAAAAGTATCTGCATAGGGGCACCTGGGTGGCTCAGTGAGGTAAGTCTCCATCCAATTCTTGGTTTTGTTTCAGGTCATGATCTCATGGTTCGTGGGTCTCAAGCAGAGCCTGCTTGAGATTTTCTCTCTCTTTCCTTCTCTCTCTGCCCCTCCCCTGCCTGTGCTCACACACTCTCTCTCTCAAAATAAATAATCTTAAAAAGAAAAAAGTATCTGCACAATAGTGAATTCCACAGAGTACTATGTAAATTTATATTGATAATAATACTGAAATTAAGGTTGAAAATATGGTATTTGCTGAGATTAGGAATGAAAGGGAATAGTACATCTAAATGAGATTTTACTCATTAAGATATTTTGTCCTCTCAACTTCTCTACTCTATATCCAAAACAATGTAAATAGATATACTTTAATATTCAGCCATACCCTATAGATATTATGTTACATATTCATTTTTTATATATGCATTTACTTTCACATAATTCTTTCATGGAATTAACTACATAATAAGAAATGACTGCATATTACTTTACCTCACTAATTTATACCTTGCTAATCTAATCACATATCTGGGATAGGACCCTTCCAAGATTCAGAATTCCGACAAGTTAAACTGCATAAACCTACAGAGCTTATCCTTTTTCTGGCATATGAATCTGGCAGTTTCTTATTTAACAATGGCAACTACTTGCCTTAAACAATAATACTTTTGTTAGTAATTAGAGATCTGTAGGAACAATAATTAGTTACATATTGACTAAATAGCCACTGTTCTACAGAGAAAGTGGTACCTTCTTGAGTCATCTTCATAGCTTTTCATATAATTAAGATCAATTTAAACTTTCAGAACCAGAAATAGGTGTGAATAATTATTAAAACCATTAGCTATAGTCTTGGCAGTGTTTAAATTCTGAAGTTCAAACACCTTTTGTATAGTTTCACCTGATTTTTATTTTTAATCTAGAAGTTTACATTACACCCTATTAAATAGAAAACCTGTTGTGTTTTTAATATGAATATACATATTCATATTACATTTTTAAGAATGTAAGGATCTGATCATCAGAATAATAAAAATATTACACTGTGAGAAGTCTATTGTGATTTTAAAAAAAAACTCTGAATATATCTCTTATCCTATCTAGCAGTGTAATCATGTTTTCACATCTCAAGATTGATCATGCATGAAAGTTTTATTATACTGCCTGTCACATAGAGTGTGCTCAGTAAACATTTGCTGAAGGAATAAATCTCTGGTTTTAATCACAAGACTAAATGTCTAATGTTGAAAGTATTTACAACATACCAGAATCTTTTGTCAAAAAACAATTAAGGGGCTCCTGGGTGTCTTAGTCAGTTAAGCATCCAACTCTTGATTTCAGCTCAGGTCATGATCTCACAGTCATGAGATTGAGCCCCACATTGAGCTCTGCTCTGACAATGAGGAGCCTGCTTGGGATTCTCTCTCTACTTCTCTCTCTCCCTCTCTCTCTGTCCCTCCCTGCTCACACTCTCCTTCTCTCAAAATAAATTAACATTTTAAAAAAACAATTAAAATAGAGGGGAAAAAAATGGAGGGAAGAATTTTGTGAACCTTATAAGCTAGGAAATGCTTATTGAGTATAGTTGTTGGTCAGTGAAGAAGTAAAGGAGCTTAACATAATGAAAAACGGGCGCCTGGGTGGTTCAGTTGGTTCAGCATGTTGACTTTGGCTCAGGTCGTGATCTCATGGCTTGAGTCTGAGCCCTGCATCAGGCTCTGTGCTGACATCTTGGATCCTGCTTCTGATTCTGTGTCTCCCTCTCTCTGCCCCTCCCCAGCTGGTGCTCTGCCCCCACCCCCACCTCAAGAATAAGTAAACATTAAAAAAAATTAAAATTAAAAAAAATTTTAAACATAATGATGAAAGAAAGGGAGAATTTGAAAAGCAAATTAACTTCAAGAAAAGTTCATTAAATTTAATGATAAATTTGAAAGATCTGATACAAACATAACTGAAATAAAAACCCCTTGAAGCTGAAGGAGTAAAGGCATGAGAAGCCATTTCTGTGGGAGAGAAGATAGGAAGAAGCCTAAACAAATTGCTGCACAGTGACTCTGGGGCTTGTATTTGAGATTTACAACATAGGAATGAAGCCTGATTATCCAAAAAAGGACTCAAGGAAATAGCACATAATTAAAGGACTGAAATATGCTCCTTTATGCTACTGATTAGAAGAGAAATCTGGAAAGGATTTTACTTGAAGTGAGTTAAACAAAATAATATTGTTCAGTTATGTAGTTTATAGAATCATAAAAAGTGAGAACCAAGATGGATTTAGAGCAACTCATCCCTTAGTAGTCAAAGTTTGGTCCATGGAGCAGGAATATCAGTATTATGTAGGGCTTTCTGAAAAACACAGAATCTCAGGCATCACTGAATCTGGACTTGCTGAACTAGAATCTGCATGTTAAGATCCTCGGGTGATTCTTGTGCACCTCAAGTATGAGGCCCTGACCTAGTCAAATCCACTCACACAACAAACATGTCTGGGGTTCCTACTATACATTGAGCACAATATACATGATGCTAGTAGAAAATAACACCCAGCTCCTACTTGCAAGGAGATTAGTCTAGTTCAGGAAATAAGCAGTTAAAAAAAAATTAAACAATTGTAATATATTATGATAATTAATTCTTTTGACAAGTACTTATCAAATGCCTGCCAAGTACCAGTCATAACAGACACAGCCCTGACCTGTGAAACTTTTAGAAACATAAGGCTCACAAATAAAAAAGTTTTTGAAGAAAAGATGAGAGAATATAATAGAGAGATATAATGTGGATCAAGGAGTAAGGGAAGGTTTCTCTGAGGAAATGATATTTAAGCTAAAATCTGAGCAATGAGTAAGAAGAAGTTAGCCAGGCAAAAAAGGAGTAGTATTCCTGACAGAATTTACATAAGTAGAAAAAGAAATTGGTGTGTGTCTTAGTCTGATTGGGCTGCCATAACAAAATACCATAGACTGGGTGGCTTAAACAACAGACGTTTATTTTCTCACAGTTCAGTGTCCAAGATCAGGATGCCAGCATGGTTAGTTTCTTGTGAGAACTCTCCTTCTGGTTTGCAGATGGGCTGCTTTTTGCTGTGTGCTCACGTGGCCTTTCCTCAGTGTGTCTGTGCATGTGTACAGACAGAGAAAGAACCCCAGTGTCTCTCACTCTTCAATTAAGGGTGCCAGACCTATCAGATTGAGGCCCCATCCTTATGACCTCATTTGACCTTTATCATCTGAAAGCCCTGTCTCCAGGGGCGCCTGGGTGGCGCAGTCGGTTGGGCATCCGGCTTCAGCCAGGTCACGATCTCGCGGTCCGCGAGTTCGAGCCTCGCGTCGGGCTCTGGGCTGATGGCTCAGAGCCTGGAGCCTGCTTCTGATTCTGTGTCTCCCTCTCTCTCTGCCCCTCCCCCGTTCATGCTCTGTCTCTCTCTGTCCCAAAAATAAATAAACGTTGAAAGCCCTGTCTCCAAATATAGGGTTAAGCCTTCAACATATGAATTTGGGACACACATTCAATCTATAACTGTGTATTTCAGCCAACTGAGAGAAGGTCATTTGTAGCAGAGATGCAGAGAAGAAAGCCACTGGAGAGTAAGCAGGAGCCTATAGTAAGCATTTTATATTGTATCCCGAACAAATAGGAAATGACATCCTCTGCTCTGTTTTTTAAGATCACTCTTGTATGGATAAGAGTACAAGTAGAAGAAACCAGTTAGGAAGCTATTGCAGCAACCCAGATAAAAAGTGATAGGGTATAATAGGAGATATAAAGAAGTAGATGGAGGGGCGCCTGGGTAGCTCAGTCAGTTGAGCATCTGACTCTTGATTTCAGCTCAGGTCATGATCTCACAGTCATGAGATGGAGTCCCATGTCGGGCCACACACTGGGCATGGAGCCTGCTTAAGATTCTCTCTCTATCTCTCCCCCAGCGCCGCCCCCCCCCCGCCCCCGCCTCCAACTCATGTACTCTCTAAAAAAAAAAAAGAATAAAAAAGAAGTAGATGGATTTGGGATGATTTGTAAACACAATAGGTGGGACTTGACAATAGATTAGACCTGAAGAGTGAGGAGAAGATATCAAGGATGTTGATTTCCAGGTTTTTTTTTTTTTAATTTTTTTTTCAACGTTTATTTATTTTTGGGACAGAGAGAGACAGAGCATGAACGGGGGAGGGGCAGAGAGAGAGGGAGACACAGAATCGGAAACAGGCTCCAGGCTCTGAGCCATCAGCCCAGAGCCTGACGCGGGGCTCGAACTCCCGGACCGTGAGATCGTGACCTGGCTGAAGTCGGACGCTTAACCGACTGCGCCACCCAGGCGCCCCTGAAGTTTGTTATTAATAGGTCAATGACTTTTTGCCACATGTAGAGATGTGCCTGCCCCCTAAAATTGGGCAATTATTCTGTTGTGAAACACTGATAAAGTATTCAAGTTCCTATTTTTTGTACCAAGAGAATATTTGAGAAAATGTTAGACTAAAATGTAATATTGGTAAAGCAAAATTATTAATTTCCTAAAGGAGTAAGTGCTTGTGTTTTAAAATTGTTATGTGAACTCTTTTTAGGACTTAACACAAGGAATTAAAGATGTTTATGACTCTTCAATTATGAGTTATAATTTGTAGCTTTGTAAGTTAATTTAATATATATATATAAGTTTAGGGGCGCCTGGGTGGCGCAGTTGGTTAAGCGTCCGACTTCAGCCAGGTCACGATCTCGCGGTCTGTGAGTTCGAGCCCCGCGTCGGGCTCTGGGCTGATGGCTCAGAGCCTGGAGCCTGTCTCCGATTCTGTGTCTTCCTCTCTCTCTGCCCCTCCCCCGTTCATGCTCTGTCTCTCTCTGTCCCAAAAATAAATAAATGTTGAAAAAAATTAAAAAAAAAAAAAAAAGACAAGAGTTGCCTTGAGGGAGAAGGTAGAATGACAAGTGATCCCAAGAGTGGATCGTGGCAAACACTTAGGAGAAAGAGGGGAAATAACCAAAGAAGGAAACTAAAGAGGAGCAAGAGAGAGATAGAAAGAAAATCAAGAATAAGGTGTCAAGGAAGCCAAGACCACCCAGTTTTCAATTCAAGAATGGGCTCTGGGTTAGAGATAAAGATTTAAGAGTCATTGACATATGAGTAGTAAATGAGGCCATGGAATCAGATAAAATTACTCAAGAGACAGTGATGAAAACCTTGGGAATTCATCAAAAGATAGAAGAACCTGATGCAAGGGTAATTGAGGAGAAGTGAGCAGAGAAGGAGAAGGAAAATAAGTAGAGATCAGGATCCCCAAAGAGAGAGCTTGATCGACAGTGTCAGATGCCACAGAGAAGTCAAGTAAAACAAGAATGAAAATGTTCCTCCCGGGGCACCTGGGTGGCTCAGTCGGTTAAGCGTCCGACTTCGACTCAGGTCATGATCTCATGGTCTGTGGGTTCGAGCCCCGCGTCAGGCTCTGTGCTAGCAGCTCGGAGCCTGGAGCCTGCTTCAGATTCTGTGTCTCCCTCTCTCTCTGACCCTCCCCTGTTCATGCTCTGTCTCTCTCTGTCTCTCTGTCTCAAAAATAAATAAACATTAAAAAAAAAAAAAAGAAAATGTTCCTCCCCAGATGAAGATGTTCATTAAACATTTTGGTGAAAATGCTTCTGGGGAACAAGAAGAAGGAAGCTAGGCTGCAGTGACTTAAGGAATGAATGGAAAGATAAGGTGAAGACAGTCAAGATAAAGCAGTGATTTTGAAAGTGTGATCCTTAGCCCATCTATATCAAAATCATCAAGAGTGCTTGTTAAAAATAAAGCAGAATTCTTGGTCGCAGGAATAGGGAATCTGCATTTTGTTGCTCCTCTGGGTTGTCTTTATGGACCTTAAAATTTGAGAACTACTGCCAATAAACAACTATTTCAAAACAACTATGAAGAGAAGGAGGAAAAGCTAAAGATGGGCATATATTGGTGGATGATTGTTTGAGTTGTTTTTTTTTTTTTTTAAGATGAAAGAGACCCAGGCTGTTAATATTGCTGAGAAAAAAAGTTCAATCAACAGTGAAAGATTAAAGCTAAAAGGAAGAAGTAACAATGACTAGTTGGTAGAAATCAGGAAGGAATGAGATTCAGAGTCCAAGTGGAGGGATTAGCTTTCAAATGAGAAGAAACAGAAGGTAGTAAAGAGGATTTCCTTAAAGAAGAGTTTTGAGGTGAGATGAGAACTTGAGAATTGTAGTGGTTTAAAATATGCCCACAAATTCCACACCTCTCCTTTTGAAAGAAAGAGTCTATTTCCCCTCCCCTTGAGTGTGGACTGGATTTAGTGACTTGTTTCTGATGAATATGGCAAAAGTAATGGCATCTGACTAGGTCAAAAAAGGCATTACTGCAACTTCTTTGCTTTCTGTCTCAGATGATTCAACTGTAATGTAGGGAGGACACTTAGGGGCCCTGTGGCAAGACCCACATCGGGGGGAACTGAGACTATCGCCAGCAGTGACATAAGTGAGCTTAGAAGTGGATCCTCGGGGCACGCTTGGGTGTCTCAGTCGGTTAGGCATCCGACGTCAGCTCAGGTCATGATCTCACTGTTTGTGAGTTCAAGCCCCGCAACGGGCTCTGCCTGGCAGCTCAGAGCCTGGAGCCTGCCTCAGATTCTGTGTCTCCCCCTCTCTCCCTGACCCTTCCCCACTCGCACCCTCTCTGTCTCTCTCAAAAATAAACATAAAAAGATGTTTTTTTAAAGAAGTGGATCCTCTGGCCCCAGTCCAGTCTTCAGGTAACTGCAGCCCCAGTCAACATGATTGGGGGATTCTGAGCCAGCTAAACCACTTCTATATTCCTGACCCACAGAACCTGTGAGATGATAAATATTTGTTGTCCGAAGTTGCTAAGTTTGAAGTAATTTATAGTGCAGCAGTAGATAACTAATTGAAAAATCTTAACTGTTCGTCTTTGATTTCTTTTTGACATGGGAGTCAGGTTCATTGCTGAGACTAAGAAAGAAGACAGGTGGAATAAAAGACTTGAGAATCATAAAAGTTCGAACTAACTACCCAGGAAAATCGTCACTAAGAACTCATTGAAGGGATTTTTGCCATTGATGAGGATAAGCTGTGATTGGAGATGAATTTTTACTCTATTTTACAGAGATGTTCTTTCAGTGGTGTTCAGCAGCCCAAGTGTAGTATTAAAATTAGGCTGTTGGATTGGTCTAAGCTTGAAATTTTAACAAGCTGAGGGCTGATGAACACTCAAAGGGATATGGGAATTGAGAATTTGGGCACAAAAGATGTCTAATTCAGGCTGGCTGAACAGCAAAATCTATTGATTCGCTTTAGTGTAAAGTCCAGAGACATCTGGCTTCAGGAAAGAGTTTACATCAGCTGTCCACTAATATTACCAAAAACTCCTTTCTTTTCCACTCTCTAACTTTCGTAATAGTTTTAAAAAACTATAAGGCTGGGTATGCTTGTAAAATCACACAATGAAATAATTGCCAGTAACAACCAGAATTACATCCTTCTTTCTTTACATCAGTCAAGAAAGAAAAGGATTGGGGACCCTGGGTGGCTCAGTGTGTTAAGCCTCTGATTCTTGATTTTGGCTCAAGTCATGATCTCGTGGTTTGTGGGTTCGAGCCCTGCATCTGCACTATCTTAGGATTCTCTGTCTCTCTCTCTCTCTCTCTATCCCTCAAAATAAATAAACATTTAAAGAAGAAGAAAAAAGGAAAAGATATTTTCCTCTCTCCACCATGGAAGTTAAGTCCTAGGCTTCATTTTGACTGAACTAAACCAAATCCCATATTCATCCCCTGAGCCACTCCTATGGCCAAGGGAATACCATTTGACTTTAGGACAGTTAGCACCCACTCTAAAGTTAGAGGTGAGAGTCGATGTTCCCCATAGCTCATGGGAATGGATACAGAGAAGGCCATTGGTAACACTCACCACGCACAAAGAACTCATTTTGAAGATGAAGAAACTCAGGTACAGAGGACTTATATGGCTTCCAAAGTCACAGCTAGTAAATGGCAGACTTGAATTTAGGTCTCAACAGCATAGTCCAGGGATCTTTCTGCTACATCATTGTCTCTCAAAAATCTTAAAAATTGGTCACTGCCTAATAGTTATTTTGAGAACTCAGGGAAAAGAACTCATAGCCAAGAACAGACATATTCTGGTTGCCTCAGTTTATGTGAGTTTATTATAAAATTAAGTAAATAAATATGAGAAGTAAAAATTGTAAGGAACATAAAATTGGTTCACCAGCCAGCTAGCCAGAAAGAAGGCAGGAAGCTACCCACTCCATTTCACGGAGCTGAAATGTAGTTCAGGATTCATCAGGTGCCCTCCATCCATCAGAAGCTCTGGAATCTGGCAGGAGCTTCTGGGAAGGAAAAAAACCAAATATACATGGTACCTACCTTGTAAGATTGTTGTGAAAAAAATAGAACACACATACATTCACATATATACTTAGCTCATAATGTAGTAAGTGTACCTGGACATAATGCAATAAACTATTATTTTCTGGCAAACTTTGAGTCAGGTGCCATGACCAGAGTCACAAATCAATCCAAGTAAAATATTAAAGGGATGACTGGTAAGCTCTTAGAAAAGAAAATATTGATTACTAACGAGATAACATTAGATCACTAACAGTCAAAATAGCAAAGTGGTCTGATTTCTCAACATTTCTAGCCTCAGACGTAAAGAGAATACAGTATATTTAGTATATTAGGATTTCAACTAGATCTCCCATGATAATCCTTTTGGATAGGATGGAAAAGATGAATTGGTTGTACAATTAGGTAGATGTGTAATTACTACATTTCAGTGTCATAGCATGCTGACTAATGGATCTAGTCATTTAACAAACACTGTGCCAGGCCCTGTACCAAATGTTGAAGACACAAACATGAAAGTAACATGGCCCTTGTTTGCATCTGTGTAAGCTTCTGCTGGCGTGGAGGGTCATAAAATCATGTCCTGAAGCATATACTGGATGTTGTGCAGGCAGGATCCCAGAACTGGGCTTCAAGCATCAGATGAATGGCTAAATTTCACATCTGTTCGAGCCCTGGCATTTTGTGAGTCATAAGTCAAAAAAGACATGTATCTAGATATAGTATGAAACTAAACAGTTTAGTAACATAAGTGATACCAACAAATAGTTGTAGAAGTTAGAAGAGTGGTAAGTACATGTAAGCACCAGATTTGTGGTTGTGATCAACATATGTATGTATATGAACAACATATGTAACTTTTAAAAGTATATAGCTGTACAAATGTAATGTCATCAAAGTCAAAATTATCCCTCCCCCCCTTATATTTTGATTCAACCCCTCAGATGAGCTTTCCAACTAGAATTTCTTGATTCAAAGGATACTAGCTGTTTCTGGTTCTCCACCTCTTGGTTAACTGGGGGATTATATATTTTATGACCATGATGTTGCTTAGCTCCTTTTTCTTTGGTAACAGCTGAGTGTCTGTCCATGCACAGGGAAGCGCTCTGATAGTTAGAACAGGAACAGTTGAGGACCACAGACTTTTAAGCATTCAGCACTGGAGCTTATGGTAAAAAATTAAGCATGAGAGAACTGGCATTCCCTACAGATTGAATTCAGTGACGACTATGTTGTTAAGAAGGCAATGTTATAGATTTTAACCTTGTAATATTAAGTACTGATTTGGAATCAGACAAATTGGGTAACATTTTACAATCTTTCTTCATCTGTAGAAAGGAGATATCAATCCCTACCTCATGGAGTAGATTTTACTATTAAAATGGGATATATATAAAATACTTAGAGCCATACCTGAGATGAGGTTTTTGAATAAACATGTATATAACATACACATGTGTTCATGGTATTTTCTAAGCCTTTTCTTCTATAGAATGAGATAGAGATTTTCTATGAATGATTTTGTTGCCCAGATATCGGGGAATCGGATAGATTTCTAACTGTTAATCCCATTGCATTCTAGTATTCCACCACCACAGAATCCAGACTGAGTCTGTACAACATGTTTTTTTCCAAATAGCCATCAATCTTTCATGGCCCTTCCTGGCCAAGTGTAATAGAAATACCTGAATGAGTTTCTTGGTGCTGACATTTAGAATTTCACAGCATTCATCTGCACTTAATATCTGTCACTGAAAAGGCCTGGCAGCATTACAGTCAGTTCCTCCTACTGGCAAGGTGTTAATGGTTTTAAAAAAAAAAAAAAAAAAAAAACAGGTTCTGCCAAGCCTGGTTAATTTAAGATACATTCCCTACAGGGCGTAAGCTAAAAAGACCTGTGCCATATGCTTTCGTTATTGTATCCACTATGAATGAGTTTTGAACATAAAAATGTTTGATAGTTGTAGATAATTTAATTCAGTTCAGCAGGATGTTTTATTTAGGCACTGTATTAGTCAACTCAAACTGCCATTCAAAATGCCATATACCAGGTAGCTTAAAAAATAGAAGTTTATTTGCTCACAGTTCTGGAAGCTGGAAGTCCAAGATCAGGGTACCAGCATAGTCAGGTTCTGGCGAGAGCTCTTTTCCTTGCTTACAGCCACCTTCTCTCAGTGTCTTCACATAGCCTTTCCTTGGTAAATACTCACAGAGATAGAGCGATTTCTCTTTCTTCCTCTTCTTATAAGGCCACTAATCCTATTGGGTTAAGACCCTACACTTACTTAACCTTGATAACCTCCTAAAAACCATATCTCCAAGAACAGTCATAATGGGGGGTTAGGCCCTCAACATACGAATTTTGGGATGACACAGTTCAACCCACAGTAGGCACTTGTCCATATCCAAAATGGAGAGAGGAATTTCAGATTCGTCATCTGCAACCAAGATACTGAGGATCCTAAATACTAACAAATCTTAGTATCCCACAATAAGACTACATGAACTAATAAATTTCAAGCTTCTTTAATTTGGACCAGAATTTTATTTTATAATAACACTGATTATTTCATGAAAAATTAAAAGCTCTAGTTGGACTTTGTATATACCTAGATGATTCTTATGAAAAATAAATTAATAAATGCCATTTACTTAGTTAACCAATTTTTAACTCCATCACCACCTTTAAATTTTCTTGCTAAAAAATCAAAGCTGAATCTAATGCACCCTCTGTGATCTAGAGTCTAGATACTATCAGTATACAGGAAATACTGGGAATGTAAGATTATGCTAAATGATGTCTCAGGAATGCAGTCTACAAATATAGAACATAGCACTGACTGTCTGTATGACAAAATCCCAGTTTCTTCAATTAAAAAGAGAGCAATAAAAAATGAATAAACTATTGATACACATAACAATTGGGATGTTTAGCAAGCCTAGTATATAATTTAAAAGACTATATGCTGTGTGATTCCATTCGTATGAAATTCCTGATCAGGAGTCAGCATCCTTTGAAGCCAATGTCCAAGAGAGGTACTAGTCTCTGTAAGACAAAGCTCCAGTATTCAGTGCAGCCAGTGCCCCAGGGATCCATGGACAGAGCCTGAAACAATTGTGGGTCACATACCACTTCTCTGGTTGGCATGAATGAGCATGTATGTAGTGGCCCTGCAAAAACTAAAAGGGAATAAAACACCGGACAGAAAGAGTGTGGATTTCAGATACTGAGTATAATATGAGTAGAGATAATTAACAGGAATGAGCATACCAGATGTGAGCAGCTGGAGTGAGAGCTGTCTGAATCTGAAGTTAGGTATTGTAGACTACTAGGTAATAAGGCAAGGCTGGGTAGATGGACCAGGGCCAGACCACTGCCAATCAGGCAAAAGATTATAGTCTTTTTAGGGTAAGCATTAAATCATCCTTGTAAGTTTTCGAATAGAGATGACCTGGCAAATTATGATTATTCAAATTAAAGCTTATACATTCTGAGAGGCAGCTCAACCTAATGTAAAATGTCCTTTAAAATGTTTATTCCAGTAAGTTCCGTTTCTTGACCGAGTGCTAGCAACATGGTTGTGTTCACTTTGTAAAAATTCATCAAGCTCTACACTTACAATTTTTACATATTTCCATGTGTATGTTATACTCAAAACTAATATTTTAGTACATTTGGTGGGTTGTGGGGGATCTTGTGTGGTACCACCAAATATGTTACATGTATACATCGATGAACCCATGAATGATAAGGGAAATAATCTATCACTAACTGGCCCAAGGTTACATAGATGGTCAATGGTAGAACTGGGGGGTCACAAATCTTTAGGTCTCCTGATTATCAGTCCAATATAACTTTTTTTTCCATGTTTATTTATTTTGGGGGTGGGGGGCGGGCAGGGGAGAGCCAAGAAGACGGGAGAGAGAGAGAATCCAAGCAGACTCAGCACTGTCAGCACAGAGCCCGTCATGGGGCTCGAACTCACAAGCCATGAGATCATGACCTGAGCTGAAGTCAAGAGCCAGATGCTTAACCAACTGAGCCACCCAGGTGCCCCAACATGACTTCTTTTTAGAAAATGATAAGCATTTCATTTAGCCTTCCTCAGTCTACATACATTCTTTATGTATTGGAGAAGTCAGCAGATCACTAGTGTTTCCCAAATACAAGCAGGAATTCTTTCTTTAAAGATTTGCACCTAAACAAAGGTGAGAATATCTGACTCCTCTAAGCTTTACCCTTAAAATAAATCAACTTTTTCTGTGTTTATTAAAAAAGCATTTTTGCAGCACCTGGGTGGCTCAGTCAGTTGAGCAACTGACTCTTGATTTTGGCTCAGGTCATGATCTCGCAGTTTGTGAGATTGAGCCCTGTATAGGTCTCCTGAACTGATAGCATGGAACCTGCTTGAGATTCTCTCTCTCTCTCTCTCTCTCTCTCTCTCTCTCTCTCTCTCTCTCAAGATAAATAAACTTTTTAAGAAATGCGTTTTTTTTGTTACACACACACACACACACACACACACACACACAATGTATACCAAACTTGTCTACTTCTGGGATAGTGTGTAAGGACTTAGCTATAAGCAGATACATTATAAGCAGAACAAGTAAGCTATAGAATTATATGTTAAATATTATCTCATTTCTCTAATAATATTAGAAATACATACATATGAACAAAAATAATTAGGATAATTACCAAAGTGTTAATGTTGATTATCTCTATATGAAAGGACTATAGGTAATTTTATTTTCTTCTTAATTTGTTTCAAATTTTCAACACTGAAATAGATTTTGTAACCAAGAAATAATTTTTTTTTACTAAAAAACCTTAAGATGTATCAAGCTTCCTATCTAATATAGTCATGTATAAAAATCAATCTCAACACTTTTCTAAATCACTATAAAAAGGATCATTTTAGTGGCTTGCATTCCCCTATATAATGTTAGAATGCTAATTAACTATTGAAATGCAAATTTTTCGCCAGCTAAATATATTCAAAATACATTCAGTCCAACTTAGTAAGACATTTCATTTAGACATAAAATTTCACAAGAATACAGCGTATTCTGGAAATAGTACAGCTATCTATTGAAAGAAACTACTTAAATGTATAACACAATAATAAACCTCTATGAAAATGTTTCTGCAGGTATGCTGGTATCCTCCTGGGCATCACAAATACATTTGCCACTATTCCAGGAATGGTTGGACCTGTCATTGCTAAAAGTCTGACCCCTGATGTAAGTAGATAATTTGCTTATAAACTACAAAGGTCTACATAGTTCATTTGAACCTGCACATCTGTGTCAAAGTCGAGTGTATTTTAATTAAGAGTAAAATTCTGAATATTTATTCTTTCTTTTTTTACTTTTTTTTTTTTAATGTTTATTTATTTTTGAGAGAGAGAGACAGAGCATGGGGCGGGGGGGCAGGCAGAAAGGGAGACACAGAATCCAAAGCAGGCTTCAGGCTCTGAGCTGTCAGCACAATGCCCGATGCAGGGCTCAAACCCAAGAACCATGAGACCATGACCTGAGCCAAAGTTGGAGCCCAACTGACTGAGCCACTCAGGCACCCTTGAGTGTTTATTCTTATGAAATTCCTTGTATCAACAAAAAGCTAAATGCCCTAATGGATAGGGAAGTCTATTTTCAAAGAACACTCTTTGGATTTTAGAACAACAGAACTAAATTCAATGAAAATGTAGCTGACACCACACATGTACTTCGAAGTCATGATTTTATACAGTATCTTGTGTCTTTGGTTTGAACAAATAAAAATTGTTTGTTTATGTAAAATTATTCAAGAAGTGGGTCCACAAAGGTGAGAGAGATGTCAGGAGGTCATGTGCAAATGAATAAATATCAGGTGAAATGACAAATACTGACAGAAGCAGAAGACTTGTGAAGACATGATAGGTAACTTCACATATTGAAGGACTACCACACAAAAGATGGTGACTTATTCTCAGCAGTTCCACAAAGACGGATGGAGAGAAGTAATGAGGACACAACAGGAAAACTTCCTGCTTAACGCTGTCTACTATATGGAATGGGCTACCTTATGAGTTAGTGAGCCCTGAAATAGTCAAACATGGATTGAACAGGCATTTCTTTTTTTTTTTTTTAATGTTTATTCATTTTTTGAGAAAGAGAAAGAGTGCAAGAGAAGAAGGGCAGAGAGAGGGGGAGACACAGAATCCGAAGCGGGCTCCCAGCTCTGAGCTGTCAGCAGAGAGCCCGATATAGGGCTCAAACTCACGAGCCATGAGATCATGACCTGAGCCGAAGTCAGACACTCAACCAACTGAGCCACCCAGGCGCCCCTGTTAAGATTTTTTTTATTAAAATTTTTCTAATGTTTATTTTTGAGAGAGAGAGACATAGACGGAGTATGAGTGGGGGAGGGGCAGAGAGAGGGGAGACACGGAATCCGAAGCAGGCTCCAGGCTCTGAGCTGTCAGCACAGAGCCTGACACGGGGCTTGAACGACTTACTGTGAGATCATGACCTGAGCTAAAGTCGAACACTCAACCGACTGAGCCACCCAGGTGCCCCTAAGTAGGCATTTTTGAGTGCTTATTAATATGCCAGATACTGAGGATCCAAAGGCAAAATGACAAGCTTCTATGCTTGAGAAACTCATCATTTAGAGATTATATGTAATCAAATAAAGTACAGTATGGCAAATGCTGCAGAAAAAAAAAATGTGTGCAGAGTGCTGTGGGTACAGGGGAGAGAACACGCAGTCTGTGGAGAAGGAGCCCTAGAGGAGTGGATGGGGTGCAGGAAGGGCACTGAGCCCTCCAGGGGCCCAAGGCTGGTCTGGCCTCGAGCAGGGAGGCAGCATGGCGCCACATCAGTAAGCAGAGACTCGGCCCTGTAAAAGTTGCCCACACATGCAAGAAATAAAAATCAGTGACCTCCAACTCCAGTTTTCTACTGTTTAAAACAATGTAACACCTGATGAAATATATTCTTCAAGACGCTAACTCTAAATGTGTAAAAGAGACTTAATTCTTTGTCTCTGTAATCAAATTAACACCATCTAATCCTTAGAATTTCAGAATACGCTTACAAACTTTTTTATTGCCAAATATACTGATTTCAGACTTATATGTGTTCACCACAGTGTTCCTATTTCTTGTCTGCTCCCACCATTTCTAATTCCCTACTTGAATGAATCGGTGCCTCCTCATTACTGTTTTCTCTCATTTAATAGGAAGGGATGTTGAGGGGCACCTGGGTGGCTCAGTCAGTTAAGTGTTCAAATTTAGTCAGGTCATGATCTCACAATAAGTGGTTCAAGCCCCGTGTTGGGCTGTGTGCTGACAGCTCGGAGCCTGTGCCTGCTTCAGATTGTGTCCCTCTCTCCCTGACCCTCCCTTGCTTATACTCCTGTCTCTCTCTCTCTCTCTCTCTCTCTCTCTCTCTCTCCTCCCCACCCCCTCCCTCTCTCCCTCTCCCACCCTCCCTCCCTCTCTCAAAAAATAAATAAATGTTGAAAAAAATTTTTTTAAATAGGGATGTTGGGAAAGTTTTTTTTTCCCCTAAAATTCTGTGTCTCGTTATAGACACATCAAAAAATATATAATATATATGGACACATCAGAAACGTTTAACCTTATCTTCATGGAGCATTGTGGCACACACAAACTTAAGTCAACATACTACCATGTATTAATTTTACTTATTATGGATAATTGTAGCATTTCTGCTAGGGAAATCTGGATTCTTCAATTAAAGTCTTGAATGTAAAGTGGGAACTGAACTGAATTTTGGATATGCTATCATAGCATTTGTTTAATGTTATTAAAAGGATATTTTTTAAGAGGAAAAACACATATTTGCCTTTACAATTGTAATTGCTCACAATTAAAAAGTACTGCACTGCCTCAAAAACTTTGTGGAATGAGTCAAGTACAAATAAAAACCACATTGTTCACATACTAAATAGTTACTAAATTTTACAATGAATTTCTAAGATTTTTCTTCCCCAAATACATGCATCTCAGATAAGTATAACTTAACAGCAGAGTGCTTTCTTTCTCCATGATTTTCCTTTTTTCCTAAATGAATGACCTCATACTAGCCTCCTAGTGCCTTTCTTTTTTCTTTCCCGTTACCAGTTCCACCACTTGTTTTTTCTTTTTTAAATGCTGCAAATGTAGCATTCTGGTTAGACTGACATTGCAAAATCCAAAAAGTGGTTGTAAGTTAGTCACATGACCCAGAAATTAGCTAACTGCCTAATGTTTTTATACCACTGGATTATACACTGAACAATTGTGTTTTGTTGATCTCTTAACTGGCAAATCCCACACGTGTCCTGTTTTGTGTGCCATTCAAGAACTCTGTGTGCCAGGCCTCAAACTTGAACTTCAAAGTTCATCTTAACTCATCCTTACTTGATCTGCCCTTTATACCTCCACCTGAGAACTTGGGAGATGAGTACTTTCCTAGCAATGCATGTGGAAAGACATGCCACACGTTTTATTTTGAGTAAGCTTTTTATTGAAGCATTACAGTATTTAAAAAATACAAAATCCTAAGCATACAGTTGGATGAATTTTCACAAAGTTAATAACTGGTGTAACCAGCTCCCAGTCAAGAAACAGAACGTTACCTCTCGTGCAAAGCCTCCAGGTACTCTTCGCTGCCATTCCCCCATCTCCCTACCAAGAGGAGCCTCTACTCTGACTTTTAACACTATAGATTATAGTTTTGTGTGTGTGATTTTGAGCTTTTATATAATGGAATGTTATATAAAACCGTCCCTCAATACGTGCTCTTTTATGTCTGGCTTCTTCCACTTAACGTTTTGTTAGTGAGGTGCATCGATGTTGTTGTAGCTCATTCATTTTCATCATGTATAGTATTCTGTTGAACAAATAGACCACATTTTTGCTGTGGACATTTGGGGTGTTTCCAGCATGGGGCTTTTATGATTAGCACTAGTGTTGTAACAGTCTTGTGACACCACCTTTTCTATAAAGTGGACTGTAAACAAAGTTCTTTTTCATCTGCATGTTTTCCTTTCTATAGAACACAATTAGCGAGTGGCAAACCGTTTTCTATATCGCTGCTGCTATTAATGTGTTTGGTGCCATTTTCTTCACGCTATTCGGCAAAGGTGAAGTGCAAAGCTGGGCTCTCAACGATCAACATGGACACAGAAACTGAAGCAACCAATAAATAATCCTGTCTCTATTAATGTATTTTTGTTGATCATGTAACCTAAAAGTGCCTTTGATATTTTAATGTGTATGCATTGTATGTATAAGAAAAAATTGTACTTGTATTAAATTTTTAAGGCTTGTAATCATGAAATGTCACAAGTTGCCAGATTAGTAAAATTAACTATTTTTAATTATTAATAACATGTATCCTGGAACTTACACTTGAGGGTCACGCATCTGGCTGTAAATCAGGTGATATAAAGGAGGGGAGTTGTGCTTATTCTTAAGGGCCATACATAAAGGAATGAGCTGAAGTGGACCCCTCTATACCTTTGCTTAATTAAACTAGGTAATAATTCTCAGGTCGTGGCAAACACCTGTTTTTGACCACTTTCCTCATAAGAATGAATTGTCGGCAGCAATCCCGGACACTTAGGTCTCAAACTGCAGCATCTCCACGGAGCTGCCAACCGCTGTATAATTTGGCCTGGCAACCAGGCTGAGGGAAGCATGCCCAGGCAGCCGCCGAGCATTCCCTCCCTGGCTTCAGGGACAGTGCCCAGCATTTATCAGAGGCAGCGCCCAAGACCAGGGTCAGCGCCAACCCTTCAGATGGCGTCCTTCCCCCGGGGGGCTCTTAACGTGTAGATAAAGCTGAGTAGACCCAGGCAGCAAGACCCGCCGCCGTGGTCTGACGCATCCTCACACTTCCCCCTCCCCAGCTCACTGGAATACGGCTTGGCATGTAACCTGCAAAAAGACGGTGTGATGCCCACTTAACCACAAACAATATCACCCTTGATTAGAACTACCTTCTCATGGATTAAAATAGAAATTTCCAACTCCTGTGTTCTATGGGCTTCCACAAGAATAATTTCTTAAAAAGTTTTTTTTAATTCTCACATTTTTTTCCATTTGACTACATGTAAGCTTCTGGCCTACAACCGGTGGTGTAATCATCCTTACTTCCGGCTCCTGAATCACATTTTCCAGTTTTTACCTGACCATCTTCCAGTGGTTTTTGAGCATGCTTCGAGGGCATTTATGTGATTTAGAACTTGATTTGTGTTTTTTTATGTTTGTTCAACACTACCTGTAACATTTTAACTGAAACTGTTTGATGTAATATGATGTGGATACATTTATTTTTAAATTTGTAAATAGCTTTAAGTTGCTATGGTGATATTTCTTTTATAAATCATCAAAATTAAACATTTTTGGATGGATTTTTGGATCTGGCAGTTCTATGGTCGCTTCTGGTGTCTAGAGTGGCTATTTTACATCTCTACCATCTTCCTCAAGCCACCAGTCTACCTCTAGGTGCCTCTGTGCCATCACCAAGCCAAGGCCCTCTGAGTGATCCAGCATTCGAAATCTTTGTTGCCCCCAACCTGCCCTTCCTAGTTCTGCAAAGGACCCGCTCTTCTCCCCAAAGGGTATGCCTACACCACAGACTGTATCCTCTCCTACCTCCTCTAAGACCTTGCTTCAGTAATTCCTCTGTAATTTCTGCTTCTTCAATCTCTACCTCTCTTCTTGTTCTTTTCCTTCTGTCTCAAGAACACTCAAGTCTTCTCTAGCCTTTAAAAACAAAAATACAGGGGTGCCTGGGTGACTCAGTTGGTTGAATGTCCAACTTCAGCTCAGGTCATGATCTCACGGTTAATGACTTTGAGCCCCACATCAGGCTCCCTGCTGTCAGTGCAGAGCCCTCTCTGGATCCTCTGTACCCCTCTCTCTCTCTCTCTGCCCCTCCCCTGCTCACGCACTCTCTCTCTTCCTCTCTCCCTCAAAAAATAAACATTAAAAAAAAAACCCAGGGGCGCCTGGGTGGCGCAGTCAGTTAAGCGTCCGACTTCAGCCGGGTCACGATCTCGGGGTCCGTGAGTTCGAGCCCCGCGTCGGGCTCTGGGCTGATGGCTCAGAGCCTGGAGCCTGTTTCCAATTCTGTGTCTCCCTCTCTCTCTGCCCCTCCCCCGTTCATGCTCTGTCTCTCTCTGTCCCAAAAATAAATAAAACGTTGAAAAAAAATTTTTTTAAATAAAAAAATACAAAAATAAAAAAATAAAAAAAAACCCATAAAATTCTCTGGAAACAAAAAAACACAGATACATACAGAATATCTTTACAATGATACTCAAGAAACTGGAGACAGGTTACCTCTGAAGCGAGAAAAATAGGCAACCAGGGGTAGGACAGAGAATTAGTTTTCCCTTTACCAAATGTGGCAGTATAACTGTTCAAATAAAACCATCACTTTAAAGAAACAAGAAACGAAACACCCGTTGCTCAAACTACTGTGTAATCACCACCAGGTTTTTAACTGCTCACCAGACATCCCCACTGGCTCTCTTCTCTACACTTAGGACTTTTGGAAATCCAACCTCTCTCCCTTAACCCCATCTCCAACAAAATCCACCACTTCCTTATTCTTGTTAGGAGCATTCTTCCTCCTCTGTCCTCTCCCACCCTACCCCCATACCAGTGTATAATTAACCACATGTCTTTTCCATTCCAGTTTTTCAAGTCTCTGGAATTTGTTTAAATCCCTCTCCCATCTTCTAAATAAGATCTCTGTGACTTTTGTTTCCACCTGAAATAAAAAAGTTTAAGTGGCCTTGAATCTGATCTTCTGCCCAACTTCCACCCATGCTGGGTCATTGGTCCCAACACATCTCATCTGCCTGATCAGGATGCTCCCCCCAGCTGAAGCCCCTAGCTCCCCTTACTAGCTGCCCAGTAAACCACCCAGCAGCCTACCCTCCTAACTCCTAGGCCCACCTGCTCCATCTCCCAGCACACATCCACCAGCTACATCCAGCTACAACTGCTTAACCCTTCCCCCATCTGCTCGCCATTTTTCCTCACCTCCATACCTTTACCAATTTCATTCCTTGGACCTGGAAAGTCACTCTTCGTCTCCACCTCCTTCATGACCCTTGACTTCCTACATTCTCCCTGACCTAGATGTGGTCTCTTCCTCCGATCCACTGAAACATCATATTATTTATCTTGAGTTTTTTCTATATTTTAAACTCAAGGACTCAGCCTCAGTTTTGAGGAAGAGGTCATTCATTCATTCAGCAAACAAGGATATCTACTCTTTCCTAGGCAATAAGGGTATACAGATATGCATTTGACACAGTCCTTTCTCTCCCTGCAGGCCTTCCTGAAGTCACTCCTTGGTCCCCTTTCTTCTGAATGGCCTTTTCTTTATAATACAGATGAATACTGTTCGTGGCCAATCTCCCTATTAGAGTCATCGCAAGCATCTTGATTTGATTCATCTCAGCATGGTCTCCCTTGTAACAATACATGCTTTGTCTTAATATTTTAGTTGCTTAATAAATGTTTAGTAAATCACCCTTTGGCTAAATGGGCTATACATCGAAATTTTCATCTCCTATGTTGTTCTTTTCAATATGTTCTTTTTCTCAAAAAACAAAGTGAAATAAACGTGCCAACACCAACACCTTTTAAAGAAGAAACGATAATGCTAACCTCAAAATAAGGTGTAAGTGGCAGTCATTGGTAAATGGTTTTGAAAGTATGTATTTGAGAATAGTTTAGTTCTGGATAAGCAAAATATTTCTGCCAGTTATGCAACAAATATTTATTGAGCATTCATTACAAGCAAGGCTTTGTTCTTGGCACCAGGGATACAACAGCGAGGAAAAGCAAATCCCTTCACTCATTGAGCTCCCATTGTGATTTATCAAACATTTTCCTTCATAGATTCCAGCCTTTGAAACCTTCCATGTAAAAACATCATTATCCACCCAACAATCAAATCCAGTGGAAATGAGTGTGCCGGCTAACCTTGAGAAACAGAGTTATGAAAGAAATGGAGACAAACACTGAAGTCAGCAGTTTGTATTAACCGTTGTAATGTCCTCGCTTCAGCCTGTTTCATTTTCAAGAAATCGGAAATAGACATGTTTGAATTTAGACCCTATTGCAAGGTAAATAATCTCTTCTCTAAGGGCAGTTTACCATTGTTCTAAATAAAACGCCCTCAACAGGAAAATATTAGTAAGAGTATTTAAATTTGAAGGCAGGAAGAGCACCATAGGAAGTGGCCTCGTTCGTCTCTGGAAAAGCACCAGTTACAGCCTAAGAGGCATAGACCTGGGGGTCAATGTCTAATTTCAGTTAAAGAATAAATTATCTCTCTCCTAGAAACGTAAATTAAGATGGATCACAAAGCCTTTTCAGATGCCTCTGCCTTTTAGAGTAATCATAAGCAGAAAAGACAAACATAAAAAGTTTGTGCTCTAAGAGAGTAATAGAGAAAACACTTTCTAGGGGCGCCTGGGTGGTTCAGTTGGTTGGGCATCCGGCTTCGGCTCAGGTCATGAACTCATGGACTGTGGGTTTGAGCCCTGCATCGGGCTCTGTGCTGACAGCTCAGAGCCTGGAGCCTGCCTTGGATTCTGTGTCTCCCTCTCTCTCTCTCTGCCCCTCCCCCACTTGCACTCTGTCTCTCTCAAAAATAAATGAACATTAAAAAATTTAAAAAAAGAAAAGAAAAGAAAACACTTCTAGAAGCTCCTGCTATGAAATGCTGTAAGTACACCCATTACTGAAAACAGAAGAAATGTAATAAATTTTCTGCCACCCTTTTTCATGTGCTTTGATGAGGAAAAACACTAGTAACTTTCCAAGCGCCTGTTTACTTTCACTTTATCTTGATGTTGCAGGAGGAGGAAACTTAGAAGTTCCACGTCACTGCCAGTCCTGTGCTAGTAAAGTGAGAAGCCATTAATGCACAACTGAGCTGAAAAGCATTTAAATGCCCTGTTTCCCCTTACTCGCGCCTTCACGCTAATAGGCTGCACTTCGGGCAGGGAGAACCTTACCATCCTGAATATCGCATTAAATCTTTTCCTGAAGTGCTCTTTTTGGCAGAAGCTCCTGAAATATGCTAGCATTTCAAACGAGTCATGGCCTGTCACATTAAGTGTGCATCTTGACCCCTGTCTTCCTGTAGAGCACCACAAATAGCCCAGGTTTGAAGCTTTTTAACGACTTCACGCTGGCTCCCCAGTCTGAAACTCGAGCTTGCCATGGAACTTTGGTTGAGATTGAAGGTGATCTGGGTAGGATACATAGTCTGGTCTTTTTAAGGCTCAAGAACTGTTCTGTGTGAAGTATCAGGAAGCTGTTACACGAACTTCAAATGTGCATATTGGATAAATTACCTACAGGCTCTCTGTTATAAAGCACTTTTTTTCTTTTTTTTTTTTAACACCAAGATGATACTTGAGATGTCTGCAGAGCTTTGGGCTGTTCTTTTGTCAGGGGAAGGAAGCTGATCCTGGGGCATTCACAGGATTCTCTTGGTGATCATCACCAGCTATAGAGAATCACAGAGAGACCAAGCCATTTGTACAGCACTGCCACATACACCACCACCTCAATACTCAAAATCACCTTGCAAATGCAGGGACAAGACCTATATAAAGTTGGGATCAGACTTGTTAATGGAGAGGTCCTTGGCCCTTACAGGGAGGGACTCAGCCTCCCAATGCCAACTTCAACCAAATAAGCCCACTGGCTTTAACTATTATATCAGGCCAAAGAAAAATTCCTTAATATCTGTCCCTAGAACAGAATCAAATAATGATTTGAAGAACAAAATTGTTGCTTATTCATTTAAAAGATTCTTATAAGAAGCCATGTGCGTAAGGGCACATTTAAGATTCTTACCTTCTCCTCAGTTGTAAAATTAGCCCTGCCTCAAAGCGACTCCAGCTAGGAATCTTATATCATTATCTTTGCCCTATGTGTGATTTTAGGGAATGTTTAATTGTTCCATGTTTGTTCTATAGGACTACAGATTTTTTTTTTTTTAATGTTTTCTATAAACTTAAGCCAGGACACAATTCGGTTGCTTCTGTGAAAACACTGAACTCATTATTTCTACTCACATACTAGTTTGAAATTTTCAATGATTAGGACACTGGTGTGGTGTGACAGACCAACCCTTCCCTCTCTGTGCTGTTACTGAAAAATAGACTCCCTCCAGGAGAGCTGTTGATCTTCTATTCTTGGTTCCATAAACCTTATTATTTCAAATAACGGGATGGGGGATGGCGGCCAGGGTGGTTCAGTTGGTTGAGTGTCTGACTCTTGATTTCGGCTGAGGTCATGATCTCACGGTTCATGAGATCAAGCCCCAAATGGGGCTCTGCACTGACAGCTCAGAGCCTGCTTGGGATTCTCTCTCTCTCCCTCTGTCTCTCAAAATAAATAAATAAACTTAAAAAAATTATAGGATGGGAAGCAAGAATTTGGGGGGACCTCAGTTCCCATTGGGAAGTGAAAGTTCAGAATGTAGGAGAGAAAAATAAGTCCAAAAACCTCACCCTTTCTTTTCCATACCTCCTCTCCCACACTTTCCTCATTTCTGCATCTGTGAAAGGCTCCCCTTCCAGTGAGGGCTCTAACCATCACCCATTTTCAATATTTACTATAGCACGAATGGTAACTGGAGAGCCACTGCCCATGCCCCTGGCTTCTGTTCTTTCTGGGAGGGTCTCTCACACACCAGACCCTCTTTCTGCCCTTGATTCTTGACCCACAGAGTAAGACAGAACACAACGAGGCTGATGAGGAGTAATGGTGGGTTTTCTCTCATCAGGTTTAGACTGACCAGAGGAGCAAGTAGGCATGAGGTGCACATTATTAAATCTTCCGAGTCTCCATTCTTCCAAAGTCTGAGGAGATTGGAAAGAAGAATAAGAGGGTGGAATGGATTGAACCAGGACTAACTGAGACTGTCAACTGAATAAAAACTAAATTATTTGAGGAAATAGTGAAGATGTGTTCAAAATTGGGTATAGAAGTATCATCTAGTATTATAATATTATAAATAACAATACTTATAAATATCCTAGAGTAGAGACTTGGTGCGTGGTACTGTATGAGGGCTCTACATGCAACATGGACTGAATTCTCCCCACAGCCCTATCGTGTACGTATTAGATCCACCTTTACAGACGAGGAAACTGGAAAGTCACACAGCTAAGTGGCAGAGATAAGATTGAAATCAGGTTTCTCTGTTGTTACTACAGACTCTCTTTAATCCTATGCTATACTGTCTCCATTAGAAATCTTGTCTGAACACTGGTGATGGGCATAAAAAACATTACAACATTTGTGTGAAGTAATTTCTCAGTAAGTCAAAGTTAAATCAATGTATTCATTGAACTGGCAATCCTACTTAAGGTAATCTAGCCTAAAAAATACTTGAACAAGCACTAAGCATTTTTTTTTTTTTTTTTGGAATATTGTCAACTTTCCATCAATAAAGAAATTGTTAAATAAGTATGGTATATTCATAGAAGAGAATGTTATGCAGCCATTAAAAAGGGAGAAAGATCTGGGGCATCTGGGTGGCTCAGTTAAGCGTCAGACTTCGGTTCAGGTCATGATCTCGAGGTCCATGAGTTCAAGCCCTGCATCAGGCTCTGTGCTGAAAGCTCAGAACCTGGTGCCTCCTTCAGATTCTGGGTCTCGTCTCTCTCTGCCCCTCCCCCACTTGCTCTCTCTCTCTCTCTCTCTCTGCCCCCCCCTCAAAAATAAATAAACATTAAAAAATAATAAAATCAATAAAAAGTGAGAAAGATCTGGATAGAAATATAGGAGAAAGTCCATACATTTTGTTGGAGGAAGAGAGTTACCTAACAATATACATTGTTTTATCTTATTTTTGTTACCAAATTATGTATGTGTTGATAAATACATAGGAAAAGATCTGTTAATAGTAGCAATGTAAAATTAGGAGCTAAATAGAAAAAAAGATTGGAAAATATCTTTAGAGCCTAGAAATAGGGAGGAAATTATACGGATTTCACTATATTAAATTAAGTACTTGTGTTCAGCAGAAGATACCAAAGTAAATGGATGACAGACTAGAGGAGAGATTGCAACATCTTGTCAGTATAAGAGATAAATATCTAGAATATTCAAAGAGTTCCTGCAGGTCAACAAGAAAAAGTCAGAAAACCCAAGAGAAAAATGAGCCAACGATGAATAGACCACTCACTTAACAGAGCACCAGGTATCAAACCATTACATGGACAAAAGGTCAAACTCCCTAGTAATTATAGAAACAAGAAGAAATGTAAACTAAAACTGTAATGAGATATTACTTTAGACCCACCAGATCAGCAAAAATTAGAAAGTTTGATGGTACCAAGTATTAGCAAAGGATATGGAGAGATGAAAATTCTTGTCCATAAGGAGAGCAGAGAGAATATGAACTGGCATATCTGTTCCAGAAAACGTAATGTTTGTGCTTAAGTTAAATAGGAATATGTCCTTTCACCACGTATAATGCCCCAGACCTGGGTATATGTCAAAGCATGATTCTCGCTCAAGTACTTAAGATAGCATACGCACTACCCTGTTTATTGTGACAGACTTAGAGGCAACCTAGATGTCCTTGTTTAGGGAAACATGAGTTAAATATGTCTCATGTTTATTAGGGTATAATACCACTCAGAAACATGCAGAGACCTCAAGAAGTGCCGAGTAAAAAGAAGACTTATAGCACAATACCACTTCCAAAAATTAAAAACCCACACACAAAAAATCGATATTTCCAAGGATACTTGCATAAGTAAGAACATATAATAAACACATTAGAGTGAGTGGCAATGCAGGGAAGGAGCATGAGAGTAGAGATGGGAAGTGTTTTATTTAACGAGACAGTGGGCTTGCTCTGAACATAAGCATCTATGAACAGAAGAGTATGAGATAGAAATAATTTTTAAGCGGTACTCTGAAGATGTTAAAGTTGGGCAGGGGAAGAAATATTTCACTTTCTAATTGTCACTCTTCTGCATTATTTAATTTTTTTTACAGTGAATGTACATCACTTTGACTATTAAAAATGAAAATGTCAGGGGCACCTGGCTGGCTCAGTCAGAAGAGCATACAACTCTTGATCTCGGGGTTGTGAGTTCAACCCCCCGCGTTGGGTGTAGAAATTACTAAGAAAGAAAGAAAGAAAGAAAGAAAGAAAGAAAGAAAGAAAGAAAGAAAATTCACAACTATATGGTCAACTAATCTTTGACAAAGCAGGAAAGACTATCCAATGGAAAAAAGACAGTCTCTTCAACAAATGGTGTTGGGAAACCGGACAGCAACATGCAAAAGAATGAAATTGGACCACCTTCCTAAACCGTACACAAAAATAAATTCAAAATGGCTAAAGACCTAAATGTGAGACTGGAAACCATCAAAATCCTAGAGGAGAACACAGGCAGCAACCTCTTTGACCTCAGCTAGAGTAACTTTTTACTAGCTACGTCACCGAAGGCAAGGGAAACAAAAGCAAACATGAAATATTGGGACTTCATTAAGATAAAAACCTTCTGCACAGTGAAGGAAACAATCAACAAAAGTAAAAGGCAGCCTACAGAAAGGGAGAAGATATTTGTAAACCATATATCTGATAAAGGGTTAGTATCCAAAATCTATAAAGAATTTATCAAACTGAACACCCAAAAAACAAATAAACCAGTTAAGAAATGGGCAGAAGAAATGAATAGACACTTTTCCAAAGAAGACATCCAGATGGCTAACAGATACATGAAAAGATGCTTGGCATCACTTATCATCAGGGAAATACAAATCAAAACCGTAATGAAATACCGCCTTGCACCTGTAAGAATGGCTAAAATTAACAACACACGAACAACAGGTTTTGGTGAGGATTCAGAGAAAGAGGAACCCTCTTGCACTGTTAGTGGGAACACAAACCGGTACAGCCACTCTGAAGAACAGTATGGTGGTTCCTCAAGAAACTAAAAATAAAACTACCCTATGATCCAGCACTTTCACTATTAGGTATTTACCCAAAGGATACAAAAATGTAGATTCGAACGGATACATGCACCCCATTGTTTATAGCAGCCTTATCAGCAATAGCCAAACTATGGAAAGAGCCCAAGTGTCCATCAACTGGTGAATGGATAAAGATATGGGGGCAGCTGGGTGGTTCAATCAGTTAAGCATCTGGCTCTTGGTTTCTGCTCAGGTCATGATCTCACAGTTTGTCAATTTGAGCCCCACTTCAGGCTCTGTGTTGACAGAGTTGACAGTCTGCTTGGGATTCTCTCTCTCTCACCCTCTCTGTCTGCCCCTCTCCTGCTCATGCTTTCTCTCAAAATAAATAAAATTTTTTAAAAAAGAAGATGTGGTGCATATATAAACAACAGAGTATTACTCAGCCATAAGAAAGAATGAAACCTTGCTATTTACAATTATGTGGATGGAGCTAGAATGTATTATGCTAAGTGAAATAAGTCAATCAGAGAAAGACAAACACCATATGATTTCATTTATTCATGAAATTTAAGAAACAAAACAGATTAACATATGGAAAGTGGAGGGGGAAGAAAAGAGAGGGAAGCAAACGACAAGGACTCTTAATGGTAGAGAACAAACTATGGGTTGATGCAAGGAGGTGGGTGGGAGTTGGGCTAGATGGGTGATGGGTATTAGCGCACTTGTTATGATGAGCACAGAGTGTTGTATGTAAGTGATAAATCACTGAATTCTACTCCTGAAACCAATATTACACTGTATGTTAACTAAAATTTAAATTTAAATAAAAATGCAAAAAAAGTCACAGAATACTTGTTACTGGGAATATTAGAGAAATATTCATAATATATTACCGGGTACAGTGCGATAACATTTTTTGTTAATTTTTCATGACAGCTTTATTGAGACATAATTCACACAAAATCTACCTTTTTAAAAGTGTACAATTCAGTAGTTTTTAGTGTATTCACAGAGCTGTCCCATATCTAATTCCAGAACATTTCATCACCTCACAGAAAAACTCAGTATACATTAGCTGTCACTCCCCATCTCCCCCACCTTCCAGCCCCTGTCAACCACTAATCTACTTTCTGTGTCTATAAATATGTGTATTCTGGACATTTCATGCAATGGACTCACATAAAATACGGTCTGTGTGTCTGGCTTCTTAGCATAATGTTTTCAAAGTCCATCCATGTTGTAGTGTGTATCAATATTTTATTCTCTTTTTAAAAAAACTTTTTTGAATGTATGTTTATTTATTTTGAGAGTTAGAGAAGTGAGCGGGGGAGGGGCAGAGAAAAAGGGAGACAGAATCTCATGCAGGCTCCACACCATCAGCACAGAGCCTAAAGCAGGGGTTGAACTCATGAACTGTGATATCATGACCTGAGTCAAAATCAAGAGTCAGACGCTTAATCGACTGAGCCACCCAGACACCCCTAAAACCTTTTTTTAAAAATGTTTATTTATTTCTTTTGAGAGAGACAGAGAGAGAGAGATACAATGAGCAGAAGGGCAGAGAGAGAAAGAGAGAGAATCCCAAGCAGGCTCTGCACTGTCAGTTTGGGGCTTGAGGCTTGATCCCACAAACCATGAGGTCATGACCTGAGGCAAAATCAAAAGTCATACTATCTTCAGCGGACTGAGCCACCCAGGCACCTCAAAACTTTATTCTTTTTATTCCCAAATAATATTCCAGTAAATGGGTATACCATTTCTTGTTTATTCATTCATTAGTTGATGAACATTTTTGGATTGTTTCCATTTGTTGGTAGTATGAATATTCACATACAGGTATTTTTGTGTAGGCATATATTTTCAATTCTCTTGAATATAGTGATTCCACTTTTGTTTAAATAAAATATACATGGCAATATTTAAAAACTGAACACATACACCACACTGTTAGTAATTTTTTTCTGGATGGTAGGATAATTGGTCATTTAAATCTCTTTTCTCCTTTGAGCTTTTTATTTAAATTTTCAAAAACAGAAGTAGATTTCTATAATCAGGAAAAAAAACACCTTGTTTAAAAAAAATAAAACCAAACAAAGAACCACTCAGGATCAGCGGGAATTGACTGTTGCCCTGGCTTTTCAACACTAAACCCAGGGTTACTGGCGCTGGCTGGAGTGCCCTGACCCCAGCTTCATCACGCTTCAGACTTCACACCTCAGCCTGGGCATAAAGTGACTTCTGTGGCCTACAAAGTGGCCCTTGTTGATATTCACGGCAGGCCGCAGGCCATGCCAAATGACCCATATTTACTTGCCAAAAAAACAGACGCTGTGGTGGATGCCATTTGGTTCTGCTATTTACTCCACTCCCTTACTCCAGAATAATGTCTATCACTTTCATCATAAGGAGTTTATGTCTCTAAGAAATACTTTTTTGAAGAGCGGATTACTAAAGTGCACGCACACACACACACACACACACACACACACACACACTCACACTCCTTCTTCAAAAGCTTGGAATGCCCTGCGCTTTCACTGCCCACTCACAGCGCGCGGATCGTTTTGCCCCAGACGCCAAGGAAATCCTCCAGATTTGAGCCACTTGGTGGCGAAACGAGAACCGTGGGCACTTCCCAGCAGGGTGGAGCGGAGCAGATTATTTATAGCTCTTAGGAAACTTGAGTTTGACTCATATTTTAGCTGACTCGTGAATCAAAATTATCAAAGACTAGATTTCTTTTGTCTGAGGCAAGACGATGACAATTAGAGCGACCATCTCTGCGCGCTCGCGGAGAGAAAACACAAAGAGAAGAATTTACAATGACTCAGCCCTGGCCGCGCGGCGGGCGCGGGCCTCATGAACAATGGAAAGTCACAGCGGGGCCTCTCAACCGGTCCCCAGGCGGCATCTACACCCTCGGGGCTGCTGGAGGCAGCAGGGACGCTAAAAAAAAAAAAAAAAAAAAGTGACTATTTCTTAACTCTCTTTTCTTGCTTTTTAATCTAAATGCAGAACTAACACTTAATTGCAGTATAATGATGATGATTTTGTAAAATCCACAGGAGCTAGGAGACCTAAGGCAAAGGCTTTCAGGCTTCATTTCCAGGGCGAGGGTCACCGCAGTCACAAACAGCGGACGCCAGGAGACCCCTAATCCACACCCGTCTCGCCATGCGGGTGGACAGGAGCCTGCACACGTCGTGTGAAAACTATCCTGAAAAAAGGCAGTAGGGCCCCAAAGAGCAAACCTTTGCTTCCAGGCCAGGGGAGAAGGGTTCGCTAAGGTTTGGGGAGGCCAGCGGGATCCTACAAGACACGAATTCGCCCTTTCAGAGGGGAACAGGGTCTCGGGGATGAAGTTGGCCGAGGCCTGGTGGTTTGGAGATCATTTCTGGAAAATGCAATCAGTTGTCTACCACAGGATGTGTTGAGTTTGGGATTTCTTGTCCAGGACTCAGTTACTCTCGAGGAATATAGCAGCTGCAGCCAAGATTAGAAAATCAATAGAATGTTTTAAATGCCCTGGTTTGTGTTGTCTACGTGTTTGCCGGTGAGTAGGATGTGAAGCGCCAGGCCCCGGGCACGCCAACTTTGAACATTTCCCCGAGGTCCCCCCACAATATCCCAGGGCAGACCAGGGCCAAGCCGCCTAGGCGTTTCTAGGACGCCCCAGTGCAGCCCACGCGGTTCCTCTGGGTTGTGCCCCCGCTGAGTGTGGACTGGAGTGGCACCAGGGCCCGGGAGGACATGCTGTTATGGAGGAGGGAGTCATTGCCTTGGCGTCCAACCCACGTTGGCCGATGCCCTGCCCCCAGCCATCCCCCCACCCCCCATGTCCGGGCCACCCTGCACCTGCCCAAGAGAGATTCCGGCCAGCCTAGAAGCCAGGATGCTGTCCAAACTCAAAAGTTACCCCTTTAAACCTCCGTCCCGCCTCAGAGAACACACTCACCCCATACATTAATAACCTCAATCCCAGATACCCTAAGACACGCAAGTCCTCTTTTCCTATAGATGAGGGTGGCTGTGCCTTTTGTGCGGTTTACCATCCAAAACAAGACTTTTGAGAAGGAAAGAATACACCCAGACAACAGAAGAAAATCTTCTCGGAGGCAAACCAGGATACTAGTTTGCGTACAGGGTCACCTTGGGGGATTGGAGCAATTTATCTAAATGTATCTAAAGTCAGAAAACATTCTTCACCCCTTACACTCTCCTAGTGAAAGGGAAGGAGGGAGAGAGTAAAGCAGGTGGAGGTGCAATTTTAAAAGAAAATAAAGCCTGGGGCGCCTGGGTGGCTCAGTCCTGTAAGCTTCCGACCTCTGCTCTGGTCAAGATCTCACCGTTTGTGAGTTGGAGCCCTGTGTGGGGCTCTGTGCTGACAGCTCAGAGCCTGGAGTCTGCTTCAGATTCTGTGTCTCCCTCTCTCTCTGCCCCTCCCCCACTTGTGCTCTCTCTCAAAAATAAATAAAACATTTAAAAATTTTTTTAATGATAAAAGAAAATAAAGCCCAATTCAGCACCGCATTTTGAAAAATACCCTATTTCGCAAAGAACACTCAGACCTCGTTAGTGTATTTTGCACTGCTTCTGTTAAATACTTGAAAATTTATTTGTACACGCTGCAACAATTTCTGTGGACATCAGCAAAGCAGGGTTACCAAATGTTGCAAGGGATGTGGAACTAGCCTCACTGTGCCAGACTGACCTAACAGTGGTATTTCTTCCCACCCCCCACCCCCGCTCCCCAGGGATTCTCTCCGTGCAGTTATCTTTATGTACATATATGTATAGTTTATATCTTTATATACATATATAGTATAGTTATTACTTACATATATACAGATTTTGAAAACAGATTTGTTTTCTAGCAGTGGCATCCTAGCTGCCTAGCTATGTGTAGCCAGCAATAAGCAACCAATTTTTTTTAACAAACTTGAAAAGCACACACAACGTGCATGCGCCCTGAGTTCTAAGCACTTTACATATATTAACACATTTAATCCTCACAACAACCTTATGAGGTAAGTATATTGTTATCTTTCTCATCTTATACATAGGGAACCTGAGGCAGAAAGGTTAAGTAAATTGCCCAAAATATCACCTCTAATAAATTGCACAGATGGGATGGGGACCCAGGATTAAAACCCAAGCCGGGGTCAATGCACTCAAGCACTAAACTGTACTGATCTGCCTGTGAACGCTTCATAAGGGCGATAGGAGAGGTGTGGCCTGGATTAATCAGGCTCATTTGCTAAATTACTTAAAGATGTGTTTTACTGCTGCCCCTACCTCTTTTTTTTAATGTTTATTTATTTTTTGAGAGAGAGAGAGAGAGAGAGAGAGAGAGAGAGAGAGAGAGAGAGAATCCCAAGCAGGCTCGGCACTGTCAGCACAGAGCCTGACTTGAGGCTCGATCTCATGAACCATGAGATCATGACCAGAGCCAAAATCAAGAGTCAGACGCTTAAGTGACTGAGCCACCCAGGTGCCCCCCGCCCCATACCTCTTTAATAAATGTTCCCATAGGCATCCCAGAATAAAGCTTCCACTAGGATTCACCCCAGTGATGTAAGACTTTCAGTAGTGTGACTCAGTCTTCTTTTTACCTAATCTTCAGTTTCAGCTAAACTAAAAAACCCTAGTTTATACTTTCCTGCCTCAGCATTTTCTCTGTGCTTTTCCCTATACCTAGAAGGCCTCCCAAGCCAACTCTCACCACTTGACTTCTCTTATTAACACCCCACCTACCTTCAAGGCTCAGATCAAACTGGCATTTCATTGTCCCACAAGACAGAAATTCTCTCCCCAAAGCCTGAAATCCTACAGCCTTCATTATCTGCACCACTCACATGCCTACGTATCTTATCTCCCCTACTCAGTCAGCAATTTCTTTCCCCCACAACACTTAGCACAGCACATTTTCACATAAATAGTTCTCAGTGAATGTATAGCCCCACATTGTTTGCCCTTCATCTATCCTCTGTTATATATCTGCAAAGAAAAATGAAGTATTGATTATTTCAAAAAGAAAAGACTTCCTCCTTATAAAAGAACCATGATTTTATTCAGATATCTGTCCCTCTCTAGTTCTAGAAGTAGACCCTGATTTGTCTGAGCCAGTGCTACCCAATAGAAATATAAGGCAAGTGGTATGCATAATTGAAAATTTTCTAGTAGCCACATTGAAAAAGTAAAAATAAGCAGATAGATGTAGTATTGTTGAATCACTGTGTTGTATACCCGAAACTAATCTAACACTGTATGTTAACTAGACTGGAATTTAAAAATTTTTTTTTAATTTTTTTTATTTATTTTTGAGGCAGGGAGAGACAGAGCATGAACAGGGAAGGGTCAGAGAGAGGGAGACACAGAATCCGAAACAGGCTCCAGGCTCTGAGCTGTCAGCACAGAGCCCGACACGGGGCTCAAACTCACGGACCGCGAGATCATGACCTGAGCCAAAGTCGGCCCCTTAACCGACTGAGCCACCCAGGCACCCCTGGAATTTAAAATTTTAAAGATTTCGTCAATGCAGTCTCCCATCTCAATCAATCAATCATAACAAACAAGTGGGGTCAATTTTTAATAAATTTGTAACTAAATATACCCAAATTGTTATCATTTCAATATGTAATCAATATTAAAAACATCAGAGAGATATTTCACTTGTGAGAGAATGACAGAGACAGAAGTTTTTGGAATCTGATGAGTATTTTCTGCTTAGAGCATATCTTAATTCAGATTAGATACATTTCAAGTGCCCAGTATCCACATGTTTCCAGTAGCTTCCATACTGGACAAGGCAGGTCTGAGCCCTTCGACAGGGCATTCCCATGGCAACAGTATTGGTTCAGGAGTGGTAGGCTGGAGACCTCAGCTGGGCTGATCAGACTGAGGCAGAAGATTCACGGTCCCTGTTTGGGAGAGTTGTCTGCCTGCTGGTAGTGACCAGGGAAGCCTGTAGCTCTGATTGCCCTAGCAGCCTTAGTGGGAATCATGTTGCAACCCTGAGGGGGAAGTGGCAGAACTGTTGTTTGGATGACACCAACATTGAGGATGACAGGAGTGGGCAGACAGAAAAAAACCTTGTGTTCTTAAGGACATTAATGAATCACTGATCACCAGGGCCCTGAGTTCACCCTACCTCTGGTTATGAAAAATAATAGGGGCACCTGGGTGGCTAAGTCGATTAAGCCTCCGACTCTTGGTTTCAGCTCAGGTCACGATGTCATGGTTCGTGGATTCGAGCCCCACATCAGGCACTGTGTTGACAGTGCAGAGTCTGCCTAGGATTCTCTCGCTCCCTCTCTCTCTTCCTCTCTCCCCTGCTCGTGTGCTTTCTCTCTCAAAAATAAATAAATAAACATTTTAAAGAAGAAGGGCACGTGGGTGACTCAGTCATTAAGCATCTGACTTCAGCTCAGGTCATGATCTCACGTTCGTGAGTTTGAGTCCCACTTCAGGTGAGCTCGAGCCCCACTTTGGGTAAGCCCCGCTCCTCTCTCTCCCTCTCTCTCTCTCTCTCTCTCTCTCTGCCCCTCACTCCCTTGCACCTTCTCTCTCAAATTTTTTTTTTAATTTAAAAAAATTTTAAAAAGAAGACAAAAAGTAATAAATTTCCCTTTTGTTTAAGCCAGACTGAGTCAGAGTTTTCTGTAGCATCCAAAAAACATCCCAACTTCAGAGCCAAGCCTTGAATCCAGGGCTGCAGGCTTCCCTAGGCCCAGGCTTCACTACCAAGATGCTTCTCAGAAAAGATTTTTTAGCAAATTCTTTTGGATATCTCTTAGATCCTCCAGGCAAGGGGGTGGCAACTGCCAATGGATTAGAGGTAAAGATCCCGAAAGATATCGGTGCTTGTGAAGGCTTCTCACTCCACCCCCAGGTAGATCAGTTCAGCTGCAGCGATCCTCTGGGGCACAGAGGTCCCTTCTCAGGGCAGCTGCCGCTGTAGTGCGTGCTCAAGCTAGCCAGCGCGTGCTCCGTCTGCCAGGGCAGGCATTTGTCACAGCCCTTCATCACCTCTCCCGGAACCCATAGACCCTGGGTCTGGCCCAAAGCTGGATAAGCAAGAGCTTTTTGCCAGGAGGCAACTCAGGAAGCCTTTCCACTGTGATATGGCAGCTTTTTCTGGCAGGGTGCTGAAGATAGGATCAGGTGTCCTAGGTCAACTGCTGTTGCAAGAATTTGGAGGAAAGGTCAGAAAGATTGACAGGAGCACTAACAACTACAGGGCCATAAACTGAAGAGGGGACAAGGAAAATGGACTGGAAAAAGCCACCCAGGAGAGTAAAATGCTCATAAATTCAGATCACCATGTGTTGCTTACCAGCAGCGGCTGTGTGTGAATGAACCTGCACTGAGGTAGACCGTACAGTTCACTCACGGCACACAGGTCCTAGCCCCAAAACTAGAAGGGAAGACAGAGCTACACTTAGCCGAACCTCCCTCCCATCTGCCTTGGAGAATATGCGTTGTGCACCAGTGGGTGAAAAACTGGCAACGTGGTACAGTGAGGAGAATGCAGCTTCAAGACCAGAGATCTGCCACTCAGTGCAGATGCGACAGTAAGCAAGCCACAAAGCCTCCACAAAGCTCAGTTTTCATGTCTCTGAAATGAGCATTCAGTATCAATCTCACAGCTTTGTAAAGCTCACATTCTAAACTGCATGTGGAACCCTCGTAGGCTAGTAAGTGCTGTAAATGTTCACTGTTACGATTTCCTTTAAAAAAAACAAAAACAAAAACAAAACAAAACCCTAATGATTTTTCACACCTGGAAGGTACCACCCACCTATGAATACAGCTTATGAAGAATATGTGACAAACATAAGCGTTTCTAATAAATTATATGTTCTTACAGCACTTGTTCTTGTCAATTACTTTCTGTCTGTGCCTCTGGTTTCTGATTTACAAAATGAGACCTCAAATACTTGTCCTGCACCTTGCTGGGGACTGGAATGACAGCTAAATGAGTTTATAGATCCAAAAGGCTTACTAAGATTTAAAGCTTATACAAGCCAAAACATTCATAGCATCTAGTTGCAAAAGAGCTTGCCAGAGTATAGGGTCCCACTCCTGTTTTATGAAACATTTCAAATATTGCAAAGTATAGAAAATAATATGGTACCCATATTCCCATCTGTTAAATCTGGATGATAGTCGTATGAGGGTCATTATTTTCTGGACTTTTCAATGTTTGAAACATCTCATAAAACAACAGTTTTTTAATGATAATTTTTTTAAAGACCTGAATCAAGGATCAACATCTCTTGGATACATTTTTTGCCTCTGAACCCTCCATTCGCTCCATCCCCAACCTTGAGTTAGATGCTATTTCTCTGTATCTTTGTGATACACTGAAGTGACTTCTGCCAAATTATTTATCACACTTCACTATAACTCCTTGTTACCCTAGGTTTTGAGCTCTCTGAAAGCAGGAGCCAGGCCCTTATCTCAGTCTCCTCAAAATGTCTCATGCCTGGCTTATTGTGAGGCTTAATAAATGTTTCATAAATGTTAAGTATTAAGTAAATTAACATGAAGGAAAGACTGGTTTTCTCTCTAAGCCTTCATCAACAACCAGAACTTCCTCTCCTCTACAAGACTCGTTCTTTTCACTCTTTCTCTTTTGTACTAGACATAACTGCCTCTGAATGTTGTAATTCTAAGTGTCTAAGAAAAATCTGATAGCAACAGATCAAAGAAGCACTGTGCTTTGGTACATATTGCTATACATTAAATGGTATACAACCCCCTCAAATACCTTGAAACCTCATCTCCAATGTGATAACATTTAGAGTTTGGGCCTTAGGGAAGCTATTAGGCATGAATGAAGAGTCCATGACTGGTCTCAGTGCCCTTATAAAAGAGACCCCAGAGAGCTCCTTTGCCCCTTCTGCTATGAGAGGACATGACGGACGACATGACATGAACCAGGAAGAGGGCTCTCATCAGACACCAAATCTGCCAGCATCTTGATCTTGGACTTGCCAGCCTCCAGAATTGTGAGAAATAAATGTTATAAGCCATCCAGTCTATGGTATTCTATTATAGCAGCTCGAGTAGGCTAAGACACATATACTAAAAATGCAAAAGAAAAGGCAATTAGAACATCACTCATTCTCTAGAAATTCAAGACTGTAAATACAAATTTGAAAAATATGGGAACTTTCTAATATTGATAATCCAACAAAGCAGTCCCAAGGCATCTCAAGCAGGTTCCTGCTGAGAGGACTAAAGGTCTACAGACTTGAAGATTTATACTGTTTGGTCCATGAGAACAAACTCCTTTTGTTAGGATCCTTATCCTTTTTCTTAGTATAGTGAGAATATTCAAACAGTATGACTGAAATACGATAGTAGAGTCTGTGTATGACCATCCTATAGAGAACTAAACTTTTTTGATCACTGCAGCTGCCCTTCCTAATACACATTTAGCTGAATACTTGTTCTCAGTTTCATTATAAGCAAAGGCAATTGTCTTCAAGGTTAAAATTACTGTTAAAAAACCCACAATTAGTTCTCTCACACTTCTTGAAGTTTCCCTACTTTATATTTAAGCAATCTATTCCAAATTATCCAGGACAAAAGCTGGTATATCCAGTTATGGGTGCAATTGTGTTATCTGATGTCCTTGCTCACTTTTCCGGTCCCATCTGCTGCCACTCCCTTGCCACACCCTGCAAGGCAGCCAGGCTGAGTAAGTCATTCTCTTTCCTGTCTTGCCTTTACACGTATTGTTTCTTCAGCCTAGATTAAAAAGTCTCCACTCATCTGCCAAGACTCAGGTCCACTGTCGCCTCCACTGGAGGACTTCTCTGAGCACTTCTTACTCTATCAGTCATTGTAAATGCCTCTATTTCAATACTTACATTTTTGGAATTAGCTGCTTCCATGACTTCTCTCCTCTTGCACCCTGAAAGCCCCTAGTAGTCTGAAACTATAACGTACTCATCTTTGTGGTTCTGATGCCAAGTATGGCACCTGACACTGAATCAATGCTTAACAAAGGAGTAGCTAAGACTGAACAAGTGAATGAATGAATGAATGAATGAATATGACACAACAAAGCTGTACTTTTTTTTTTAATGTTTATTCATTTTTGAGAGAGACAGAGAGAGAGCATGAGCAGGGAAGGGGCAGAGAGAGGGAGACAGAGAGTCCGAAGCAGGCTCCAGGCTCCAAGCTGTCAGCACAGAGCCCAACTTGGGGCTCGAACTCACAAACCATGAGATCATGACCTGAGCTGAAGTCAGAGGCTTAACCGACTGAGCCTCCCAGGTGCCCCAACAAAGCTGTATTTTAAGTCACTGCTCATATGCCACTAGGAACTTATAGCCGAATGGTTAACCAAAATGCATAGACACCCGAAGAAGAAGCACTTAATCAAGTTTTCATTTAAGTTCAACAGGGAGACTGCTGGTTATGTCTGCCCAACAGTGGTGAGCCAACACACTGGGGTTCTTGGTCCTGCTGAGTCCATGGCACTGTGTGCTTCCAGAATTTGGAGCAAGCTCAGTGCAGAGGTAGTAATTTTTACAACGATGAAGGATTTTGTTGGTTGAAAGCCTGCTTGCTCATCATGCCTTGCTTGAATCCCGCTGTTCTATTCCCAAACTGCTCTGTTCCAACAGGTTTTCCAGATACCGTAAGCCAGTATATATATTAAGTGGAGCAGAGGGGAAAACAGCAACAGCCAGGGTGCCAGAAAAAAAAAATGGTAGGTTACAAAATAAAGAGGCATCAGCAAGATTAGCTACACCTGGAATTCTACTGCAGCCCGCAGGATTCAACCACCTGCTTTTAAACAGTAGTCCGACTAGGAGAATGATCTAATATGCCACTTTATAAGTATGAATTCTTTGAAATTATCCTACAGTCTATACAATGGTATTCTTGGTTTATAAAGACATTATTATATCTAAAAGCATACTTATTCAAATATTGTATTCAACATGCACATTAACTGGGAGACTTGTAATAGTGCAAAATGACTAGGAAATAACCTCAGTGATTTTTTTTTTTTAACTTTATTTCTTTGTTTTGGGAGAGAGAGAGAGCGAGCATGTGTGCACATGCACACGCACGTGTAGGGGAGGGGCAGAGAGAAAGGGAAAGAGAGAATTTCCAGCGGGTGCTGCACTGTCACCACCGAGCTGGGGCTGAAACTCATGAACTGTGATATGACCTGAGCTGAAACCAAGAGCCAGACACTTAACCAACTGAGCCACCCAGGCACCCTTAATGATTTATTTTTAAGCTGGCAGGATTCAAGGCAAGGAGAGGCCTAGGAGTATGTAGAACTGACCCTGGATCATGCTATGTGACTATTAGCAAGCTGCTAGATTTCTAGGTCTGATTTCTAAGACAGATGATTTATTAAGAAAGTCATCACTTTCTAGTGGCCCCTAGTGGCTCAGTAGGCAGAGCATATGACTCTTGATCTCAGGGTTGTGAGTTGAAGCCCCACACTGGGTATAGAGATTACTAAAAAATAAATAAATAAATAAATAATTTAAGATTTAAAAAAAAAAGAAAGAAAAAGAGGGGCGTCTGGCTGGCTCATTCGCAAGAGCATTTGACTCTTGATCTTGGGGTCATGAGTCCGAGCTGCACATTAGGTGTAAAGATTATTTAAATAAATAAAACTTAAAAAACATTAAGTCATCTTATTCAGTCAATGGTTCTCAAAGTGTGGTACAGCGACCAATAGAATCAGCCTCACTTGGAAACTCGTAAAATATGCAAATTATTAAGCCCCATTCAGACCTACAGAATGAGAAACTCTGGGGCCCAGCAGTCTGTTTTTGACCTGGCCTCCAGGCGATGTGGATGCATCCTAAGGTATGAAAATCTCTACTCTGAAGTGCTGGGAACTCCTTCAGGAGTTCAAAGATAAAGACTTTGGAACCAGGCATCCCCAGTTGGCCTTTGCAAGAACCCATTTTCTTTTTTTTTTTTCCTTTCCCCCCGAACCCACTTTCTACCTCAGTGCACAACCCTTGACAGTCTAAATACGGCTGGTCCCATTCCCCTCCCCCTCTGTTTAGCTTCCTCTCAGTCGTCTTCCAACTTAACCCACATGCCACGGATCTCTAAGCAATTTCCAGATATGTGTAACAGACCAAATGAATGCAAACTGAAGCCTTACATGTGCACTTTGTACCCGGCTCTCTTACACAAACTCAAGCTGGCTGAGCGCAGGAAACCTGACTCTACCCTGTGAACAAAGAACAGGCCAGGGACACCTCAGGAAGTGGCCCTCCCAGAGGATAACTGTAGTTATCCTAGTTCCCTCAAATTAATAGGAAATCACATTATACAAAGCAATCACAGCTTATATTTTTAAATATTCTGTGGAAATATTGCTGTTCGCTACAACTATATAGCCCTTTAAAAGTATTTTTCGTGCTTTATTTTACCCCTTATCCTGAGACTGATGGTATGCAATGGGTTTTAAAAAATCAGAAATGATCACCATTTTAAAAGTTAAAAAAGAAAAAGAAAAAAGTTAAAAAAAGTTTCAGCGAGGTTTATGATTTCTGCAGACTCGGCTGAGAGAGAGCTGCATTAAATCAGGTGGCTGTTGCACAGGCCCTGCAGCACCGAGACTCATGTGGAAGTCAACATACTTATAAACATATGTGATTCTGTTTGAATTCATCTTCCACAAACACCGTTTTATCATGTAACAACCCCCCTCGCCAATTAAACTAACTCAGTGGCTCCAGAATAAGCACAAGATCCTAGCATTGTGAAACCACCATAATCTGCCTCCGTTTTCATGGATGCATTCTTTCCACAGCCTTTGAGCGCCACTCTCTGTCGGGCACTATAGAGATTCAAGGTGTATAAGGACGAATAAGATAACCATGGTTCTTGCCCTCACAGAGCTTACATTCTAGCCTTCCCTCTTCTTTCAACTTTATTTCCCACAAATGTCTGTGAAATTCTTCCCTCAAGCCAGACTGGTCTGGACTGTGATTTAGTTTCCTGCCCTCCTGCTGGTGTTCAAATAGCTCTCCACCCAGAGGCTCCCCTAGTCTCTTCTCAGGGTAGTGAGCTCCTAAGCATCCTTCAAAATTGAACTCCAAGAAATATCACTTTCCCTCAAAATGTTATAATGCTTGGCATGTGCTTATACTTCAGTAGAGAGCGGTAAGTAGGAGTAAAATGAAAAAAGACTGGCCATGAACTGTTAATAGTTGCATCTGATGATTTGACATGTCTATCTTCCCTTTAGACTGCCAACTTCTTGAATTCAAACACTTTTGTTCTGTCTTATTTATCTATGTATCTTGGCATGTGGCACATTCATTAGTTGAGCAAAGGCGAAATTGTCCTTAAATACATAGTTTGTTAATTTCTAGAAATAAATTGGGATTATACTTTCAGAGAATGGAGATATTGTGATGTTTAATGGCATGTAATAACAGTGTATAGCTGCAAACTTCAGTATGTTTCAAATTAGAGAGCATTAAACTCTTCCTTGAATTGGACTAATCATTAAAAAGCCAATTAGGAAGTGGTCAAATATACCCTTACAGAGTATCTTTGAGCGAGATTGCAGGCTATCCCAACTTCTTCACTATCCTGGCATTTGCAAAAATACTTTAGAAAAATATTTGAGCTACTATCTCTTGAAAGTTCCCTCTAGCAGTGCTTCAGGCCAGTTTCTAGTGGAATGGACATTTCTGCTTATCAGAACGCCCTTTTTGTGTCTGCAAATCGCAGATGGAGGCTGGAGATGGGAAGTTGGATACTGGCTAATTCAATTATCCTCCCGTTGATCAATTTTCTTCAAAATGCCATGACAATACACACTCTCATTATAAGTGGTGCTGATTTCTATGTTAAACTTGCATATGGCTTTCTATTCTCTACATGTTTATATGCAGGAATCCCAAAGGTCTGGGACAGGAATGTTAGGCTGCCTGGCACAGTTAAATGGCAAACATTCTTTAAATGTCTGTGGACCCTATCCATTTCCCCTCTGTCTCCTTATCTTAAACCACCCACTGTCCTAGTTGCTGGACTTCCCCTCCTCCAACCCTTCAGCAGACACAGCACACTCCTACAACAATGCTTCTTATACTTGAATGCGCATACAAATCATTTGAATCTTGCTAAAATGTGGATTTAATTTCAGCAAGTTTGGGGTGAAGCCTGAGGCTGCCTTTTTTTTCCTCTGAGACTGTCCTTTTAACAAACTCCCAGATAATATTCGTTGCTCCTGGTCTAAAGACCATACTTTGAGCAGCAAAGCTCTACAGCAAGAATCAGCAGAGTTCCCATAAAGGGCTTGAAAATAAAATTTTAGGCTTTGTGGGTAATAGTCTCAGCCCAACTACTCGATTCTGCCATTGTAGCATGAAATCATACAACATGTAACTGAATGAGCATGGCTATGTTCCAATAAAACTTTATTTAGGCCCTGAAATGTGAATTTCATAGAATTTTCATATGTTAGGAAATTTTATTCTTCTTTTGATTTTTTTTCCCCTACCCTTTAAAAATGTAAAAACCATTCTTATCTTGAGAACTATATAAAATAGGCAGTGGGTTGGATTTGACTGGTGCACCAGTTTGTCAATCCCTGCTTTAAAGAGCAAATTCAAGGGGTGTCTGGGTGGCTCAGTCAGTTAAGCATCAGACTTTGGCTCAGGTCCTCAGATCATGATCTCACAGTTTGTGAGTTTCAGCCCCACATCGGCTGCTCTCTGCTGTCAGCGAGGAGCCTACTTCGGATCCTCTATCCCTCTCTTTCTCTGTTTCTCTCCACCCCTACCCCCCACACACTCAGGCTCTCTCTCAAAAGTAAATAAACATTAGAAACAAAAAAGGAAACACAACAGATGAACATAGGGGAAGGGAAAGAAAAATAAGACAAAAACAGAAGGAGGAAAACCATAAACGACTCTTAAATACAGAGAACAAAGTGAGAATTGCTGGTGGGGTGTTGGGGGGGGATGGGCTAAATGGGCAATGGGCATTAAGGAGGGCACTTGTTGGGATGAGCACTGGGTGTTATATGTAAGTGATGAATCACTGGGTTCTGCTCCTGAAACCAATACTACACTGTATATTAACTAACTTTAGTTTGAATAAGTACATTTTTTAAAATAATAAAAAGAAAAAAATCTTCAAAATACTAAATCAATGTTCTTGAAAAATGGGATGGATTCCTCTAAGAGGGAGTGGATTTCCTGTTAATGGAGACTCTCCAAAACAAGCTGGACAATCAATCGGCCAGGATTTTGGAGGTGGGTGAATAGTGTTAAAAAAAAAAAGAAGCAACAGATCCAAAATGGAGTCACTTGTGCTAAAAGCCACACCAGGAAACCAAGACTCAATACCTAACCTATCTGCAGTTTCAGCCTCTCCCTCAGAGTATGACCTTTATTTTTTTTTATTTTTTATTTTTTATTTTTTTTTTAATTTTTTTAATGTTTATTTACTTTTGAGAGAGAGAGAGAGTACACAAGCGAGAGAACACATGAGCAGGGGAGGGGCAGAGAGAGGGGGAGAGAGAGAATCCCAAGCAGGCTCTGTGCTCTCAGCCCAGAGCCTGATGCGGGGCTTGAACTCACGAACCATGAGATCATGACCTGAGCCAAAGTCGGTCACCCAACCAACTGAGCCACTCAGGCGCCCCCAGAGTATGACCTTTAATTTGCCAATCCGGAATTATCTAGTTAGCACTAGTGAAGTAATCTACCTGATAGGACCCCTTTCTTTCCCCACCCCCCCTGAAGGAAGTGGCCATGTCTGAAACAATCCACTCTTTGCTAGAAACTTATTTCTGCCCCCTTCTTCCTATAAAAGCTTTCCATTTTGTGCAGCTCCTCTGAGTTCCTTTCTATCTGCTAAGATGAGATGCTGCTCGATTCATGGAGCATTAAATAAAGCCAGTTAGATCTTCCAATTTATTCAGATGAATTTTGCTTATTAACAACAGTATTGGTTTAACTGAATAAATTGAAGATCCCAACTGAGATTTCCTCATTCTGTTTTATGGTACTTTGATAATCATGCTCTGTGAACAAATGAAATAAGAAAATACCTGAAAATGTTACATAAGTATATGTAAACTACATACAAAACTACAATGTGCAAACGCAGGAATCTAAGTTCTTTCTTGCATTATAAATCTTTGCAAAAGAAAAAAAAATCCTAGTGGGAATGAGATCCTGCCCGTCTTGTCTGGTGGAATAGTCATTAGGCCACAGCAGGGGAACAGGATTGATCTTTCTCTATCCCTTTCCCTATCCACCTTCTGGTAAGATCACTTAGGTTGCTGCCCCTGGAGTGTCCTTAAGTAGGCCCACCCAAATTGTTTCCTGGTAATACTAGCCTTTCATGCACTGTTAGATAAATTCAAACAATCCCCCTGGAAATTTTCAGTGGCAGAACAATATTGTGGACATTATTATTTTCTAAGTAGCCATGATAATTTTCCAGTTACAAAGGAACATTTGTCAAATGCCTGGGTTCAAATGGTTAAAATGTGAAAGGCTTCCATAATTTAGAAAATTCTAAACTTTAGAGATAAAACTTGAGCTATTAGCATCAACAATTAGCTGTTGTTCTCTCTGAAGTGCAACAGGTAAGTGTTAGGAAGACTGAGGTAATGGAGTGATGGGATTAGGGTGCTTCCTGAGATTTCGATCCTTTGCTCTTTGAAGTTAACTTTTTGTTTACTGTAAGCCATTTTTAATTTTGCACAGAAAATTATAGAACTATAATTATCATATATACAATCTGACTCTGCCGTTCCCAATGACAGAAATAGGATTAGAAATTGGGTGGTAAGAGGAAGGGCTGCTTAATGATTTGTATCTCAGAAACTGGATTTGAGATGGGACTTTGAAGAATAAAGGCGAGATTTTTTTTTTTTAATTTTGCTGTTTTTGTTTTTGTTTTTGTTTTTGTTTTTAAGTAACATCTCTGGTTTCTATTATGGTTATAAGCAATGATGATTAGCAATTCTTGATGGAGAGAAGTAGAAAATTCTGGAAATAGCTCACTCTCTCATTTCAACTATCCTGATTCTCTCCATTTCTATCTCCTGACAAAGCACACTCGCACCTGGAATGGCCACTGAGTTTTCTTGATAAAATAAAATATCTGTCCCTAAGCACTGCATTTGGGTGTGTAGATACCAGGGTTACTCAAAGAAGATAAGTATTCTCCCTCTGGAGAACAGAATAGTATGAAAACACAAAGCAAAAGGGGATAGGAGATTGGATAATTCAAAGATTAAGTAATTTAAAAAGAAAAGGAGGGGCATCTGGGTGGCTCAGTCTGTTAAGCATCAGACTCTCTTGACAATTTCGGTTTCTGCTCATGTCACGATCTCAGTTCCTGAGTTCCGGGCTCTGTGCTGACAATGCAGAGCCTGCTTGGGATTCTCTCTCTGCCCCTCCCTCACACTGTGTCTCTCTCAAACAAACAAATAAGTAAATTTTAAAAAATAAAAGAAAAAGAAAAGGAAACATCATTTTTTTTTCACATGCACTGTTTGTTGAAAAACCTGCTGGTGATGGTGGCATGGAAATAGTCCCGGACTAATCATCAAAGACCTGCATCGACTCTTGGTTCTGCTACTTTCTGTTGTATAAACCTTAGACAATCACTTCAATCTCCTGGTTCTTATTTCCCTGGTATTTAAAATGGGGAACAACAGCACCTACATCAGGAATTTTTGAGGCCTCTTACCAGGTTTTTTTTTAAAAAATCCTTCGAAGTTTGAATGATTCTTGTGGGCTTTACCTAGGTTTCTGTGATGATGCCACAGATCCTGTATCTATGGAACATGTGTGTTTGTTCATTTCATTAATGCCGGGAGTCCACACCGAGAAAAATCAGGTTCTAGGTAAAGTCAGGAACCATTTTGAAAAGGATTTAGAGAAGGAAAGAGAGAGAATTGATAAGGATAGAAGGTGGAAGACTTGCCTTCTAGTTTTTTGATCAGAGAAAGACAAGATCAAGTGCAGCCCTAGACGCTAGCTCTTTACAAACCAAGCCAATCACCTGCTGCACACCCCAGTTTAGGACTTAAGGCATTGTACATTTATTGTTTTTGTTTAGTGAGAAGATAGGAAGGAGTGGAGTGGAAATGAGGAGGGAGAAAGAATAGAATTGTGGCAGCAGGGGCTTCTGGGTGGCTCAGTCAGTTAAGTGTCTGACTTTGGTTCGGGTCATGATCTCACAGTTTGTGAATTTGAGCCCCGCATTGGGCTCTGTGCTGATAGCATAGAGCCTGCTTTGGATTCTCTCTCTTTCTCTCTCTCTCTCTCTCTGCCCCTCCCACCTCAAAAATAAATTTGAAAAATTCAAAAAAAAAAAAAAAAAAGAACTGTGACAGCAGAGGACAAATTGGTGAAGAAAAAAAATAGAGAATAAATTAGCCTTTGTCCTCCGTGGAGGTGAAATGCTCCTCATGGTCCCCATGGGCTCTGCCTCCCCAGGGGATTGTAGCTTTTTTCCCAGCACACTGCAGCTGTGCTGGGCAGAGCCAGACAACTGCTGAGCTCAGTCCTAGACAGCCTCGACCCTGTGGTGCCCAGAGGTGCCTGCCCTGAGGTGCCCAGAAGTCACCTATTTTGAGAAGGGAAGATGTGGCGGGCCTGTTAATAACAAACTAAAATACCTACCACTTCGTATTCATACTCGTCTCCTCTGGTGCCCTCAGTCCACTCCCACTAGCCCTCCAGAAAGTGAAGGACCTGGTCTTTGTGTCTCTGAGTCACTAATGCTAAAGACACTGCTAGGACCATACTGGGTGGATCAATGTGGGTGAATGACATCAGTAGTCATCCCTTGTGTTAAAGAACAAAAAATTCAACTGAGGACATTTGAAGATCTAATTGGCTTTATTAAACGACTCATGAACTGGGCAGCATCCCTTCTAGCAAGTTGAGGGGGGCTCTGAGGAGTTGTACTAAATGGAAAGTTTTTATAGGAAGGAGGGTGGGACAAGAATATTATTAGTGAAAGAAAAGAAAGAATTTTTCCAGGCAAGGTCACTTTCCCTCAGGGGAAAGGGCAGGGAGGGGTCTTGTTAGCCGAATTTCCTCATCTTCCACTGAGGGTTGCAGATTACTTCATTGGTGCTGATCAGAGTTCCTGACTGATCAGTTAAAATTATATTTCTGGGGGAGGTTGAAACTGCAGTTAGGTTATGTATTCAACACGAGTTTGGTGACTTGGCTTAAGCGACACCAATTGGGGCCTGTGGTTTTCTGTTTAAGAATTGGAACACTAGAGTGTTCACTAGGATTTTTTTTTTTTTTTTGAGTTCTTTTAACTGGAAAAAGTCAACATACAAATTACTATTGATTAGAGAACCTGGTCTCACATAGATTTTTGTTCTTATGTATAAAAGTAGCAAACAGTGAGGTTTCAAATCTATTTACTTTTGGTTTCTAAGTATACTGGGCAATGCAAATTAAAATATTCCTATCAACCTCAAACCCAGATTAAAACTTATTTTGTGGTCTTAGTGAAATCTCACCCACTAGCCTGCTTTTAATCTCTAATGTAAAAGAGTGGTTCCAAGTCAAAAGAAAGTTGAGGGCAGTGTGGTTAAAGTCTACCCTTATTGGCTTTATAGAGGGTTCTTTATAGAGGATGAGCCCTTTATAAATTGATAACAAGTATAAATGTAAATGCACCCCCACAGCCATTTATCATAGTGTGTATCCTCTATCATAGGCAGAGAAAATGCCCCAAACTTTTCCCATTTTTCTGAAGAGTTAAGGGATTTCTGCTGTTAATACTAGCTTAAAATATTTAAATGAAGTTTCGCACTTCTAAGAAAAACCTAGACTGGAGATAGCTAAAATAATCCGCATATACCTAAAAATGAGTACTGCCTTTAGAGTTCAAATTAATTTCCCTATTAGAGAGAAAGGCACAGCCAAGGCAGCTGCAGTGGTTTTCGATTCTTGGGTGTTAATTTTCTGCTTTCAAGAGCAGCTCAAGGGCAGCCGGGAGCACTCCTGGAAACAGCCGTGGCAACCGGGCCAGCTAAGCCGTGCCTTCTCCTGGGGCTGATTTAGCTTCTCCCTCTGCGCTCAGTGGACAATTATAGCCGGGTTTCAAGTACTGACTGAAAAATTAACCGTCTCTAGAGTAATGAGGGAAATTATCAAGGCCACTTGGCCCTGGGATTGAGAGCCTGGAGTGGTTGGGCCCGCAGGGGATTTTTGGCTCTGGAGCTATCTTCATCCATGCTTAGAGGACAAAGATGATTCTAAGACCCTTCCCCCAAAACAAATCAATACACACGTGTTTTCCTGCTTTCCTCAAGGCCTTCTCATAACAAGAGGTCTGGCTTCTCTAGGAGTGTCAGAAAGAAATGATCTAAGACCACTTTATAAACTGACTGCAGATGATCTTTTATATGACCCAGGGGAAGCCAGAGATTTGGAAAACTTGTGACAGGCTCAAAGATGCCAGCACTGGCTTTCGCCTTACCCTGTAGGGATGTTAAAAATAGCAGTGGAATTATAAAGAGGCATCTCAATCCTCCAGGAGAAAGAGGCTATCCATAAATGCAGCGTGGCTTATACTTACAGAGCAATGCCAGACAGTGGCTCTTTCATTCCAGCAAAGTGTCATCCAGCTGCTTCCCTAACACAGAACTCACAGTTGGGGGGAGAAGATAGGACCAGCAAGAAAAAAAGAAAAATAGGGCAGAAGAAAAAAAAGCTAAAGAAATAGTTTTAATTTTTCTTTGCTATTGTCAAAACTGTACCTAACAGATGAAGAAACACGAAGATATAAAGTAATTAGTCTTGCCCTGCTCTCCCTCCTTCTAAGTTAGCCAGTGATTAGGGGGTTCCTTCCATAGATTTTTCCATTCTCATACACATGTGTTTTTTAAATTTACTGACTGACTTAACACTGGCAAACCTGAGAGTAGAAAATAGGGAAAAAAGAAAGAAAATCCCCTATTCACAGCCCTATTAACCAGAGACAACCACTGTCAACATTTTAGTGTATCGGTTTCTGGCACTTTTATACCAGAGAGGAAAAAGAGACTTGAAAGAGGAAGAAAAATGAAAACAGATGAAAGGAGAAGAAGAGATGGTAAGCATTTACATAGAGGATAGCATTAAGTGTTGAAAGTTTCTTGCCTATCTAAGAAGGCCAAGTACATTCCTCTCTCCCAAGAGTCTACTGAAACAATGGAAGGTAAAAACTAAGGAATTGCGTCTATTTGCATTTAAGAGTGATCTGTAATTCCTAACTCCTGTGACTGATATTATTTGCATTTCTAAACTGGAAACTTGCTTCCCTAACAACCTGGAGTTCAAGCCTGCCCACAAATTTCCACCACAGTGCAGTGATCGATTGTGAGAGTTCTTGGCAACAGATGCAGGAGGGCACGAGTTCAGAAGTGTGGGTGGAGGATTGAAAAGTACCAATTTTTTCATGCTTGAATGTCTATAGAATTACTTGGGGGAGCTAGTTAAATGGGCACATTTCCAAACCCTTCCCCAGAGACTGTTATCTAATGGATCTTGAGGTTGGGCAGGACCCCCAAATTTGCATTGTTAGCCTATATCCTGGGTAACACGAATGCATATTAGTCATAGACCTCACTTTGAGAAACACTGCATGACACTAAAATTTAGCAGTCACTTAAGTGGGAGGGAGAATTTTTTTAAGTGAAGCAGAGGTCAACAGATTTTTGGCTACAGGACTTTTCAGAGCCTTTACTAGACTGATGGCTACTGTCAATATCCTAGTGGAGACGGTATGCTGAATTTCTCAAATTTATTTCACAGAGGACTTTTTCTCCCCCAAGGAACATCTCTGCATTACTGTTCTGTGGAACATACTTAGCATTGCCAGTTTATTTGAGAATTACTTCCTTCCTGTTTTCTGTCTTATGTAACCACTGGGTGTTTTTTTTTTCTTCTTGGATACTGCAGTAATAAAATGTAAGAAAAATCAAAAAGTTTTTCTTTAATTTGTTTTCATAAATGTACGATTCTCTAACCTATCCCCAAACTGCAGCATGATTCTGATATACGGAAATCTCAGTGTAGACACTGCAGAAAGAATACACTTGAGTAAAGAGGAGGGGTGTTACATTTCTTGCTAAACCTTTGGAGTGGTAGCAAAAAAGATTTGGAATCTGTCAGACTGGGGATCAAAACTTGTCACCAGCTACAGATCTATAAAAAGCTAACGTCTGTGAATCTTTGTTTCCTCACAGGCAAACTGGAAATAATAATATCTATTACACTGTCAGGCCCTTTTGTGAAGATTAAATGAGACTGCATTTGTAAAGCACTTGGGTCTCGGTCAATAAATGTTCATTTACCCTTAACAAAGGTTTATCTCTTTGTAAATCATTTACTGGAAAGAGTTGGATGCTTCTGTAAAGACTTCACTTTACTGATTAAACTTTCATTTGTTGGGTTTGGATATCAAAAGGAAAGTCTGAAGGAAGGGTATTCTTGGGTTTTGCATATGTAAATCATTAGAATGTTTCCCAAAGAACTGTATCCCTTTCCCTATTAGGACAATACCTAAGTTGTTTAAAAATGTAAATAATTTTTGATTTTTAGTAGTCTATATTTTATAAATGAGGTAGAAAAAGTTTACTACAGGGGCGCCTGGGTGTCTCAGTCAGTTAAGCGTCAGACCTCCGCTCAGGTCATGATCTCGCAGTTCGTGAGTTCAAGCCCCGCGTCAGGCTCTGGGCTGATGGCTCAGAGCCTGGAGCCTGTTTCAGATTCTGTGTCTCCCTCTTTCTCTGACCCTCCCCCGTTCATGCTCTGTCTCTCTCTGTCTAAAAAATAAATAAATGTTAAAAAAAAAATTAAAAAAAAAAAGAAAAAGTTTACTACACTAACAATGTAAATAAAATTATAACTAAAATTCATTCCCATGTGAGAACAAATACTGATTATTTATGTTTATACACTGGGTGGTTTACTTCTTGGGGTAACTTCCCGGTGATTTTACTTCTAACAGTAAAAGGCTGGTAGGATTTCATGGGGCTTACAAAATCCATTGTTGGGGATGGAATTGCTTCCTACCTCCCCACCAAAGGAAGTGAGAAATAGTCAAGATGTCATCAAAAGATTTTTTTAAACTGTATTTTGGAATAATTTTAGATTTATGGAAAATTTGCCAAGATAGTACAGAGAGTTTCCATATACTCTCAGTGGAAGATTTATTTTAAAAAATAACCTAAGTGCAGGGGTGCCTGCCTGGCTCAGTCGGAAGAGCATGCAACTCTTGATCTCAGGGTCATAAGTTTGAACCCGCCATTGAGTAGAGATTACTAAAAAATACATAAATAAAGGTAAAAGAAAAATAACCTAAGTACTTTGTTCTATGTGAACATCAGAAGACTAACTCCTAGGAGTGTGGGTATGTAACATAGTACTAAGTAGGCTGGTTGAATACGTTGGTGGCAGCTGGCCTTGACCTATAGATGACACTATCAGCCAGCATAGTATGCGTCAATGAAAGGAATCAATGCTTCAGAAAAATCTAGGTAGGAGACATTCTGGTTTCTTTCCATTCTTCTGTAAACAAAATGTAGTGGCCTTTTGTCATGTCTACTGGGGTCTGACTTAAATGATCTCTGCAAACATGATAGACATCAAATCAAATCATATGTCTACCTTCCTTGATGCATTCCAGAACTGTAGCTTTATTTCAAAACTTTAATTAAATTTAGATTTTAAAAAGTTTTTAACTTTATTTTTATTTATTTATTTCAGTAATTTGTAGAACGTAGGGCTCAAACACACAACCCCAAGATCAAGAGTTCCATGCTCTTCCGACTGAGCCAGCCAGGCTCCCTTAGATAAAATGCTTTCAATTTTAATATAAATATGTTTTCTTTACAGCACTTAGCCCCATAGGAAACACATTCTTGTAGGTGAGGTTATCTGGTATGAACGTCTTTTTTTTTTTTTTTTTTTTTTTTTTGGTCTGGTATGAACTTCTTACATCAGCATGGCCTTTTTGCCTAAGCACATTATTCTCATTAAACTGAATCCAGCAATAGCCATTATTTATAGATCATTGAATTAGGAAATAAATAAGTTATTTTTCCCATGTTAACTCTATTTCCTTAATATGTAGGAGATTGGACTAGATAATCTGAGTGGTGACAGGGGGAAAAGGATTTGCTTTGGAGTCAAGCAGTCACTTGTGTATTGCCACTTTGAGTAATTTTTAAAAATTTCTCTTTGCCTCAGTTTCTTCACCTGTGAAATGGTTACAGTATCTCATTTAATAGTTTTAAGTGACAGCGTTCAGAACATACTACCCCAAAATGTGGCACCTTAGCATATCGAATATACTGTTTTTTTTTTAATGTTTATCTCTTTATTTTTGAGAGGGTACGCACACACAAGCGGGGGGAGGAGCAGAGAGAGAGGGAGAATCCCAAGCAGGCTCTGTCTGCACTGTCAGTGCAGAGCCCAACATGGGGCTCGAACCCACAAACCGTGAGATCATGACCTGAACTGAAGTTGGATGCTCAGCTGACTGAGCCTCCCAGGCACCCCAGCATATTGAATATTTTAAACTGAAGGAATTGAAGGGGCACCTGTGTGGCTCAGTCAGTTACCCGTCAGACCCCGCTCTGAGTTCCAGCCCCAGGTAGGGCTCTGTGCTGACAGCTCAGAGTCTGGAGCCTGCTTGGGATTCTGTGTGTGTGTGTGTGTGTGTCTCTCTCTCTCTCTGCCTCTCCCCACTCATGCTTTGCCTCCCTCTCTCTCTCAAAAATAAACAAACATTAAAAAATAATAATAATAAACTGAAGGACTTCGAGAAGCAACAGGTACAGAAAGGACTTTCTGACCAACACCTTCTTCCCTGAAGCAGGGTCATAAGACCTTCTAGGGAGAGGTGCCCTCCCTATATTTGGAGGAAAGGAATACCTTTGTCTCCAAAGGCAAAGGAATGCCGAGAGGAATCCTAATGAACAGGCCTTGCTCTGTTCCCCCCAGTTTACTACCTTTAGCTCACACTCTTTTGTCCTATCACATTTTTCCACAACTTTCCACTCTTCATCAAACCTAGTATAAAAATGCTTAGGCTTACTTGTTTCCTCAGGTCTTCATTTCCTTATGAGAGCTCCTGTGTCATACACAAATTAAGTTATAAATCTGCATATTTTTCTCCTATTAATCTGCCTTTTGTCAGTCCAATTTACAGGGTTCAAACTTGGTAGGGTGGTAGGAAAAAGAAATTGTGCCTCCTCTACATTAGCACCAAATGATGTGATATATAAAGCAATTACTTGTAGCAAATGGGAGTTCTCAGTGAATGATGAATTCACTATGGTTTCTTATACATTCATCTTGTCTTTCCCACTGAACTGTAAGCTCCTTAAAGGTACACTTCTTTTCTGTCCCAACTGAACCTAGCACAGCACTGAACAGGGAGTAAACTCCAGTTGACTATATATTGTATTCTCATTCTCCAAATTACCAACTGGTTTGAATTTTAATGAAAGTTACTTATGAGGTGATATTGACTCACCAAACTCTCACAGTTGCAACATAAGCCATACAAATTGAGTAATGTTTCAGCTTTAAAAAACAACACCAACAAAAACCCTAGCTATTTAATGAGGTTATTTCAAAACTACTTTTCCTGTACTGGAACAGTTCAACACTGATGAAGATAAAGTTCAAAAGCGATTAAGTGGGTCTAAGTGTGAATGGATTTGGAGGGTACAGAGGATGAGATCATGCCTATTGTGTGACCAGCGGATGTGAGTAACTTCAAAAAGACCTATTGGAAAAGAATAATTAGCAAGGCTTTAATTAAAGTGCAGTTTGTAGTCTTACCTTAAAGAACAATAACTTGAATAAGATCTTGTTTTTTGATCAGTACTTTCACTGTTCAAACATGAGTGGGACTTGACATCCTAAAGAAATGCTAAGATGTTTCACCAATTGTGAAACTCAAGGGGCCTAAATAAACTATAAACACCTCAGTGCAAACAATATGTTAGTAAAGAGCAGAGGTAGGGAAATTACTGGGGCCCACAGGCCAAATCCAACTGCTTGTTTTGTGGGGCCTGAGAACTAAGAAAGTTTTCACATTTTTAAATAGTTGAAAACAAGTCAAAAGAAGAATAACATTTTACGACATGAAAATGATATGAAATTTTACTTTCAGTATCTTTTAGTAAACTTACAGTGAGACACAGCCGCACTCAATCAATGATGTCGCCTAAGGCTGCTAGGGGACCACAGCAGTACGGTTGCATAGTTATAACAGAGGCCACGTGGCCGACAAAGCCAAAAATATTCACCATTCGGGCCTTTGTCAACCCTTCGTAGAGATTACAAAAGAGGCTTAAACTGAGCTCAGTAAATGACTGTAAGTAAAATCTATTGTTTTAAATTTGTCATTAATATTTTGTATTGAACTTCATTGAATCAAGACAGATTGTTTTTTTTTCCGCGTGGGCACCGAGGAAAGGAAAGAGCTGTGACCCCCTATGAGTTTACTTCTCTGCTCTTGGAGGTGCAACAGGGCCTATGAGTTTTGAAGATGCATGAAGGTTTTCATGCTAAATGTTTTCCAAAAACTTCTCATAGAGGATGGCTGGGAAAAAACCACTAGGAGCACAGCTGCATGGGGAAGCACACCTAGCTGCAGGTGAATGTTCGAGTCCTCAGCTGTGGTATTGAACATTCTTCACTGCCTTAGATGTGGCATGAAATACATTAGAAGGAAAAATGAAGAATTGGTCAAGGAGATATAAAAAGAAGCAAATGATAAAAATTAATATGTTATTTGGCATTGATCACTGCACAATAAATTATATGGAAAAGAAAGGGTTCTGTATAATACATTGTTTGTTGTTTTCATGTTATTTGATGTCTGAGAACAAACTCCCATTTTCCTTCACTCTCACATTACATTTCCTTCTCTGACCCCAGATGTATGGGTTTTCCCGGCACCAGCTGGGTGTCCTACAATTCAATTCAGTTCCAGTCAGACACTATCTACCTGGAGTTAGCATCGGATCCCACAAATTAAATGCTCAGTCCTACATCCTGCACCCAGGTAATAGGAAAGAGCTCAGTTGGAACTGAACTTAACTTGAACTTGACAGAGGTGACTGGGCATTTTATATTTGTTTTTGTTTATTTATTTATTTATTTTGAGAAAGAGGGGGGCAGAGACAGAGAAAGAGGGAGAGAGAGAGAATACCAAGCAGGCTCGGCACTGTGAGTGTAGAGCTCCATGTAGGGCTCAAATTCATGAACCAACCGTAAGATCATGACCTGAGCCAAAGTCAGACATTTAATGGACTGAGCCACCCAGGAGCCTTGGTGACTGGGCATTTTAAAGGAAGAATGAAGGAATAGGGAGGGGGTGAATGAAGATTTAGTAGAGTCAGGGTAGTGAAAAATGACAAAATGCAGGTAGAGAAGTTTGATCCTTGTGAAACCCGTCTGAGTTTGTTAACTGGCTCTTATGGAAGTTAGGCTCCTAACCATCCACAGAGGCCAGGAGACAGGACTTATCCTTAAGTGTTGGCTGGAACAAACAGTAAATTCTCTTAGCAGCCTTGAGTTTTTTCAGTCAGGCACCTTTTTTTTAATGTTTATTTTTATTTTTAAGAGTGAGAGAGAGAGAGAGAGAGAGAGAGAGAGACAGAGTATGAGTGGGGGAGGGGCAGAGAGCGAGGGAGACACAGAACTCGAAGCAGGCTCCAGGCTCCGAGCTGTCAGCACTGAGCCTGACACAGGGCTCGAACCCATGAACCGTGAGATCATGACCTGAGCTGAACTGTCTGAGCCACCCAGCCACCCATCTCAGTCAGGCACTTTAAGGGGGAGCTAACGTCCTCCTAGGGATGTGGCCTTGAGCTGTTAGAAACATGTTAGTATTTTGTTCAAGTCTTTATAAACCAAGGTTGAGGTCTAGTCTAGTAGAAGGCTCAGGTGAGTATGGCTAGAGTTTGATCAAGGAGACTATCTTAGTCAACGTAAACACTTGATAACTTGGTGACCTGAGGGCTTTTGGAAAGGAATTTGAGATTTTAACAGTATCCTGCCAAAGGAACGAGCCCCGCATCGGGCTCTGGGCTGATGGCTCAGAGCCTGGATCCTGCTTCCGATTCTGTGTCTCCCTCTCTCTCTGCCCCTCCCCCGTTCATGCTCTGTCTCTCTGTCTCAAAAATAAATAAATGTTAAAATAAATAAATAAATAAATAAATAAAAATTAAAAACAAGAAAATGGGTAAAAAAACCTCTTCATACAAATGTTGTGGCTTAGGTATTGGTGTTTCTATGTAGAAATGAATATTCCTTTCATTCATTCATCTTTCAAAAAATAGCGGAGGGCCTACTATGCCTCATGGAATATGAAGCAGGGTGGATGCAGAAACAATTGTAAATAAGACTATGTGCGTGCAAAATACACACTATCCACACATATGGCCCCTATTTTGCAGATTTTACAATCCAGTGGGGAACAGAATAGTAAACTATTCTAAGACATAAGGTAACTATTTATTAATATTCAGTTAAATAGTCTTGATAAATAGGGTTCAAAATATGAAATTCAATAAGTTGTATTAGTCAGGTCAGGTGACTATAATAGTATACCATAAACTGGGTGGCTTATAAAAAAAGAAATTTATTTCTCACAATTTGGGTGGCTGGCAGTCCAAGATCAAGGTGCCAGTCGATCTGGTGTCTGGGGAGAGCCTGCTCCCTGGCTCATAGCTGGCTGTTTACATTGCATTTGCACATGGTAGAGGGATGAGGAGTTTTTTGGAGTCCATAGTAATTGTCAAACAATTTCAGGCTTTCCTTGCCATCCATTTATCAATCTACAAGAAGAAATAAGTATGAATCTTATTACTATGTGCTGAAAGTCATCATTATAACTACAGAGCATCCTACCTTTCGTTTGCCTGACACTTTCAACACAGACCATATCACTCCTCTGCTCTAAATCCTTTCCTGGCTCTCTGCCTCATTTGGGATAAAAATCAAAGTCCTTACATTAGCCATCAAGCCTATATGATCTTCTTTTCCTCCCTTCTCTGCCCCTTCCTAGCTACCTGGCCCCCTTGCCATTTCTCAAACACTCCAAGGGGCTCCTAATTTCTATTGTCTGAAAGGAATGCTCTTGCTCTTCCCATTATGGCTTATTCCTTTAGGTCTCTGTTTATATGTCATAGTATCAGAGAAGACTTTCCTGGACATCCTATATAATATGATCTACCCCCATAGTTCTCAAAGTATGGTCCCTGGACCCACAGCATCAGCATCAGCTGGGAACTTGTTAGAAATACAGATTTTCAGGGGCGCCTGGGTGGGTCAGTCGGTTAAGCGGCTGACTTCGGCTCAGGTCATGATCTCGCAGTCCGTGAGTTCGAGCCCCTTATCAGGCTCTGTGCTGACAGCTCAGAGCCTGGAGCCTGTTTCAGATTCTGTGTCTCCCTCTCTCTGACCCTCCCCTGTTCTTGCTCTCTCTCCCTGTCTCAAAAATAAATAAAACGTTAAAAAAATTTTTTTAATAAAAAAGAAATACACATTTTCTTCTTCTTTTTTTTAATGTGTATTTATTTATTTATTTTTTTAGAGAGACAGAGTGTGAGCAGGGGAGGGGCAGAGAGAGAGGGAGACACAGAATCCAAAGCAGGCTCCAGTCTCTGAGCTGTCAGCACAGAGCCTGAGGCGGGGCTTGAACTCACAAACCAGGAGATCATGACCTAAGCCGAAATCAGACGCTTAACCCACTGAGCCATCCAGGCACACTAGAGATACAAATTTTCAAGCCCCTGCTTGAGCCCTACTGAATCAGAAACTCTGGGATAGTGTATATCAATTTGTTTTGTGGGGGATTTTTAAATTGATTTGTATTTTTTTTAATGTTTATTTATTTTTGAAGGAGAGAGAGAGAGACAGAGTGTGAGTGGGGGAGGGGCAGAGAGAGAGGGAGACACAGACTCGGAAGCAGGCTCCGGGCTCTGAGCTGTCAGTACAGAGCCCGATGTGGGGCTCGAACCCACGAACTGTGAGATCATGACTTGAGCCGAAGTCGGACGCTCAACCAACTGAGCCACCCAGGTGCCCCAATCAATGTGTATTTTAACAACTGTCTTACTCCCAGGTGATTCTGATGCAAGTCACATCTGAGAGCCCCTCACCTTCATCCCATTTCCACACTCCCCTATTGTCCTCCACAGCTCTCATCTCCATCTACCAAATTCTACCTTGACTTCTTTATCATCGTGGGTCTCCCTCTGCTAGAATGAAATCTCCAGGAAGGCAGGGACCTGTTTTGGCTCCCTGCTGTGTACCTGGCAGGTAGAACAGCATCTCACTCCCCCACATGGTAAGTGCTCAATAAATTTGTCAAATGAATGAGTGAACTAGTTAGTGGGAGAGTCTGGAATCACTGACTCCCAGGCCCTAGCTCTTTTCATTGGATTAAGATGTTTTATTTATAAAAACATGACTCCCGACCTCAGCAAGAATAAGCATTCTGTTTTAGTCCTAATGAAGGCTTCAGACCTTGTTGAGGAGGGATGTGGCAGTAAGAGAAAGATGTAAGAATGTATGCAAACTGGTAAGTGCACAGATTGTGAAGAATGAATGGGAAGTAGTTTATCATTCCAAATTTGTTTTTCTCAATTAATCAGTATCAGCCCTTCCTTTCAGGAAACAAAGACTACTGGAAAAGAACAGAAAATAAAAAATTAATCTAGTTTAGCAGTTTGTTTGTGCTTTGTGTTACCCTGCACTTATAGATTTTGCTCCCTGACCTGCATATAACAAATACTAAATGACCCAAACACATTCTCCCTTATTGATCAAGAGTGACATACTTAAAAAAAAAAAAAAAAAAAAAAAAAAGAACGAGTTACTCAGTACTGACTCCGAGAAGAATCCTGTTTTCTTTGAATGGGACAAAAAATATTTTTCTTCTTCTGGCCTCTGAAATGGTGAGGGCTCACATGAGAGAACCCTTCCCTTACAACCTTCCAAAGTCCTATAGTTCTTCGTGTCCAACTTGCTCATTGAGGTTTTCAGTCACATTTTGTATTTGTGCTTTGTTTTCCAAGATCAATCCAGTGTCAACCCTTCCTCCCAGGGAACACACTAATTCAAAAGAAGATAAAACCCACTTCTCAGGATCAGGCTAATAATCCTTCCAGCCTTGGGTTTATTTAGGACGGTAACACTAGGAGAATTTTGTTAGAAACCATGGTATCAATCTCAAGAAGATTGAGCAAAACACACGGATCTTAGGGTTCGTCTGGTCTAATGCCCTCATTTTACAAACAAGTGGCAAGGAGCACAGGAAAAGTATGGGACCTGCCTCCAGCCAGTCAGTAGACCCTGTAACCTAAATCTTCAGATGATGTTTTGTCCCCTGATTCTATTTGCAGTTCTCCTGATAACCTGTGTGTCTCTCACCCAGGAAGTTATCTAGATTCTTCTCCAATGCATTCATAGTTTTACATTTTGGCCATGCTGCATTATCAAGATGTATATTTACAACCACGGTAAAAAAAACTATCTTTAGCCAAAATGGCACCAATATAAATTCTGTTAGTTGCTTTGGTCTATGACCTGCATGAATTTTTTAAATTTTAAAATAGAAATAACCTTACATACTTATAATTATATGATAAAAAGTTGGTTACTATATGGTTATATTAAAAAATCATTCCTGGGATGCCCGGCTGACTCAGCCAGTAGAGCATGTGACTCTTTTTTTTTTTTTTAAACTTTAAAAAAAGTTGTGTGTGTGTGTGTGTGTGTGTGTTTTAACGCTTATTTATTTCTGAGGGACAGAGTGTGAACAGGGGAGGGGCAGAGAGAGAGGGAGATACAGAATCTGAAGCAGGCTCCAGGCTTCAGGCTCCGAGCTATCAGCACAGAGCCTGAGGAGGACTTGAACTCACAAACTGTGAGATCATGACCTGAGCTGAAGTTGGCCGCTTAACCGACTGAGCCACCCAGGCGCCTCCCCCCCACAAAAAAAAAAACCTTTTTAGGGGCTCCTGGCTGGCTCAGTTGGTTAAGCGGCCAACTTTTGCACAGGTCACGATCTCACAGTTGGTGGGTTCGAGCCCCTTGTGGGGCTCTATGCTGACAGCTAGGAGCCTGGAGCCTGCTTCAGATTCTGTGTCTCCCTCTCTCTCTGCCCCTCCCCAGCTTATGTTTGCTCTCTTTCTCTCTCAAAAATAAATAAACAGTAAAAAAAAATTTTTTTTAAGCTTTTAATTTATTTTTGAGAGACAAAGCACGTGTGCGAAGGACAGAGGCAGGGGAGGGGTGGGGGGAAATTGGGGGTGAAGGATCAGAGGATCTGAAGCAGGCTCTGCACTGACAGCACAGAGCCCGATGTGAGGCTCAGACTCAGGAACCCATGAGATCATGACCTGAGCCAAAGTCAAATGCCTAACCAAATGAGCCACCCAGGTACCCCAAGCAGGTGACTCCTAATCTCAGGGTTGTGAGTTCAAGCCCCACGTTGGGAATAGAGCCCACTTTAAAAAATATGAAAATTTTTAAATACTAAAACTTTAGGGAGTGTCTGGCTGGCTCAGTCGGTGGAGCATGCAACTCCTGATCTCGGGGTTGTAAGTTTGACTCATGTTGGGTGTAGAGATTACTTAAAAATAAAGTCTTAAAAAAAGTCTTATTCCTACTAACTACTACTAAAATATGAGTATATCCTTCCAGACATTTTGAAGTACAAAAATTGACACATATTATGTCCTCCAAAATTCAAATATCACGAATATGTATGAAGCACAAAATGAAAATACTCCTCCTTTACCTCCACCCCTGAGGAGGGCAAGTCTTAGACAACCTCAAGATTTCCTGTCTCCTTGGTATACATTCATGTTCTTGGTGTGCAGGGATATTGAATATGAACTCTAGTCAATGTCAGCATAAATTATCTGAGTTTAACCTAATCACACGAGTAATTTAAAAGCAAGGTTTTCTCTGGCTGGTGGCAGAAGAGGAAGTGATAAGTCTGAAGTATGAGAAAGAGTAGCAGACCTGAAGATAGAAAGGATCACCTGACGAAGAATGTGGACAGCTTCAGGGAGCTAAGAGCAAGTAGCCCTCACTACTGGCAGCAAGGAAACGGAAACTCAGTTTTACAACTAAAGGAAAAGAATTCTGCTAGTAATGATTTTGGTTGCCAATTCCCATGGGGAAGGGGGTGGGGTGTAGCTTCCCCACATCACCAAGCAATTCTCAGGCATGAGCTGGGGGATCTACAATTCAACTCCATTTTTTTTTTTTTTAAGATTTTCGGTTTTGTTTTTTTCTTTTTAAAGTAATCTATACACCCAATGTTGGGCTCCAACTCACAACCCAGAGATCAAGAGTTGTATGCTCCACAGACTGAGACATCCAGGCATGCCACTCCCCTCCTTATTTTTTGAAGTAAGCTCTATATAAGCCCAACGTGGGGCTTGAACTCACAACCCTGAGATCAAGAGTCACATGCTGTACCAACCGAGCCAGCCAGGCATCCCTCAACTCGATTTTGACATAATATGCCCTGAAGTAGCATCAGATCCCACAGGTTAGGGGCTCATTCCTACAAGACTATACACCCCCTACCCCCTACTTACCCCCCAACTTGAGACACCAGTCCCAAGCCCAGGTTACCACCTCTGCTTCTGACCCAGTGGCTAAAAATTGGAGGTTCCAACAGCCCCCACTCCCTCCTTGTGTTCAACCAATTTGCTAGGGTGGCTCACAAAACTCAGAGAAACATTTTACTTAAACGATTACCAGTTTATTTTAAAAGGATATAAGTCAATAACAGCTAGATGAAAGAGATACCCAGGGCAAGGTACAGGGAAAGGATGCTGAGCTTCTATACTCTCCCCAGGTGCACCACTCTCCCCAAGTTTACACACCCTGGGAAACTCTGAAACTTGTCCTTCTAGGTCTTTCATGGAGGACTCACTGCACAGGAACGACTGATTAAATCTTTGGCCATTGGTGGTTGATTCAACCTCCAGCCCCTCTCCCTTCCTGGAAGATCAGTGGGGGTGAGACTGAAAGTAACAACCTTCTAAACGCAAGGTTGGTTCTCCTGGCAACCAGCCCCTATCCAGAGGTGAGGTCCAAAAGTCACCTTGTTAACATAACAAAAGATGCTCCTTATGTTCTCCTCACTTAGGAAATTCCAAGGGTTTTAGGAGCTCTATGATAGAAATACAATGGAGACCAAATATACACTTATTGCTATAAATCATAGTATCACAGCCAGCAACCTGAATGACTTTGGAAGTGAAGTCCACATGAGAACTCCACCTGGCTGATAATTCTTTTTAATGTTTACTTATTTTTTGAGAGAAAGAGAGAAAGAAGAGAGAATGAGGAGGGGAGGGGCAGAGAGAGAGAGAGAGAGAGACAGAATCTGAAGCGGGTTGCAGGCTCCGTGCTGGACATGAGCCTTGAACTCACAAACTGTGAGATCATGACCTAAGCCAAAGATGGAGGCATAAATGACTAAGCCACCCAGGCGCCCCATCTGGCTAATAATTTGATTTCAGCCTTGTGATTCCCCACACAGAGAACCCAGACACACTGTGCCTGACTTCTAACTTTTTTTTTCTTTCCTTTTTTGAGGGAGAGACAGAGAGAGAGAGAGCACGAACAGGGGAGAGGGGAAGAGGGAGAGAGAATCCTAAGCAGGTTCCAAGCTCAATGCAGAGCCCAACTCGTGGCTACATCTCACAACATTGAAATCATGACCTGAGCTGAAATCAAGAGTTGAACGTTTAACAAACTGAGCCACCCAGGTGCCCCCTTGACTTCTAACCTATAGAAACCATAAGGTAATCCACTAGGTGTTAGTTTAAGTGTCTGAGTTTGGTAATTTGTTATGCAGTAATAGAAAACTAATAAAACCCCAATCCCACTTCTTAGGAGGTAATCACTTAACACACTTTGGAGAGTCCCCTTCTGGATATTTCAATTCTTATACAAGTCTATATTTAAAGGGGATCACTGCTATTATTTGCAAATTATTTTCTTCATTTAACGTATTGTCAGCATCTTTCAATGTGGCACTTGTGTATTTTTTATAAGACAAATCTGTAGAAGCATTGTCAAAGAGTATGCTACTTAAAATTTTAGAAGTCTTTCAAATTACCTTCAAAAAAAGCGGGGGTGGGGGACACCTGGGTGGCTCAGTCGGTTAAGCATCCGACTTCGGTTCAGGTCATGATCTTGTGGCTCGGGAGTTCAAGCCCCGTGTCGGACTCTGTGCTGACACTCAGAGCCTGGAGCCTGCTTCATATTCTCTGTCTCCCTCTCTCTACCCCTGCTCATACTCTGTCTCCATCTCTCTCAAAAAAAAATAAAACATTAAAAAAAAAAAAAAAGATTCCATTGATTCCCAGTCCCACCAAAAGTATATGAGTCCCTACCTCCCCATATTTCTCCTGGACCAGATATTCTTACTCTTTGAATAACTTTCCTTGTCCATTGGTATTTCTTTTATACGCAACAAATTTAGAGTCAAGTAACAACCTACCACTGTAGTCTCCTTTTGTTTATTAAGCATTATCAAAACAGCCTAGGAATGTCACTTAATACAGATATTTGTACTTAAACACACAAAAACTAAAGCAAAATTACTGAAATTTGGCTTACTTGTTGATTAAGCAAGTGTTGTTTCTAGATATAAATATCTATTTTGGAAGAGTCTCAAAATTCTCTTGAGTTTTGGCAGAATATCTTTTCAAATCCACTTGTATTAACTTTTATTTTTTACCCCAGAGACTCAAAATATTTTTTTTTAAATCTCCAATATTGCTTCCTTGAATTACTTATTTGTTAGTCCAAAAAAGCATGGTCTGCCAAAACTTGGAAACAACCAAGATGTCCTTTGGACAGTGAATGGATAAACTGTAGTACATCCAGACAATGAAATATAATTTCCCTAAAAAGAAATGAGCTATCAAGCCTTGAAAGAACATGGAAGGGGGGCATCTGGGTGGCTCAGTCAGTTAAGCGTCCGACTTTGGCTCAGGTCATGATCTCACAGTTCGTGGGTTGGAGCCCCACATGGGGCTCTGTGCTGACAGCTCAAAACCTGGAGCCTACTTCGGATTCTGTGTCTCCCTTTCTCTTACTGCCCCTCCTCCGCTTGCACACACACTCTGTCTCACTCTCTGTCTCACAAATAAATAAACATTAAAAAAATTTTTTTTAAATAGATAGAATGTGGAAGAAACTTAAATTTATATTATGAAGGGAAAGAAGCCAATCTGAAAAGGCTACATACTGTATGATTTCAACTATATGACATTCTAGAAAAGGCAAAACTATGGAAATCATTAAAAACAAAACAAACAAGCAAACAAACAAAAACAGAGGTTGCCAGGGGTTGAGAGGAAGGTGGAATGAATAGGCAAAGCAGAGAGGATTTTTAGGGTGGGGAAACTACTCTATATGATACTATCATGGCAGATATACGTCATTTACATTTGTCTAAACCCATGGAATGTGCAACACTAAGAATCCTAAGTAAACTGTGGACTTTGCGTGATAACGTCAGTTCATCAGTTATAACAAATGTACCACTCTGGTGGGGGGTGTTCATATTGGGGGAAGCTGTGCATGTGGGGGCAACGGGAGGCACATCTGGGAAATCTCCATACCTTCGGCTCAATGTTACCATGACCCTTAAAAAAAAAAAAAAAAAAAAAAAAAAAAACTTGAAAAAAAAGTCTTAAAAAAAAAAAGCATGGTCACATCACTAATCAAAGATGACGTACATGTCAAGGTGAACTATGTGGGAACCTTAATATAGTCCAGTAGGGGGTCCAAATTTGTAAACCCTATATTGTAGGACATAGGTCCTTCCTGGGCCTGTTGGCCAATGCTGGGTAAGAGAGCCAAGGACAGAAAGCATTCATAAAAAAGAAAATCCTTTTGTAACGGGAGAGCCTGGCTCTAAAAATAGCCACCCATAAGCTAATTATGGTACGTCTACAGTAAAAGAAACCCTGGGTCCATGAGGATGGTGTGAGCACTTTTCCATTCCCTGGAGGCCCCACTTCCTCCAATCTCAGACAATCACCAGGTGTTGATTTGCTTCTAGCATTAAAGCAGCCTACTCTAATAAAAGTATTGTTTTTGATCTATGCAGTGTCAAGTGCTTTCATTTGCTCTCACCGAGCTCTTAAACAGTACTCAGGGTCACTTACAAATCCCAAAAAGATAACATAGGAGTAACAGTAAGCCAGAATAAAGCAACCCATTTGTGTTGAGATCAGATATTCCATGCAGACATTTGCATTTCCGTAATCTGTGCTTTACATAGTATTGTGACAAAACCATGTTCTGATTCTCCACCAATCAGCTATGCATTCTACCTGATGGAAAAATTTCCCCTTAACTTCTAGTTGGGCATTATAGAAGAAATCCTCTGTGGCTTTAAGAGTTTAACCTTGGACTTCAAAAATTTTTTTTAACAAATTAAGGCAAAAAAACTGCCTTTAGGTAGAAATTAGTAACTATAATTTAGTAGTGTTTTACAATCTCTAATCCTGTCCTTTGGAACCTCTTAAATGATATAACCACAGTATGATACAGTACTTTTGTACCCTGTTTGCAATTTTCAGCTCGACTTTGTGTACCTTTTCTACACTAATGTGTGTATATTTTGGTTGTTTTTCAACTCAGTAATTTATCCTTTTACTTCTAAAAGGAGCTCCCTGCACTTAACCTCAAAGGTCCAATTCCATGCTTACTTAGTTAACTGCAAAAGATAATTTAAGAACAGCTAAATGTGCAAGGACTTGTTTTTTTTAATAGACTATTTTTTAGAGCAGCAAAATTGAGCAGAAGGTACAGAGATTTTCCGTATATCCTTTGTCCCTACACATGTGCAGCCCTCCCCAATAGCAACATTCCCCACCAGAGCAGCACATTTGTTACAATTGATGAACCTACACTGACACATCATTATCACTCAGTCTGTAATTTACATTAGGGTTCACTCTTGGTGTTGTACATTGTGTGGGTTTGGACAAATGTATAATGACACATATCCACCAGTATGGTACCATACAGAGTAGTCTCCCTGCCCTAAAAATCCTCTCTGCTCTACCAATCGTTTCTCCCCCACACCAACTTATGGCAACCACTGATATTTTTATGGCCTCCATGGTTTTGCCTTTTCTAGAGCATCATATAGTTGGAATCATACAGTATGTAGCCTTTCCAGATTGGCTTCTTTCACTTAGTAATATGCATTTAAGTTTTCTCCATGTCTTTTCATGGCCACATAGCTCATTTCTTTTCAGTGCTGAATAATATTCCATTGTCTGGTTGTACCACAGTTTATCCACTCACTGTCTGAAGAATATTTGGTTGCTTCTGAATTTTGGCTGTAGAGGCACCTGAGTGGCTCAGTCAGTTGAACGTCCGATTCTTGATTTCAGCTCAGGTCATGTTTCCAGAGTTGTGGAATCCAGCCCAAGTCGGGCTGGGGCTGAGCATGGAGCCTGCTGAAGATTCCCTCTCTCCCTCTCTCCCTCTCTCCCTCTCTTTCTCTCTCTCTCTCCCCCCCTCTGCCCCTCTCCTCTGCTCATGCTCTCTCTCTCTCAAATAAAATAAAAATAAAAATAATAATAATTTAAAAAACACAAATAGGCTACTATAAATATCCACGTGCAGGTTCTTTTGTGCACATAAACTTTCAACTCTCCAAGGACTTTTTTGTTTTTATTATCCATTCCTGAAATTTAACTAGATTGCCCTCAGTTATCAAATAGGATCAAGCTGCCAATAAAATGTAACTGAAAGAATTAAGTGTTGTTGTTGTTGTTGTTGTTGTTGTTGTTTTTTAAGATTCTATTATTTTTAAGTAATCTCTCCACCCAATGTGGGGCTTAAACTCACAACCTGGAGTTCAGAGTTGCATGCTCCACCAACTGAGCCAGCCAGGCACCCTGAAAGAATTAAGTATTATTTAAACTGCTGAATTAAGTTTCAAAGATGTCCATTGCTCCGTGGAAATAAAAAGTGGTTCTTTTTAGAACAAGGCCTTTTTAAGGGGACTGAACCTACATTTGCCTGACAGAAGACAAAAGGTACTACCTCTTCCTTTCTGTGTCAAGTAAAATGTCCTTCAACATTTGTCCTGAATTTAACTTTTAACTGGTTTTTCAAGACTTAAATCCATTGCACATATATTTATTAATATACATGTGTCCTAATCAGTGTTGAGGATTAAAAGATGGACTTGGGTCCTTCCATGATAAAGCACCAAACTGAATACCCAGCTTTGTTTGTTCTAGAACAGGATTTCTCAACTTTAGCACTACTGACATGTTGGGCTAGATAATTCTTTGTTATAAGGGGCCGCCCTGAGCACTGGGAGATGTTTAGTAGCAGCCCTAGCCTCTACCACCTGATGCCAGTAGCAGCCCCAAGTCGTGACACTAAAAAATGTCGCCAGACATTGCCAGTTGTCCCCTGGGAGAGAAGTGGGTAAAATCACCCCTGGTTGAGAAAACCCCTGGTTTTAAAACCACACAGGACTACTCAGTTTTCCTGAAATAAGTCATGAATTTACATGTCTCGAATTACTGTTTTCTCAGCCTTGAATGACTGTAGAAAGCCTTTAATCTTTCTTTCTTTCTTTTTTTTTTTTTTTAGTTATTTGTTGACTTAAGTAATCTCTACACCCAACGTGGGGCTCAAATTCATGTGATCAAGAGTCACATGGTCTTCTGACCAAGCCAGCCAGCACCCCAGAAATCCTTTAATCTTTCAAGACCCACATTCTCTATGAGGATTCCTCTGACACAGAGACCCCAATGATGAACCATATATCCTGGTCCCTTCTAACTTTCTCAAGGTCTGTGGGGCTAAGGGGCTTATGGGTTTGGGGAGGCTTAGTTTGTCCTACAAACTAGGACAAGTGCCCTGAAGGAAGACAATACAGAAACAACTTGGTTCTATAAAAAATTATGCAAAGGAAACAGTCCTATATTTGAAGGAGGGGGGAAGCAATAGAATGGGTGGAGAGAGGGTCAGAACAGGATTCCCTGAGAAGGTGACTGGGATGAGATCTAAGGAACCAGTCACATTTAACTAGAAGTGAGGGGTTCACCCAGGCCCTGTTAAGAGCAGGGAACATCCCAAACACTGTTGCCTTGAAGGAATTTATAATCTAAAAAGGAGAGGGTCATATCAAAAGTAATTTATTATTTTTTCAAATGTTATTATTTCTTTAGTTTTTAAAATTTATTTTCAAGTTAGTTAATATACAGTGTAGTCTTGGCTTCAGGAGTAGATCCCAGTGATTCATCTCTTACTGTGACACCCAGTGCTCATCCTGGAAAGTGTCCTCCTTAATGCTCATCACCCATTTAACCCGCTTCCCCCAGCCCCCATCAACCCCCAGTTTGTTCTTTGTATTTAAAAGTCTCTTATGGTTTGCCTCCCTCTTTGTTTTTATCTTATTTTTCCTTTCCTTCCCCTATTTTCATCTTTTAAGTTTCTCAAATTCCACATATGAGTGAAATCATGATATCTGTCTTTCTCTGCCTGATGTATTTCACTTAGCATAATACCCTCCAGTTCCATCCATGTTTGTTGCAAATGGCAAGATTTCATTCTTTCTCATCGCTGAGTACTCTCAATGTGGCAAATGTTACACAAGCCTTGCAAAAGGTGATGGAGAAGCACAGAGGAGAGGAATTCAGGAAAGATCTTTAGAGGCTTTGTTCTTACTGCTTCACAGGTATAAAAACTGATGCTTATGATCCAATCCCAAGTCTCTCCAACCCCAGTGCGATGCTCTTCCCACTCCTCCAGTTTCCTCCCTGAGGCCACAGCACTTTGCTCATTTCTCCTGTTTAGCACTGACTTCATCCTAACATGTATTATATGGTAACACTTCCCCTAATTTTGGGACAGTATATGTAGCTTTGCTTAAATACTGTTTCATCATGATGACATATGTCAAAAATGATTTAGAAAATTATCATCATTTTTGTAACATTATCTATGTTACTCTAAAAAGATTATCAGCTCCTTCTCAAAGACCACTGAGCAATAATGTTTAAAAAATGGTTATAAGTAGGGCCCCTGGGTGGCTCAGTTGGTTAAGTGTCCAACTCTTGATTTCGGCTCAGGTCACAATCTCATGTTTTGTGAGATCAAGCCTAGCATGAGTCTCTGCATTGACAGCAAGGAGCCTGCTTGGGATTCTCTCTCTCTTTCCCTCTTTCTGTCCCTCCTCTGTGCTCTCTTTCTCTCTCAAAATAAATAAATGTTTAAAAAATGATTTTCAGTTTTCTCATTTATAAGCTGGGTATAGTAACAGTACAAACCCTTAGGGCAACTATATAGATTAAATTAACATGCATAAAACACTTAGAACAGTTCTGGTATAGGTTCTGGTATAAATACTATAATTACTGAATGAAGGGATGATTGATGAATGGATTGGGTGGGTAAATGAAGAAATAGGGACACATCTTTGTTCTCAATGAGCTCCCTCAGGCTTCATCACCCTCTACTTGTTTCTAAGCCAATCTCAGTTATGAGTATAATCAACTCCTTTTTTTTTAAGTCATATGGAAATATCATTCTCTATTTGCTAAGCTGACATCAGGATAGTGATGTCTAGAAATGTCCCCTGCCCTCACCAGGCCTGGGGTGAACCTGTCACTCCTAGCAAACCTAAAAAAATCAAACAAGAGGGGGTGCCTGGGTGGCTCAGTCGGTTGAGCGTCCGACTTCGACTCAGGTCATGATCTCACCGTCTGTGAGTTCAAGCCCTGCGTCGGGCTCTGTGCTGACAGCTCAGAGCCTGGAGCCTGTTTCAGATTCTGTGTCTCCCTCTTTCTCTGCCCCTCCCCTGCTCATGCTCTGTCTTTCTCTGTCTCAAAAATAAATAAAACACTAAAAAAAAAAAAACATCAAACAAGAGGGGTACCTGCCTGGTTCAATCAGTAGAGCCTGTGACTCTTGATCTCAGGGTTGTGAGTTCAAGCTCCATCATGGGCATGGAGCTTACTTAAAAAGAAAAAAAAAAAAAAATCAAACTAGAAATCATTGTACAAGTCCAAGCTCAAAAAAGAAAAAGACCAGGGCACGTTAGGAGGGCTACTAGAAAACAAAAATTTGGGAATGATTTGTAATACCAAAGAAAGGTTTTTATGATTGCTTGGTTGATTCTCAAACTGGAGATAGCATGCACGTGTCAAGGAAGAAGTTTACTTGAGGAGAAGCAGATTGCAGTTCCAAATTTCTTATTCATTCAACAAATGTTTATTGACCATCTACTATGTGTCAGGCAGCAGATACCAAGGTAAAAAAAAGTAGGAAAATATTTTTGTTTTCATGAAAATAGTAGCCAAATGAATAAGATAATTACATGTTGCAATAAGCTTTAAGAAGGAAACAATGAAGGGGCAATAAAAGGGAACCTTTTTGGATATGATAGGATCCCTCTGAGAATGCAAGGTATGAAATGAAACCTGAGAGCGGAAGTGAGCCAACCATGCTTGTGTCCTCTCCTTTGTTCGGTTTAGGAATTCTTGTAACCATTGTGCCATAAAAAAAGTCATGTAAGCAAAATATTCCTGTACTATTGCTTCATTTTATGATGATTAACCAAGATAAAATGCATTTTTTTTTCAGTTTCACAGACTCCTGTCTTCTAATTCCAATTAAGCATTCTGACACTAAAGGTTCCCAGGTTCCATTCTGTAGCTGCATACTTTTTTATGTTCTCCCACACTCCTGTCACACAATGGACATGTGCACATCTGAAGAGGGTTTCTGCAGACAACTTTTGCTTCAGGTTAGGAATCTAATAATAGACTCTTTCTGCTGGCTGGCTCTCATTTGCTTCATTTGATTACTAAAGTTTGGTGTCAGAATAAAATGTTTTCAACCATAGGAAGACTTTGATAGAAGCCATTTAATTTAGTAGGAGACATTACTTTTTTTCTTTGTTGAATATTTACAGGCCTAAGGGATTGTCATAGAGTGAGGTATTTTTTGCTTGCTTTGCATTGTTGTGAAGATTTTTGCACTTTTCTTTTCATTAAAATACAGTGTTAGTTCGGGGCGCCTGGGTGGCTTGGTCGGTTAAGCGTCCAACTTTGGCTCAGGTCATGATCTCACGTCCTGAGTTCGAGCCCCGTGTCGGGTTCTGTGCTGACAGCTCAGAGCCTGGAGCCTGTTTCAGATTCTGTGTCTCCCTCTCTCTCTGCCCCTCCCCTGTTCATGCTCTGTCTCTCTCTGTCTCAAAAATAAATAAACGTTAAAAAAAAATTAAAAAAAAATACAGTGTTAGTTATAAATCTATTGAAAGCAGCAACAGGAGTAAAAACTTCAAAAAATCTTTTCTCATCAGTTGTGTTTTTTTTAATGTTTATTTATTTTTGACAGAGGGTAAGGGTGGGGGAGGAGAGAGAAGGAGACAGAATCCCAAGCAGGCTCTTCAAGGTTGGCATGGAGCCCAATGTGCGCCTTGAACTCACAAACTGTGAGATCATGACCTTAGCTGAAATCAAGAGTTGGATGCCTGACTGAGATGCCCAGGCGACCCTCATCAGTTTTTTTATATAATGTTTTTTTTAATAATTTTTTAAGTGTTTATTTATTTGGGGGCAGGGGGCGGGAGAGAGAAAGAGACAGAGCTCAAGTGGGAGAGGAGCAGAGAGAGAAGGAGACACAGAATCTGAAGCAGGCTCCAGACTCTGAGGTGTCAGCACAGAGCCTGACGCGGGGCTCGAATTCACGGACCGTGAGACCATGACCTGAGCTGAAGTCAGATGCTTAACCAACTGAGCCACCCGGACACTCCATTTTTATATAATGTTTTTAAGAAGATATGTGAATTTACTCTTATCATCATTGATGTTGATGATGATGGTAACTACCATTTTGTAATCCATGAAGTATTATATTGATGAAGGAACTAAAGATGAAGGATGAAAGAACAAAGCTCAATAAATAAAGTTAAGAAATTTGCCTGACGACACATAGTCAATGTCAAATCCTAGAGTAATTCAGGGATATTTGACTCTAAAACCATGATTTCAATTATTCTATATAGTAAAAATATAGTATAAAATAGGAGTAAAACAAATGTTTACATTAAACATTGATGAGCTTGTACAGAGTGAAACAATGGAAAGCTATAATAAAGTAAATATATATTATGTAATTATTATAAGCAAATGATAATGCCACCAAATAGTACATATTTGCCAAGTCCATTATAACCATTTAATAATTATTTTTAACCACTACAATTTTGGACTGTATAATTCTTTCCCATCTTATTATAGGATACCTTATAGAAATAATAGTGATTGAGATAGGCAAAGTTTAAAAGCCACTTCTAGGTACGCCTGGGTGGCTCAGTCAGTTAAGTGTTAAATTCTTGATTTCAGCTCAGCTTGTGAGTTTGCTGTGACTTCGAGCCCTGTGTCGGGCTCTGCTCTGGTAGTGTGGAGCCTGCTTAGGATTCTCTCCCTCTCTCTGTGCCCCCTCCCCTCTAAAATGAGTAAATACATATTTGAAACATAAAAATAAATTAAAAAATAAATTCCATTTCCAATGTATCCAAATAAGTAAAACCTATTCACACAATCATTTAACAGCTTTTTAAATATGTATTAAAAAAAAATTTTTTTTTTTTTTTTTTTTTGAGACAGAGAGAGACAGAGCATGAACAGGGGAGGGGCAGAGAGAGAGGGAGGCATGGAATCAGAAGCAGGCTCCAAGCTCTGAGCTGTCAGCACAGAGCACGATGTGGGCTTGAACTCATGGACCGTGAGACCATGACCTGAGCTGAAGTTGGACACTTAACCGACTGAGCCACCCAGGCACCCCATCTTTTTTAATATTTAAAATGTGTCTCTTGTAGACAGCATATAGTTGGGTCTTGGTGATTTTTTTTAATCTATTTTGACAAATTCTGCTTATTAATTGGAGTGTCTACTCCATTAATATTTGTTGCAATTATAGAAATAGTTAGATTTAAGTCTATCATTTTACTGTTTGTGTACTTTGTCCCATCTGCTTTTGTTCCTTTCCTTCTTTGGATTGTTTAAAAATTCTTTTAGAATTTCACTTTATCAAATGACTTTTTAGCTCTGTCTCTTTGCATTATGTTTTTAGTATTTGCTTCAGGGGTTACAATAGTCATACTCAACTTTTCAGTTATTAGAGTTAATATTAGCTTTTTGTCCAATGTAGAAGTCTTGTACACCATAGGCCCATTCACCCCCCAAATCTGCCCTTTAAGATACAATTGTTATATGCATTCAATCCACATGTGTTATGAACCCTGCAAACGAATGTTAAAAAATTTTTGCTTTAAGTAGTTTTATATATTTTAAAGAAATTAGGAGAAAAGGTAGTCTTTAATATTAACCTAGATATGTATCATTTCCATTTTATTTTTTCCTGAAGATTTGAGCTTCCATTTGGTATTATTTCTCTTCAGCCTGAAGAATATCCCATAGTATTTCTTATAGTAAAAATCTGCTGGCAACAAATTCTCTTAGTTTTTATATATATTAGGGTATATTTTATATATTGGATATAGATATATAGATATATAGATATATATCCAAAAACTTATTTTGCTTTCATTCTTTTTTGTTGTTTTTTTTCCATTTTTCTTAATTTTATTGAGGTATGATTGTCATCTGATACATTTAGTATATTTAAAGTATACAATTTGATTTTTCATATATGCCAAAAGCGGATGGTAGTAAATTGGTGAAGCTACCATGGAAAACAGTATGAAGGTGCCTCAAAAAATTAAAAATAGAACTACCCTATGATTCAGTAATTGCACTACTGGTATTAACCGCCCCCCAAACCCAAAAACACTAATTTGAATAGATACACGCACCCCTATGTTTATTGCAGCGTTATTTACAATAGCCAAACTATTGAAGCAGCCCAAGTGTCCATCAACTGATGCATGGATAAAGAAAATGTGGTATATATATATATATTTATGTATGTGTGTGTGTGTGTGTGTATATATATATATATATATATATATGGAGTAGTACTCAGCCATAAAAAAGAATGACATCTTGCCATTTGCAACAACATGGATAGAGCTAGAGACTATAATGCTAAGTGAAATAAGTCAGTCAGAGAAAGACAAATACCACATGATTTCACTCATATGTGGAATTTAAGAAAGAAAACAAAGGAGCAAAGGAAAAAGAGAGAGAGAGAGACAAACCAAGAAACAGACTCCCAACCATTGAGAACATACTGTTACCAGAGGGGAGATGGGTGATGGGATGGGGGAAATAAGGGAGAGGGGTTAAAAGGGTACACTTATCATGATAAAATAAAAATAAAATAAAATAATTTTAAAAAAATTAAAAAGCAGCAACAACAAAAGCAGATGGTACTAAAAACAGATAACAGCAATAATTTAAAAGATACTATACTAATTTTTTAAATTAATTTATCTTTTAGAGAAAGAGACAGAGGGTGAGCGGGGGAGGGGCAGAGAGAGAGGGAGACACAGACTCTGAAGCAAGCTTCAGGCTCTGAGTTGTCAGCATAGAGCCTGACACAGGGCTCTAACTCACAGACCATGAGATCATGACCTGAGCTGAAGTCAACGGCTTAACCAACTGAGCCACCCAGGCACCCCATACTAATTTTTTAAAAAGGATGCAGGACATTTAAATTTAGAAAGTACAAGAATGTGACAGGGCTTTAGAATTAGAGGTTATGGTTAATGCTGCCTTTAATTTAAAAAAAAATCCTAGTTAAAAAAAAACCTTTCCTTTAACATTTCTAACTTCATGATTATTCAAAACATGGCATCTTTAAGATTCTGAAAAAGGGGCTATGAGACGGGTGTCTGGGTCGCTCAGTTGGTTAAGTGTCCAACTCCTTTTTTTTTTTTTTTTTTTTAGTTTATTTATTTTGAGAAAGAATGCAAGCCGGGGAACGGCAGAGAGAGAGAGAGAGTGCAGGGCTCAATGTGGGGCTCAAACCCATGAACCATGAGATCATGACCTGAGGTGAAATCAAGAGTCAGATGCTTAACTGACTGGGCCCATCCAGATGCCCTGAGTGTCTGACTCTTAATTTCAGCTCAGGTCATGATCTCAGGGTTCAGATCGTGAGTTAGAGTCCCATGGTAGGCTCTGAGCTGACAGCAGGGAGCCTGCTTGGGATTCTCTCTCTCTTACCCTCTCTCTTTGCCCCTCCCCAGCTCGCATGCTCTCTCTCTCTCTCTCTCTCAAAATACACAAACTCTTTTTTAAAGGGGGGGGGGGGCTATGAGAAAAATTAATAATTAGCTAAAATGCAGGGATGTTAAACACAGAGCATACAGCAAGGTAGTTTGGCATTTGTTTTGGAAAAGAAACTTCATTCTGTGACAAGATTCCAGTTAATGAGGACCCTCCAATAAGAAAAAGGAAAATAATAAGCAACAATTCAGATTTACTGAATGCTTCCCAGGTGCCAAGGCACTGGGTTAAGTACTTTACATCAACTTACTTAAGCTTTACCACAATCCCCTGGGGTAGATATTATTTATTATCGTTTGCACTTTATAGATATGAAATCTGAGGCTTAGAGAGGTTAGATCTCTGCCAAACATCCCCTCCCTAGTGGTGGGAGAGCCAACAGGGATTTGAGTGAAGGCTTTCTGATTTCAGAGATGCCTCACTCTGAAAATGCTATACATTACAGACAGTGCATAAGAAACAAACAAAAAGGAAAAAACAAACAGCTCCCTGACAATTACTGTTCTAACTTGGTGAAAAAAAAAATTTCTCATCTAATTTTCATAACAGTCTTATAGGTTAGGTATTATCATCTTCTTTTTACAGATGGGAGAGCTGAAGCTTAAAAAAACAAATAATTTGCCCAGAGCCACACAGTCAGTAAGTGATGAATGCAAGACTCAAACCCATATCTGTCTCTGAAGCCCCAGTGTTCTACATATGTTCCTCAGGGGCCTCAGTGAATGGCAAATAGTTTTATCTTTTTTTTTTTTTAATGTTTATTTATTTTTTGAGACCGAGAGAGAGAGAGAGAGAGAGAGAGAGAGAGAGAGCGTGCACAAGCAGGGGAGGTAGAAAGAGAGACAGAGAGGGAGACAGAATCCAAGGCAGGCTCCAGGCTCTGAGCTGTCAGCACAGAGCCCAGTGTGGGGCTCTAACTCAAAAGCTGTGAGATCATGACCTGAGCCGAAGTCAGGGGCTTAACCAACTGAGCCACCCAGGTGCCCCTATCTTCTTCTTCTTCTTTATTTTTTTTTTATTTTAAATCCAAGTAGTTAACATATAGTGTAATAATGATTTCAGGAATAGGGTTTAGTGATTCATCACTTACATATAACACCCAGTACTCATCCCAACAAGTGCCCTTCTTAATGCCTATGGTCCATTTAGCCCATCCCCCCACCCAACACCCCGCCAGCACCCCTCAGTTTGTTCTCTGTTTTCAAGAGTCTCTTATGGTTTGTCTCCCTCTCTGTTTTTCTTATTTTTCCTTCCATTCCCCTATGTTCATCCCAAACAGTTTCATCTTGTTCTCTGCTCCTCTCTGCAGAAGAGCAAACTCTTCCTCCCACCTAGTTTTCTAAGGCAGTCACCCAAAACCTACCTCCATGGCTTTCTTCCACTGGCTGACTCCAGCAGTTCCAGACCAACCAAGGTGAGACTCTCTCCACTTCCCCTGCTGCTGTCCTCTCCCCCCTGCCCAAGCCCCCCACAATCTGAGTCCCTCAAGAGTGCTCAGAAACACGCTAGGTTTTCCTGGTTCCAGCATTCATGCTCCCCTGGAGTCACCTGTTTACTGTTAGTAACTGTTCCCTCTCCCTAAGTGTCTAGAACTCTGCCACACACACTATCCAACCATGATTGTTTATCTCCTCAGTGTCTAGCTAAGCTCCTGTCACACTGTTTATGTTCAGTGAATGTTTTATGGATGCATGAGTAAAAACTGACTTCTGAAGTCCTCTACCATTACCAACATATACTGAATGCCATAATTCAAAAGTCCTTGCCACTTACAGAACACACCCAGTGTGTGCCATATGTATTGGTGAATCTGTAGAGTTCTAATACTTAAATGAAATGGACAGATAGTACTCATTAGGATGAGTAATGACATGGGCAAATTTCTCTATATTTTGAACAGATTTTTCTTGTTTTTTGAAAGAGTTAATGGCTATTTTCTAATTATAATGAGCATTAGCATTTGTAAAAATAGTCCACATCTTTAGATACATTATCTCATTTAAGCCTTATGATCAGTTCTGTGAAATCGATGTTATTAGATACTGCATAGTGTTTTGCAGCAATATGGATGGAACTGGAGGGTATTATGCTAAGTGAAATAAGTCAGGCCGAGAAAGACAGATACCAAATGTTTTCACTCTTATGTGGATCCTGAGAAACTTAACAGAAGACCATGGGGGAGGGGGGGGGCAAACCATAAGAGACTCTTGGATACTGAGAACAAACTGAGATTGATGGGGGGTGGGGGAGAGGGAAAATGGGTCATGGGCATTGAGGAGGGCACCTGTTGGGATGAGCACTGGATGTTGTATGGAAACCAATTTGACAATAAACTATATTTAATATTAAAAAAAAGATACTGTATAGTGGCATAATGAGCTCAAGGGTGATGTATTCAAGGTCACATAACTAATCAATAAAATTGACAGGAATAGACTCCAGCTCTTTAGTTCAGTGTTCTTTCCACTATGTTACCTATGAAGACATAGAAATACTGAAAGTGAGGCATACCTGGGTGGCTCAGTCGGTTAAGCGTCTGACTTCAGCTCATGTTCTCTTGTTCATGGTTCGAGCCCCATGTCAGGCTCTGTGCTGACAGCTCAGAGCCTGGAGCCTGCCTCCGATTCTGTGCCTCCCTCTCTCTCTGGCCCTCCCCTGCTCATGCTTTTTCTCTCTCTCTCAAAAATAAATAAACATTAAAAAAAATTTTTTAAAGAAATACTGAAAGTGAATATTGCCTATAAAATGCAGATTCACAAAAACTAGTGAGTAAGGGAATATTATCCTCTCTTCCATACTAAATGAGAGAAAATTTATTCTAGTAGACACCGGTCTTAGAATCATGAGAGCAGTAGTAGAACTATCTTTAGTTAATTTTCCTGGCATAGTCTTCAGACTTTCTCTAAACAATAAAAAAAAAAGAGAGTAATATTTCACTGAATAACATCTGTACAATGTTTTACTATGTACATGTATTAGCTATTTCCAAATGTTTACAAATTAAGAGATTCTGATGAATTTATTTTCTTTGCCGAGTCAAGTTAGTGTCATCATGTATACCTGAGGGCAGATGTTCTCCAAAAAGCCTGTGGAAACACCATCTTTACTAGATAATTGAGTGCCCCGTGTCTTTTCATGTTGTTTCACGGTAGGATTGTGAGGTGGGTACTAAATTCGAAGAAAGAACAGACCCATGTTACAGATGCTCTGAGAAACCAAGAACTGCTGGCCATCACACACCTGTAAGCAGCAGATCAAGGACTGAATCCCAGATTTTCTGACTCCAATGCACTGCAATTTTCATTTTCTAGGCTGTCTAGTCCTGCAGATAGAAGTTGTAGCTAGCACTCAGGTCAGATTGCCTGGGTTCCAATGTTGCTTTGCAGGGCCCTAAAGTACTTATAAGATCTGCAAGATGTATTAAGAAGCAATGTGATATATTGTATTTTACCATTTTGTGCAAAAATGGGAAACTTTTTAAAGAGAATGTATGTCTGCATTTGCTTATTATGCATAAACTATCAGTCGCCTACAGCTTCTCCATCTGTAAAATGTGGGTGATGAGATTTCATTCAATAATGCAAATATTAGAACAGTGCATACCGAAGTACCATTTTATTTGGATTCTGAATCTAAATAATTCCTTGGCTTAATCATATTTTAAAACACCCCTTTAAAGATAATTTTCAATTGCATAGGCAAGATGAAAACGTGGAAAGCCACTGCAAAATGTAATTACTTAAAGCTGCTTTAAATTAGGCCCAAAGCAGAGTGATTAGCCAATACTGAAAGATGTGGATGAACCACATCTTTTCAGCCAATACTGAAAATTGTGGATGAACCACAATTATAGATCTCAAAGAACTATTGCTGTTCACCCTTTTACTAAACTTAATAACTAAAATCCTTTTTTTTCCTAAATGGGGTCATGTAGATGTTTACTACAATGTATTTTGACAGTTTGCTACTCTAAATGGTATGAACAAGTTTAAAGAAAAATCTTAAACAAAATATGACCTTAGATTACAACCTAAAAATATATTTACAAGTCTCAACGATGTTACTGTTGCCATTTTAACTTTAAATTAGTAGAAGACATACTTTAATCTGCCGTAAAATCCTGGAGAAAAAAACTACACTAGGATTATGTTCAAAACACAGGGTTTAGGGAAATGGGCTTAAAATATTTTTTTTAATGTTTATTATTTTTGAGAGAGAGAGAGAGAGAGAGAGAGAGAGAGAGAGAGAGAGAGAGAGAGAGAGAGAGAGAGAAAGCACCAGCGGGGGAGGGGCAGAGAGCGAGGGAGACCCAAAACCAGAAGCGGGCTCCAGGCTGTGAGCTGTCAGCTCAGAGCCTGACCTGGGGCTCGAACCCACAAACTGCAAGATCATGACCTGAGCTGAAGTGGCAGACTTAACTGACTGAGCCAGATGCCCCAAAAGGGCTTTTTAAAAAAATATTTGCTTCAGCCTTTTAGAGGCCAGACAAGGTGACAAAAATAGACCCCCACCCAGAGCCATATGGGGTTTTCTGTCTCCTCCCGAGCATTTTCTTGCTTTTTTCCGCAGTCAGAGGACCAAAGAAAGTGACCTCCAGGTGGGGCGTCTCCAGGGGCGGGCCAGAGTGGCCTCTGTGCTTCGAAGACCCGAGTCCGCAGACCAGCCGCCGACAGGTGTCCCAGCGCACCCACTAGCGCGGGTCGCGCGGCCCCGGGAGCAGCCGCGGGAAAAGGCAGCCAGGTGTCCGCCTTGCCGCCGGGGACCGCAGCATACCCTCGGCGCCGCCCCAGTCCCCCTTCCTCGGAACCTGGGTGCACCCCCGAGCCGCGCATGACTTCCTCGGGACTCACGTTCTCGTCGCGTTCCAGCCCCAACCGAGAGCAGAATGTGACCTCTGTCCTGAGAAAAGCCTGTGGCTAGTGTCTAACCCTGACTCCCAGTATGGCTCGAGATACCTCCCACCCCTCAAAAGTCTGGGTCATTATTGCAACAGAAATAAGAGCACCTAGTCAGTGATGCCCAGTAGGTTACTTAGATATAAATCAAGGGCTTAGGTGTAATTTTGCCTTTCCTTAGGTTCTATTTTTAAAATGGATTCTCTGTAAGGTATGTAAAAAGTATCCAGTCATCTGCAATCATAGGACCTTGGGAAAGACTTGCCTATAATCTGGGATGGCTTTGGAGTCATACTTCTTTAATTTTCCTTTCTTTCCTGGGCATAATAATGAAAGTTTCGTGGTCTTTCTTTGCTCCTGGAACATTCTTGGACCATTCTGTCACTTTATTTGGAATGTTGGATTATTTTTTTCACCCTCCAAAAGAGCTGTAATGGTGAAATACTAGAAAAATGAAAAGGTGAGATTTGAATCAGGAGCTATAGTTTTATAAGCTTCTGTCGAAATGTTTGTGGGCATCTACTGAAGAATTCTAGTGTTCATTGTAGTGCTGAATACACATACATATCTATAAAAATTACTTTTTAAATTGTTGTGGGTCCATATTTTCAGACAGAATAATTCAATTGAAAGTACACATATTTCCAATCATTAGTTTTAGGATTATATAAAAGTACTTAAGTGTGCCATGTCACATTTTAATGAACTGTGCAGATTTCACAGATGTCACTTTTCTCACTTTTATTTTACTAACTGGAAATTATCTTTAATACTTTTCCCTCTTACCAACATCCACTTTCATTTGACTTTTCATAGATTAGATGTTAACTGCAATTTTGGATTCCATGTAAAACTTTCAAATACTCAACTTTTAGTCTTTAGTCTTTGCTTCCTTCCCTCATATCAGTAACCATTTCTTTACATTTTCAAAAATTTGCCATTCCTGTTAAAATATTTATATGACCTAGTATTATCTCCAATAATGTTCAAACCTAAACCATTTGAAGTTTACTCAAGAAGGCATGGAAAATAAATCTAGGGTGGCACCCTAATCTTAATCTTACATAACACAGTGTGCAGTTAATATTACTATGATGTACAATTAAGACTGATTGTGGGAATCATTCCAAAGAAAATTCTCATTAATTAATATTTCCAAGGAATTAAACAAGAGCAGAGCTATTTGCATTGTTCTATTGGTAGTGACTGCTTTCAATTGGTATTTCTTACATTTTAATCTCATTACAAACACTGATTAGCATATCAAGATAATTTTATACCACATGTATATGATTGGGTAAGGGTACTAGGAAAATGCAGTGTGAAGAAAGAATTTATGAAAGGAAAGAAGCTAGAAATATCGACTTAAAAAAGGGTTTTGTTGCTAGAAAAAGATTAATGAGCCTCTAGGGAAACTTCATATGGCCTGGTTTCTTTCATGAAAATTCTCTCAAAAAGAGAAGGCTATGAACCTCCTAATGAAGAAATTAAACACACACACACACACACACACAACACATTTTTAGAAGTTTCTATCTACAAAGAGTGGTAAAACAAGAAGACACAGTAAGGCTATTCCAGAAGACTTCTTTCATTTAAAAAAAAAAAAGGTATTTGGGTTGTGAGAAGTAACTGCAAGCTAGGACTAGAACTACATCCTACAATGAAATAGAAAGTAAGTAAGCCCCATACAAGTTTGCCTTTAACTGTTTACCCATTGTTTTATATATTCCTTTTCCTCTTCCAATTTGATTGTGGGCTCCTCTCCAAAAGGAAGTATTTCTTTTGCACAAGCCACAGAACTTCGTTTAGCACTGGACACATAGTAGGTTTCAAGCATTTAATAGATGGGCTCTAGGAGTTGCAGCGATGTTCCACACGTGGAAGAGATATACTGATGTAGTAACTAGCTCATTTAAAATAAAAGTTCTTTCCTGAAAGGAGCATTTCTCAGAGCTGCCCTGATTGCCAACCAAAAAGGCCTCATCCGGGTTTGCCCTAGATTTGTGCTAACATTTAGTTAAAATCAATAGAACGACATAAAATTAATCCATTTATTTAAATGGGATACGCCACTTGAGAAGCAGTGATTTCACAAGTATCAGGGATAGGAAATTGTGTAGATAAACTTGCTAATGCTGTTGATCAGTTTCTATACGAGATCAAGTGGAAAGACTGAAATTTGCAAAGTTCTTCTTAGGTTTCTCATGCTAGCAATCAAATCAGTGTACACTGAAAAAAAAAAAGTACCACGAGAGCAGACACACACAGGTCTCTTTATAGCGTAATAGAATTAGAATTAAAAGGCAAACTGTGGGATTGAAATCTATTCTAAACTGAAAAACTAGACGTCTGGAGTGCCATATGGGGTGAACGTGTGATATGGGCTTCGATAAAAGCAGCTGGCTTTGAATGGAACAAGCCAAGAGGCCAGCCCCAAAAGCATATTCGTTCGGGTCCCGGCCACCGAGTTGAAACCCTCGCTGATTCACCGGCTGTGAAGGCAGCCCCTTGGGTCTTCCGCCCCTCGCTGCCCTGGGTGCCTGGGCCTTGTACTCATCTGCAGCGGGGCGGTGATCCGAAGGCAGGGGCGGGGGAGGAGCCAGCCCCGGGCGGACAGGCGACTAGCGGTGGAAGTGGCTCAAAGGGGTTGTCCCGGACCTTCGAGAGGACCAGGCTAAAGCCTGGAGGTTTACTGCCGAGGGAAGGCATACTCCAATGTCTACATCACCTTTACAATTTAAACCAGGAACGGCAGAAGGAATATTCCGCACATCCCGGCCCGGCCGCCTTCTGGCCGCCCCACCCCCCAGCTGGAGCCGAAAGTAATTCATACAAAGGAGGACTCGCCTCAGCCTTGGGGAATCCCAGGGACCGTCGTTAAACTCTCGATAACCTAGAACCGAAGGCTCGCTCGACCCCACCTCCCCACCCACTCGCTCTTGTCATCATTTGGGTCAAAAGGAGCATGCGCGAGGCGAAGTGTGCTCTTCAGTGGGATGAGCGCACATCGCCCACGGTCCCCGAGAAGTAGGGGGGAAGGGACGGCGATTGAACGGGTGCCTGGTAGAGTTGGCGCGGGGTAAACTGGGAAAGTGGTGTCGTGTGCTGGCTCCGCCCTCTTCCCCGAGGGTGGGGGAGGATCGTATATAAGTGCCGTAGCCGCCTTGAACGTTCTTTTTCGCAACGGGTTTGCCGCCAGAACACAGGTGAGTACCGGGTGTGGTTTCCGCGGGCCTGGCCTCTTGGAGCCGGCTGCGGCCCTCGCGTGCCTGTTACAACTGCCGCGCCATCCAGGCACTTGACGAGGTTCTTGACCCCGAATTTCGGGTTGTGAGTGGGTGGGAAGGTTCGCGGCCTTGCGTTTTCTCAGGATCCCCCCCCCCCACCTTCGCCTCGTGCTTGGGTTGAGGCCTGGCTTGGGCGCTGTGGCCGCCGCGTGCGAATTCCCCGCACCTTCTCGCCTGCCTTGTCACAATCTTTTTAAGTCTCGAGCAAATTAACCGGTCCAGAAAAAGCTGCTATGCTTGTCCGCGTCAAGATAGTTTCGCGGAGGTTGGTCAGGATCTCAGCAGGGTGGGCTTTTTCGCGGTCGTCGGGTTTTTGGGGTTATGGGGCCGCCGCGAGGCGCGGAGGGCGGTGGCGAGGCCGGCTCGTCCCGGCGCACATGTCCGGCGAGGCGGGGCCCACAAGCGGTGGCCACCGAGTCGGGCGCGGGAGGGCACCGTGGAGTGGGACGGGCGGCTCTGGGGGCCAGCCTCGTGCCGTCCACCTCGGCCGGCCAGGCCTGCCCGCTCGGCACCAGTTGCGTGCGCGGAAAGATGGCCGCTCTCCGGCCCTGCTGCAGGGAGCTCAAAATGGAGGACGCGGCGGCCCGGGAGAGCGGGCGGGTGAGTCACCCACACAAAGGAAAAGGGCCTTTCCCTCTCCGGCCGCCGCTTCCTGTGACCCCACGGTGTACCCGGCGCCGTCTTGGCACCTCGATTTCTTCTCAACGACTTGGAAGCAGGCCTTCCTCGAGGGGGAGGGGATTTTGTGCGGTGGAGTTAACCCCACGCTTGGTGGGTGGAGACTAGAGTTGGGCCAGCCTGGCACTGGTTGTAATTCTCCTTGGAATTTGCCCTTTAAGAGTTTGGATCGTGGCTTATTCTCAAGTCTTTGGGACAGTAGTTTTAACATTTTCTTCCAATTTAGGTGTCGTGAAAACCACCGCTAAACCTAAACCAAAATGGGAAAGGAGAAGACTCATATCAACATCGTCGTCATTGGACACGTAGATTCGGGCAAGTCTACCACTACTGGTCATCTGATCTACAAATGTGGTGGGATCGACAAAAGAACTATCGAAAAATTTGAGAAGGAGGCTGCTGAGGTAGGTGCAGCAACATAATGAGGAAGGTAGTTGGAAGTAAGTTGGTTAGCAGGTGTTAGGTGGTAACTCAAAACTAGTCAGTGTGGATCTGAATGTCCTACTTAAAGGTGGAATAAACTAGTGTTTGCTGTTAAACTTATGTATGTTAATGTGAGTCATCTAACAGTTGTTGAACTGAAACTTCACGTTTCTGCTGAAGTGGGAGTAAGGGATTTCCAAGTTGAAGGTGGATCATGTTTTAGTTCCCAAGTAACCCATTTTCAATTCTTACAGATGGGAAAGGGCTCCTTCAAGTATGCCTGGGTCTTGGATAAACTGAAAGCAGAACGTGAACGTGGTATCACCATTGATATCTCCCTGTGGAAATTCGAGACCAGCAAGTACTATGTGACCATCATTGATGCCCCAGGACACAGAGACTTTATCAAAAATATGATTACGGGCACATCTCAGGTTGGTATGATTAATAGTAACTTGAAAATAATGAGATTTGCCTTGTGCAATGGAAAAAGGGTGAGTTCATCCTTTTGAAGAAGCTGTAACCGGATATGGTCTTGTTTTCTTTTCAAAGGCTGACTGTGCGGTCCTGATTGTTGCTGCTGGTGTTGGCGAATTTGAAGCAGGTATCTCCAAGAATGGGCAGACCCGTGAGCATGCCCTTCTGGCTTACACACTGGGTGTAAAACAACTTATTGTCGGTGTTAACAAAATGGATTCCACTGAGCCACCCTACAGCCAGAAGAGATACGAGGAAATCGTTAAGGAAGTCAGCACCTACATTAAGAAAATTGGCTACAACCCCGACACCGTAGCATTTGTGCCAATTTCTGGTTGGAATGGTGACAACATGCTGGAGCCAAGTGCTAATGTAAGTGACTTTCAAGACTTGGAGGAAGTGATGGAAGGGGACAGATGTTGAGACTAATTGACAACCATCTGGGGGATGCTAATTGACAATCTTGTTTTAGATGCCTTGGTTCAAGGGATGGAAAGTCACCCGTAAAGATGGCAATGCCAGTGGAACCACACTGCTTGAAGCTCTGGATTGCATTCTGCCACCTACTCGTCCAACTGACAAGCCCTTGCGTCTGCCCCTCCAGGATGTCTACAAAATTGGTGGTAAGTTGAACATCACCATCAGGACGTAACTTGTGCTGGTTGCTGCACTTTTTTCATGTAAGGTATTTGACACCGTGCTGTAAATATTTCAGGTATTGGTACTGTCCCTGTGGGTCGAGTGGAGACCGGTGTTCTTAAGCCAGGCATGGTGGTCACTTTTGCTCCAGTCAATGTTACAACTGAAGTAAAGTCCGTTGAAATGCACCATGAAGCTTTGAGTGAGGCTCTACCTGGGGACAACGTGGGCTTCAATGTCAAGAACGTATCTGTCAAAGATGTTCGTCGTGGCAATGTGGCTGGTGATAGCAAAAATGACCCACCAATGGAAGCAGCTGGCTTCACAGCTCAGGTAACACTGGAAAGTGGCAATGTTCTTTCTCACTTAACTGCCAGACTTAGTGTTTTGAGGCTCATTAAATGCAACTCTTTTTCAGGTGATTATCCTGAACCATCCAGGCCAAATCAGTGCCGGATATGCACCTGTGCTGGACTGTCACACAGCTCACATCGCCTGCAAGTTTGCTGAGCTGAAGGAGAAGATTGACCGTCGTTCTGGAAAAAAGCTGGAAGATGGTCCCAAGTTCTTAAAATCTGGTGATGCTGCCATCGTTGATATGGTTCCTGGCAAGCCCATGTGTGTTGAGAGCTTCTCTGACTATCCTCCTCTGGGTAAGGATGACTTGAGTGTAAATTAGAAACTTGACTGAAGATGGGAAATACCAGAACAAAGTTTCTGATGACAATCTAAAATTTGTTTTAATAGGCCGTTTTGCTGTTCGTGACATGAGACAGACGGTTGCTGTGGGTGTCATCAAAGCAGTGGACAAGAAGGCAGCTGGAGCTGGCAAGGTCACCAAGTCTGCCCAGAAAGCTCAGAAGGCTAAATGAATATTATCCCCAATACCTGCCACCCCAGTCTTAATCAGTGGTGGAAGAACGGTCTCAGAACTGTTTGTGTCAATTGGCCATTTAAGTTTAATAGTAAAAGACTGGTTAATGATAACAATGCATCGTAAAACCTTCAGAAGGAAAGGAGAATGTTTTGTGGACCATTTGTTTTTTTTGTGTGTGGCAGTTTTAAGTTATTAGTTTTTAAAATCAGTACTTTTTAATGGAAACAACTTTGACCAAAAATCTGTCACAGAATTTTGAGACCCATTAAAACAAAAGTTTAATGAGAAACCCGTGTCTTCTTTTGGTCAACACTATAAGCTTGTACTATTCAGGTAAAAAGATGAAGAGTTGCCCATAACCTATTCCTGGTGTTAACATCTGGTGAAACTGAGAATTGGGTTAAGGGTTTTTCCCCCCTGGGCTGGGAAACATTTTTACCACCTCAGGGAAAAGAAACAAGTACATAAGAGGTATGGGAAAAGGGGATCTGCAACACAGTTTAGAACAGTAACACCATTAAGGTAGGTTATAAAAAGTTAAATTTTGTAAATCAAAGTCAATGGTGTAAAATTTGTATGCTATCACTATTGAGTAGACTTGATACATTGTCACAATTGAGTTTCCCACTTACTGGAATGCTTTGTCACATTTATAAATCTTGTAGTTTAAAGTATCCTGAAAGGTGAGGCATTCAATAACGTTATTGTATTTAATGGTAGAGTTCATTGTGTCCAAACTGTAGGAGAACAAAGTATATACTGGAATTTTAATGTCACTTGAGAACTAGAAATCCACCTCCAGTAGGAATTTTCATCTAAGCCAAGCTTGAGTGAAGAAGGGACATTGCTGCACTGGAGATTTAAAACCCAAAGTGGCAGTACTCAGCCTAAATGAGGACCTGTTTTGGACTGTAGGGTAAGCTTTGTTTTTAGTTGAATATGTTTTGAGATTTTGCTAAAAGTGTCCTTCCAAAATTGTTACCTAACAAGAAGCAATAAAAGAATGACCATTTGAAGTTAATTTGATGGATGAGATGGAAAGTGAAGAGCTCGTTAAACCCCACTGTGGTAATTTTGTAATTTATATAAACTGTATGTAGACTGGTAAATTAACAGTACTTTGGTTGACAACAACGTGGTCTTAAGTTCTTGCCTTTGGATAGCTGGCAAATCTCTTAACACTGGTCATTTGATAGAACAAACATTCCATGGATCCTGGCTAATTTGGACATTAATTTCATAAGACCCTATTTGATCCGTAAATTTTAAGTTGCTTTGAAATAGGCAAAATCACAGGACACCTTGTATTTTATAATGCAGACATTTACTAAGTAGAATGTATCTAAGAACTTAGTGGCCATAACGAGAACTGCAATTATAATACTTTTTTTTTTTCTAAACTAGGTAAAATGCTTGGTCTCTGGGCAGTATTACCAGAGGCATTGTAAATTAAAAGTTAATAAGACTTTGTCTCCACAGTTCCAAAACACCCATTATTTTTTTCCTCTTATTTGTAAAAATATGTTGATTGCTATTGGTTTAAGATAAGGAGTGGAGGTAGATAAGATTCTTAAACAGCATGTTGGTAAACGGTAGCCAGCATAAGAAATCTTGTGTACTAGGAGGGATTTATTGTTCACCCCTCCCACCCCCCCACCCCCCAAAAAATCACTTAGCTTCAGAAAATGGCTACCACTAAATGGAGAAAGGGAAGTGGAAATAGTGTCCAGAAAAGCTGGGCCAGTTGGGATACTTAACTCCATAGAACCCAATGCAATATAACCTTGTGAAGGCAGTCATCTGTTTGGAGCACCATCTACTGGTAGTCCTACAAATAATTTACAAACTGGTTTCAAAAATGAGTCTGTAAATTGAGAATATAGAAGTTTACTTTAGCTCTGTTGAACTTTCTGTACTAATTGCATTGTTCGGATTGATTAAAATTAAGAGTGGTTTCATAAAACTAGAATGCCTCAAACTAGTGTTTGACCTTCAACCATGTTTAAAATTGGCCAGCTGTTGAATTACCCATGTTCGTGATCTTGAAATTTGTCCCGGGAGTTCTGGTGTGATTTCAGAATATGGGGGAAAGCATTCTTTTTTAATGTTTAGTTTTGACATGGAGCATGAGTGGGGGAGGGGCAGAGAGAGGGAGACAGAAGCTGGTTCCAGGCTCCTGACCTGTCAGCACAGAGCCCGACTTGGGGCTTGAACTCATGAACCGTGAGATCATGACCTGAGCCAAAGTCGCTCAACCAACTGAGCCACCCAGGTGCCCCTAGGAGGAAAGCATTCTGATTCAGGACTTAAAACAGATCCTTAGTAAGGCATATTTGATTTTTAAAAAATTATTCTGTTAGTGTCCTTACTGCCAGAATAATCAAATCTGGTTTTGGCCAAATCAGCTCTAATTTATGCGTTTATCCCTTAATCTTCTAGCCTCCTAAGAGCATGAGAATTCATTTGGTTGCTAAAGTTTGGGTTCAGTCCGACATAAAGGCTACTGGCTGCATAAGTGGTGCAAACCCCTTGATTTTAAGTAGTTTTCAGTATGGAGTGTAAGAATCCTGGTGAATGTTACTGGGCTTGCATTTCACATTTTAATTGGTTTTCTGCTAAGTTCAGCCCCAAGCTCTCCACACCCAAAACATTTCTTGGCCATAAGTGTTCATAAATTCTAAAATGGCCAACTCTCAAAAAAGGGTAACAGTTTGTTGGGTGTTAATGTGACTTAACATAGGCTTTAGATTGGTAGTAGAATATATTCATTTTGTTACCATGAAATGCAGGAATACTCAATTTAAGATTTCATTCTGGTACCTGGTGCCTTGGAGTGAACCACCTTCCAGGTCCTGCAAAAGAAGAGTGAGTTGAGTGCAAGCTGTTTCAGCTGAGAGGAACAAAACAGGTTTTCCCCTTTTGATTACCTTCCTGAAGTTTTCTTTATTCTATTTTATGTCTTTCACTTCCAAACCCATAGGTTTTCTCATCCAGTTGGTAAGTCTCTGGGAATTTCCATGACTTAAAGTTGAAACTTAATGATGTCTAGGAGACTGCCACATGGTTCCTGAAAGGTAGTTGATCCCTGGAAATCATTGAGAAGGATCATGATTTTGTCCTTTTCCTAAATAAATAGGAACTAAGTGTCCTGTCCATCAATCACTGGCAGAAATGAGTGATATAAGGAAAATAGTCATTCACCTTGGACTACCCTTAAGGGGCCCATAGGTCTCAAGGGTTTAGAGCTCTGGTTTTTGTGGGAGACTACATAACAAAGATAATGCTAAGTTAATGTTAACGATTACTTCCTGAGTAAGCAAAAAGTATTAACACTTGGGCAATTGAAAGTTTGTTAATGTTTTTGCATACATTGAAAAATCACCTTTTTAAGAAAAGTTTTACAAGTTAAGTCTGTTTCATATCTAATTTTTTTCATGGACAGTTTGTCCATTTGGTGATTTTCCAGTATGGGAAGTTTATGAATTGGACTGTTCACCTGTAGGTTTGTGACTATAGGTTGTCTGTGTAAATACTTAGCAGTGGGATCACTGGATTGTATGGCAAGTGTATGTATACCTTTTGTAGGAAACTCCCAAACTAGTAATCGATTTTTAAGCTGCACTATTCCTAGGCATTGGAGATAGAATTGCATACAAAATGGACAGGTCTTGCCACTTGAGTTTATAATCCAGTGGGGGAGGTAGATCCTACCTTAAATGAGCAGGTAATTCTGAATTGTGATGATGCTATGAAGAAAAATGCCTTGTCAGGCATAACTTGAGATCTGAAGGACAAGTAGCAGTTGCTAGAGAATATGAAAACATTAGACATCCAAATGTCTAGTGAAAAAAGTAACAAGGACACACAAATTGAAAGAATCTAAGTCTTTTGTAAATCTAACTTCAAATCAACTGAGTATATTCATTGAAGTCTGCTTGAATACCTCATCAATGTATATGTCACTCATTGGAGGGCAGAGACCTTAGGGCAAGTATTAATACCCTCATTACAGATGACAGACTGAGGTAGAGTAGCTCCTAAGTCATCTATTGCTGGATGAGCTTTTTGTCTCCATTCTATTTGCTTGCTAGTGACATAAAACTTAAGTTCTTTTGTAAGGTAATTGAACTATTTTACTTCATTTTACAAGAATAATTTACTTGATCCCAATTACATCTTTTTGAAAAAAAATCTTTGATTTCTCTACCCAAAGTGGGGCTTGAACTCATGACCCTGAGATCAAAAGTTGCATGTTCCCTCTACTGAACCAGCCAGGCACCCCCAATTAATACCCTTTGGTCACATCTACCGTTCTTGGGCTGTTTCTGAACCTTAGGTCACAGGGTTTCTAGATTCTTTCTATGCTGTTCCCCTTTCCAGTGTATAGCTTTTTAAACTTTTTGTCAAAATTAAATCTGTGGATGTACAAGTGTGTAGTCTCTTCCGTTGACCCAGGAGACCCAGGAGTCGGCTTGACTTGGACTTGAAAAGCTGTCCCTTTAATCTGCATAACTGTCCATCTCAAGATTGTTCTGAGGATGAAATGAGTTAGTTGGTGTGGACTCTAGCCCAGTACCTGGCCTATTGTAAAAGGCCAGTAATAAAAGGTAGCTTTTATTGCAGTTGTTGGAAGATCTGTTGCTTCTTTAAAAGTTTTTTTTTCTAACTTTTTTTTTTTAAACGTTTATTTTTGAGACAGAGCATGAACCAGGGAAGGGTCAGAGAGAGGGAGACACAGAATCTGAAACAGGCTCCAGGCTGTCAGCACAGAACCCAATGCGGGGTTTGAACTCACGGACCGCGAGATCATGACCTGAGCTGAAGTCGGCCGCTCATCCGACTGAGCCACCCAGGCGCCCCTCTAACGTTTATTTTTGAGACCAAGACAAAGCATGAACGGGGGAGGGTCAGAGAGAAAGGGAAGTTTTTTAAATGTTTATTCTAAGAGTGAGTGTAAGAGAAGCAGAGGGGTAGAGAAAATCCCAAGCAGGCTCCACACTCTTGCAGACCCTGACATGGGGCTCAAACTCCTGAACCCTGCAATCGACCTGAGCCAAAAGCAAGGGTCAGTTGCTCAGTGGACTGAGCCACCCAGGTGCCCTAAGGAGGTTATAACACAGATTATGATCAAATATCATCTGACTTTTTAAATGCAAATTACATTTTAGATCTTTAATTGCATTGTCAAGTTTTTAAAATAAAACTTTGGTAGTAACTAGGTTCATAGAAAAGTTGGGAAGATAGGATAAGAGTTTCAGTATACCCCTGACCTAGTTTGTTTCCCATTAACGTCTTCTACTCCCATAGTATAGTGCATTTGTCAAAACCAAGAAACCATTGTTACCTTACTATTTCCAGGCTTTATTCACATTTCAACAAGTATCCAATCTGACACTCATTTTATTTTTGAGAGTAAGGGACAGCATGAGTGGGGGAGGGGCAGGAAGCGAGGGAGACACAGAATCCGAAGAAGGCCCCAAAGGCCTGAGCTGTCTGGCACAGGAGCCCTATGGGGGCTCTAACTCAAACCAGAAACAGACCTGAGCGGAACTCAACTGAGACACCCAGGCACTCCTGTCTTGGTTACTTTTAAAAACTGAGACGTGCCTGGGTGGCTCAGTTAAGCGTCCTCAGAATTCAGGAGTTCCGAGCCCCACATCAGGCTCTGCTGACAGCCTGGAGCCCGCTTCAGATCCTGTGTCTCCCTGTTTCTCTCCCTCCGTCTGTCTCAAAAATATATTTTTTTTAAACCTCAAATATTGAGGCATCTGGGTGGTTCATTGGGTTAAGCATCTGACTTCAGCTCAGATCACCATCTCAACATCACAGTTCCAAGCCCCACATGAGGCTCTCTGCTGTAGGCACGAAGCTTACTTCAGGTCCACTGACCCTCTCTCTGTCCCTCCCCCACCCCTGTGCGCACCTGTGTGCTCTCAAAAATACTTAAACGTCAAATGTTGGGAGTTTACATTTATCCCTGCTATATCTCATCTTGTTGGGGTAATATTGAATCTGGAACCTGCTATGTAAGCATGTTAAATAAAAATGTGGACTTTGTTTATATATCTAATATTTATATTTCTGTAGTTTTATTTAAATTATTACTAGGTACTAAATAAGGTCCAAAAACAGACCTGAGCTATTGCGCTTGGAGAACTATTCTTTGATTATGATGGTCCAGCCACCTGCAAATTCACCTAATATTAAAATCTGGGTCCTATTTTGTTTGCCATTTTGATCACAATCATGAAAATTTTAGCAAATGAGTAAAAGTGAGGTGAAGTAGGTAATAGCTTTAAGTTTCCTGTTTTTGGCAGATAAAAATTACTTGCTGTGCCACTTAAGATCAAGATGTGAGTAAAATCTATACTAGGATTTAAATATTCTGTCTTATTAACCAATCATTCACAACCTCAAAGAGTTTGAGTTATGTTAGCTTTTTGTCAAAATTTACATCCAAAAGTGATCAAAGCAGCAACATATGCAGTCCGGGTATTCCCTTTAACACGATTTCTTCTGAGGCGTGATCTAAAATGTAGATTACTGCTTACGTAAAGCAGAACAGGTTTGAAAATAGACATAAGTCAAAGGTAGGTAGGATATCCTACTGAGAGTAACTGGCAGCAAAGACTGTGGTCTCCCTGCAAACGTGATTCCCAGAGATTAAGTGACTTGGTTAAATTTTCAGTAAAATCGTGATTAGGAGAATATTCTAGTTGGTGTGACAAACAGTAGGGTTTCCACATAAGTCATTTGCGTTTGGAGTTCCAGGGCTATTTGGAGCCACCCAAACTGAGGAAGTGGTTCTCTCAGACTTCTGATGAGGGCATCTGCCAGACCTCCTGGGCCTGGGTTGTAACCATTGAAGTAGAAGGGATGCTGCTGTATCAACAAAGGAAGGGCCTTACCCAGCCTTGACCTGCAGCCCCTCTCTTTAGCTGTTATCACACCTTGATTGACCATTTGGACATCTCTGTTGAGCCTCCTATAAGATTCTGTGTTGAGCTGCAAACTCAGTAAATGTCTACCAAGAGATAAGATGATTTTTGTTCAGTTAGGGTTGGGTGGAGGGAACATTTTCTTGTAACTAAATCTTTATATTGAGGTTAGGGAATACATCTCTTGGAACTCAGTTTCTCATATTTTATGTAACTTTATGAATGTTTTTCTTCAAAGCTCTGGTATCTGTCATTGAAGTTTGTTAAACTGTTCCCCCCCGCCCCGCTTTAGGTTGTTCTGTATGAATTGGAACTACAGAAAATTCAGTAAGTTTCCTTTTCATTGCTTGAAACATGTCATGTGTGCTGGTCTTCTATGATACACAGTTTAGAATAATGTTTTTTTCTAAATTTAGGTAGTCTATTTTTTTATGTATCTTAACATGCAGACTTAAATTTTGATTGTCATGTTTTAAATAGTGTAGACCAAATCTGAAACAGAATTCAAAGAGCAACCAACATAAAGACTAAATTTGAATGAAGCACTGTTTGAAAAATAGTTGTTTAGCCTAGCAAATGCTAGAAAAGTACTACTGTCTTCCAAGTATATGAAGAGTATTTTAAATCTGCAGAGAATGCTGCTCAAAGTGAAATTCACATTTTAAATTCCCCTACAGTCTCTAAACTCTGGAATAACCCTTAGATCGAGTGCTATAATGGTTCATTAAGCATGGCAACTCTGTAAATGCTTAACATGACATAGGCTACAAAAGGTGGGAGTGGGAAACCTCTCCCTTAACCTTAACCTTAACTGAAGGTTAAGCCAAGAGAAAGAGACATCGATTGCTTAGAACAGCCGGAGAAACTTTTCATACAATGGAGGACTTCTGGTCCTTAGGAGGAAACAAATCATTGAAAATGGCAGAAAAGGTATTGTGAAATCAGAATACCTGAGATCCATGCTCAACAGCAACTTGCAATTATACTTTAATCACATGACTTAACCAGGCTACAGCATAGAAAGAGTTCAATAAGTTTTTAAGTTTTTTTTTTTAAATTCTTTGAGAAATACACAGATGTTAAAGAATTGGGGGTTTTGCCCTAAGGAAGTAGCGCTATTTCTTCAAACAGATTAGTCTTATATTTCTTACTGTGGATCCTAGTAAAGAAAAAAATTTTCTGTTGCAACACAGTATAAACAGTATTTCATTGCATCAAAGATGATTACCTATGATTATGACACAAATTTCATGACTTGCTAATGAATTGCAGCCAGCAGTTTGAGAATGCTGATTTAGAAGTCCCTTGACAGGCACACCTGAGTGGCTCAGTTGGTTAAGTGACTTTGGCTCAGGCCATGATCTTATGGTTCATGGGTTCGAGCCCTGTGTTGGGCTCTGTGCTGACCGCTCAGAGCCTGGAGCCTGCTTCAGATTCTGTGTCTCTCTCTGCCCCTCCTCTGTTCATTTTCTCTCTCTCTTTCTCAAAAATAAACATTAAAAAAAATTTTTTAGAAGTCAGTTGACAGTCAAAATGAGGTTCTAAATCAAAATAAATGCATCCTTTCTGTAGGGCATAAGAGCTGAGGTTGTCAACCTATACTTGTCCAGACAGGCATTCAAGTATGCCCAAAGCTTACATTTGAAAAAAATGTGGTCTTGCCCACAAATATAACCCACTACCCATTGGAAGGTGGAATGGCTTTCTTTTAGACTTGAATTTCTGTAATATAGCATGAGTTTTCTGCACAACCAACTTCAATCAGCAGTACGGATTGTTTGGATTCTACATTCCTGAGGCAGCACACGGTAAAATTAATTGCAATCTAGTTTCTGCCAAAAGCAGCTGAGACAATGGATATTTATGGAGGCAAGCTAGTGGTTCTCACAGTTGGCTGGGCATTGAAATAACCTATGGAGTTTGTTAAACATGGATATCAATACCTTTCCAGGCCAGCTGAATCAATTGCTTATGATAAGGCATTGCCCCCTACTTTTACAAGCTCTGTTAGGAATTCTGAGGTGAGGTTTAAGAATCCTTGGTCAAGGGCTTGCCAGTCATTTCTTTACAGGTTTTTGTTTTAAGAAACAGCTCTATTGACACAAGTCATATACTGTAAAACTTACCCTTTAAAAAAATTTTTTTTAATGTTTATTTTTGAGACAGAGCATGAACGGGGGAGGGTCAGAGAGGGGGAGACACAGAATCCCAAGCAGGCTTCAGGCTCTGAGCTGTCAGCACAGAGCCCGACGCGGGGCTCGAACTCACGGACTGTGAGATCATGACCTGAGCCGAAGTTGGACACTTAACCGACTGAGCCACCCAGGTGCCCCAAAATTTACCCTTTTAAAGTGTACAATTCATTGGTCTTCAGTATCTTCATAGAGTTGTGCAACCATCGTCACAGTCTAATTTCAGAACATTTTCATCACCTTATAGAAGAGGTACCCTTTTTAAGGGCAAAGAAGCCACCCCAGGAGTCTCCTTTTACCATTTGTTGGGTCAGTTTGCACACAAGCCTCAGGCCTAGACCAAACACTGGGGGAGGGGGCGGGGGGGCGGGGGGGACTGCAATGACTGAGACGGGCTTAAATTAATGAAGATTTAGCTCCTGGAACTGTGAAGGAAAGAGTAAACCATGGTTTTTTGGAAAGGACAATGGGTAGATGTGATTATTAGGAAGACGGCCCAGCAGTGCTTATCATAGGCAAATTAATTATCTCCAAGTCTTGTTTCCCTTGTCTCCAGAACAAGGACAACTTTATCATGGGGTTAAGTGCAACAGTGCACTCCCAATCTGATACATAGGGAACATTATTAGGTGGTAGCTACTTTTATAAGATCACTAGCAAAGGCACTGTTTTCCCTAAGAGGTTATGTGATAAGTTTCTCTTAGATTTTCATAATAGGAAAAAATTTTCTCTTGGTCCCCTTGATGACACAAAACCATATCACTGACAGGAAGCTCAGCTAGAATTTTAACATTAAAGTGGGATCTGCCTTTTCCTCAGCTGATCCTTAATTTTCTTCTCTTTAAAACGTCTCAAGTATATTTTTAGAAATAAGCAGGGGATAAATTATCAGTAAGTAAATAGGTTTTAGAGCTGAGCTACATATACATTGAGGTTTTTTAAAAAATTGTAAGATATACACAACATAAAATTCACTTTCTTAACCATTTTTAAGTGTTCAGTGGCATTAGGTACATTCAAATTGTTGTGCAATCATCACCACCGTATTCCAGAACTCTTCATCTTGCAAAAACAAACTGTACCCATTAAACAATAACTCCACATTCTTCTCTACCCCCAACCACCATTCTGCTTTGTCTCTAGGCTAATCTGACTACTCTAGGTACCACATATAAGTGGAATCATAGAATACTGTCCTTTTTTGACTGTTTCTTTCACTTAGCATAATGTCCTCTAAACTCATCCATGTTGTAATGTGTGTCAGAATTTCCTTTCAAGGCTGGAAAGTATTTCACTGTTACTTATATACATTTTGTTTACCCCATTCATCTGTTGATGGACACTTAGGTTGCTTCCACCTTTTAGCTGTTGTGAATAATGCTACTGTGAACATGACCCTTGAACAGGGTCTTCAAGACCTTGCTTTCAATTCTTCTCAGGAATGGAATTGCTGTGTCATACAGTAATTCTTTTAATTTTGGCAGGGAGAGCAGCTATACCAATTAACTTTTCCACCAACAGTGCATAAGGGTTCAAATTTCTCCACAGGCTTGCCAAGGCTTGTTTTCTGTTTATCTGATAATAGCCAGCCTGTTAGGTGCAAGATGGCATCTCACTGTGAATTTCATTTGCATTTTCTTGATGACTAGTAATGCCGTGCAACATCTTTTCACATGGCTATTGGCCATTTATATATATTTTGGGGAGAAATATTCAAGCCCTTTTCCCATTTTTTAATTGGGTTATTTGGGGGTTTTGCTGTTGTTGAGCTGTAGTTGTCTTTTAAATATTCTGAATATTAACCCGTTATTAGATATAGTATTCTTCCATTCTATGGGTTGCCTTTTCACTCTGTTGTGTCCCTCGCCTCTTACATTAGGAAGTACTAAATATCTGCTTCATAAATAGAGTATCATAAAAATAAATCTCACTTTCATATTAGGAGCAGGAAAACACAGTACAGGAAGGTAGGGAGGAAATGAAGCTGAAGAGAATGTGAAGACAGGAGTTACGGAGACAGGCAAACATAAAAGTATATAGTTCTTAATATTTATGTCATAAATATTTTTATCCCATTTAATTATTCACTTTAAGTTTTAGTTTTGTCACCCACTGCCTTTAGTAATATTCATTCATTCATTCATTCATTCAAAAAAGCATGTATGTCCTGAGTGTCTACAACTATGGCATTGCAAGCATTCAAGAGGTTTATATTTTAAGAGGGTAAGCCAGATATTGCAAATTAAGGTGGAATTAAATAAATGCAATAATAAAAGTGTTGTGAAGAGGGAGCCTAAGAGGAACGGGTGATTTTCACTATGTGCCCTCCAGCATAAGCACCTCTGCCAGCTCAGGATGATCTAATCTCTGTCGGCTTAACCGACTGAGCCACCCAGGCACCCCAAGTGAGGTAATTTTGTAAAAGTTAACACATTTTAAATTACAGATTTAAAGAGGTTTCATATCCTAAACCAAATGGCAGAACCTAAAACAAATGTCAGGGGCACCTGGGTGGCTCAGTCACTTAACCATCCAACTTCAGCCTGGGTCATGATCTCATGGTTTGTGAGTTTGACCCTCACATTGAGCTCTGTGCTGACAGCTCAGAGCCTAGAGACTGCTTGAGATTCTGTGTCTCTCTCTCAAAAATAAACATTAAAAAAAAAAAAGGTTTTCTGTCAAACATTTTTTCAGTGAGTCACTATTGTGATGGATTTGCATTATAAAAAACTTGAATTTCCTAGTATGTGTAGTGTCACTAGGCCCAAATTACAGCTATCAAGAACCTTCCACAGCATTTAAGAACTATTTCCTCAAGATAAATTTTTGTCATATTCCATTCATTAGGCACCCCACTTACTGCTTTTACTCTTGTCTTTAACCAGAAAAAAGTTTTAAAACAGCAATTTCCCTTCTAGTGCTTAACAGGTAGTGTAAGATGCCTTCTTTTTCTTAATGTTTATTTTTTTTGAGAGAGGGAGAGAGAGCATGAGCGGGGGAGGGGCAGAGAGAGGTAGACACAAAATCTGAAGGAGGCTCCAGGCTCTGAGCTGTCAGCACAAGGCCCAACATGGCTCGAACTTGTGAACCACGAGATCCTGACCTGAGGTGGCCACTGAACTGCCTGAGCCACCCAGATGCCCCTACCTTCTTTTTAAAATATAGTATTATGAACAGTGTTGCCTCTGTAAGAATTATGCCCAGGAATAACCATAACTAAAGTAAAAGTTAACCACTTTTTGAAATTACTAAATCAAATATCAAAAAGAATTTATCATTGCTAAATGATCATTACAAATACTTTTCACCTGCTACTGATATTGACTACTTTAATGGAAAAACTAAAATTAGATGAAACAGGGGCGCCTGGGTGGCTCAGTCGGTTGAGCGTCCAATTTCGGCTCGGGTCATGATCTCGCGGTTTGTGAGTTCGAGCCCCACGTCGGTCTCTGTGCTGACCGCTCAGAGCCTGGAGCCTGCTTCAGATTCTGTGTCTCCTCTCTCTGCCCATCCCCCGCTTGTGCTGTCTCTGTCTCTCAAAAATAAATAAATACATGTAAAAAAAAATTAAAAAATAAAATTAGATGAAACAAATCCATGAAAACTGAGCTATATCTGAGCAGCTATACAGCATTATAGCAACAAAATATTTGGCTGCCTCACACTCAGGCTTACCAAACAGATCTGTTGTTAACAACTCAGGCAACAACAGATGTTGGTGAGGATGTGGAGAAAGAGGATCTCTTTTGCACTGCTGGTGGGAATGCAAACTGGTGCAGCCCCTCTGGAAAACAGTGTGGAGGTTCCTCAAAAGGTTAAAAATAGAACTACCCTACGACCCAGCAACTGCACTACTAAGTATTTATCTGAGGGATGTAGGTATGCTGTTTCGAAGAGGTACATGCACCCCAATGTTTATAGCAGCACTATTGCCAATAGCCAAAGTATGGAAAGAGCCCAAATGTCCATCGATGGACGAATGGATAAAGAAGATGTGGTATATATATACAATGGAGTATTGCTCGGCAATCAAAAAGACTGAAATCTTGCCATTTGCAACTACATGGATGGAAGTGAAATTAGAGAAAGACAAATATATGACTTCACTCATATGAGGACTTTAAGACAGAACAAATGAACACAAGGGAAGGGAAGCAAAAATAATATAAAAACAGGGAGGGGGACAAAACATGAGACTCTTAAATACAGAGAACAAACAGGGTTACTGGAGAGGTTGTGGGGGGGGGGGATGGGCTAAATGGGTAAGGGGCATTACGGAATCTACTCCTGAAATCACTGCTGCACTATATGCTAACTTGGATGTAAATTTAAAAAATAAAAATAAAAATACATAAATAAACACACACACACACACACACACACACACACACCCCACAAAAAAACAAATAGATCTGTAGCCAGAGTGACTTCAGGGCCCTTGATACTGTCTTAAGTATCTTCTTTGGCCTGAAGCTGACATAGGAGCTTCTCTCTTGATTGATACCAGAGATGTGAGTTAGCATTTCCAGGGACAAGCAAGGCTCTCTGGTCCACTTGTCTGCATTCATCTTCTAGTCTACCTAGAAGGGTCGAGGTGTCTGAGTCAGCCAGCCAAAGGGCCCAGGTGGTCCTCCCACCCTAAACCCTATTACAACACAGAATTGAAGTACTGAAGAGGAAGAAGAGTGCCAGCACCATTCCAGTTTTTCTGTCAATTCTGACTTAAAAACAGGGAAACACTAGTCACAAGTTACTATGGATTATGTCTTCAGTGTTAAAAAATCATGCCATAACAGTTTCATAAGAAAATACTGTATGATATGAAGTAACTACCTTTATTTTCCCTTTAACCAGGTTGCCAAAAACTTTTCCATATTGTGGATCAAAGGAAACTATGATCATTTCTGATCTAGTTTACAGGATATTCATTGATGTTCAAAGATAATTACTGGTGAGGATTTCCTGGAGAAGTGTAGGAATCTTAGAAGTCAACTTTCACCCTACATACTACATTTTTAAATGTTGGAAATCAACTGGCTAATTCTAGATGATTTTGTATAGTTTCAAATTTGAAGCCCTAAGAATTTGAGGGCTTTGAAATCGCCTCCTTATCCAAGCAAAAGACTACTAACTTTCAAAACAGGTTGAAACATAAGACTTTTACTTCGGTAACATTTAATGGACAAAGTCTTTATGAGTAAGCAAATCTGCAAGCTGAAGTTTTTTTTTTTTCTGGCTTAGTTGTGGATCCACTATGATCTCTGTTTGATGAATACTCCCGTTACATTAATATGCTCACTGTATTAGAGCACCTAAGATGAAGAGTATAAATGAAGACTTTATAACTTTCTCAGATAAAGAAGCACAGTTATTATAATCTTTGCCCTCTTCATAAATTAATCATAAATCCATAATAACCTAAGGTTATTTTTAACAGGCGCTAAAACCAAAATACAGTACTTATCTCCTCTCTCTGCTCGTACTATTTAAAAGTCTTCTATGAATACAAAGCTATAACTGTCTTTCTTCCAGTTTGTCTGTCTCGCATAAGTATTGGTCAGTGTTGGGCAATTCATCCATAGCCGCCTGTCTCTGCTGAGTGGTCTTCACAAATCGGAGCAGATTGATGATGGCAGCAGGTGTCACTCCAGGTATACGACTAGCAGCCCCAATCTAAGAATTAAAACCATAAGAGATATATGTAAGTGCTGAATCACTAAATTCTACTCCTGAAACTATTACTACACTGTATGTTAACTAACTTAAATTTAAATAAAAACTTGGAAGAAAAAAATTCTAAAACCATAAAATAAGCCTAAGTGAGCTATGTCAAAATCAAATTTGTTTTGCTCCTAATAACAATCTGTATATTATAGTTTATAAAATATTAAAAAAAACTATTATCTTAATGTATCTTCAAAATAACTATAAAGTAGGTAAAGGGAATGTGATTATTATTAATACCTTCATTTTACAAATTAGGGAAAATGAGGCTCAGAGAAGTTCAAGTGACTTGTCTAAGAGCACATGACTAATAGATGGTTGGACTACCTACATTTTATTTTCATTAAACTAATGTAACCTCCTCAGCCATGTGTTGGACAGCACCCTATAATCTCATTAATATTTCTGTGGTATATTTTTATAGTGAAATGTATGAATATTCACTCGAAGTGGTATAAAGACTAAATAATCTCATGTCAGTTCAGGTCAAGTTTGATACCAGGTTTGTCTATAACAAACACTTGTCAGAGCTTTTTGTATCCTAGAATTGCGGATAAGGGATGTGAACTCCAATGACCTGTTCTGTCCAATTGAACTTTCTGTGATAATGGAAATTTTCCATAACATTTGCACTGTAACAATGTACTGTCCAATACGGTAGCCACTAGCCATACGTGGCTACCGAGCACCTGAAACATGGTTAGTATGACTAAAGAGTTGAATTCTGAGTTTTATTTCATTTTAATTAATGTAAATGGTCACATTTAGCTAGTGGCTATCATATTGGGCAGTGCAGCCTATGACTACCCATAAAAACCCAAGATGAATAGGATATACAGAGTTATAAAATTTAAGGCCTATTTGCTTGGTTTCCATGATGACTATTGCTAAGAATACCATGTTTATATTGACGGAATCACTCCTCCCTTTAAAAATATTTCTTTTTAAAATTGTTTTACAGGTCATATTTTTCTTAAATGACTTTTACTTTATGAATCACCACCAAAAAGAGCCACCGCCTATTAAACTATGATACACCATCCATTTTTAAGATACAACTCAGTTTCAGAAATGTTAAATGTGCATCTCAGAATCAATAAATATAGCACTGTCAGTGTAGACCCTGACGCAGGGCTCAAACTCACCAACTGTGAGATCATGACCTGCGCCAAAATCAAGAGTCAGACACTTAACAGACTGAGCCACCCAGGCACCTCCTAAATATTTGTCATTAGAAGTCTAATACTATATAGTATAAAGTTTTTAATTTGTTCACAGATGTTTACACACACACACACACACACACACACGCACACACACACTTAGGCTGAAGCATGGGGTGAGGGACCTCTTTGGCTCCCCTCTAACCTCCTAGTAAGCCAACACTATGGATCTCCTAGGGAGGATTCTGAGCGGTGATTTGAAAACCACTCACATGTATTATATTTTAACCTAATGTGGTTTCTTTTATGTCATGAGTTATGGGTTAGCACATGTTTGGGACTAGAGAATAATTTTAATCAACCTAATTCTTCTAGTTATTTATTTAGACTGTTTTTTCATCTCTCAAAAACATACCAACATCTGTCATACAAAGAAATGTCCTAAGAGGTTAGATTTTTTAATGATGAAATAAAGTATTAATTATGTGTATTAATTATGTGATCACTGTAAATCCAGGTTTAAAAAAAATTAAAGCACTAGTTCTTTATCCTATCCACTGCCTGGTTTCTTACCGTCTCTGGGCGACTGAAATGTAGCTTCTCTCGAACTTCATAAGACAAAGACACATCTCTGAGAGTCAAATAATCTAAGTCTTTTGGCAGTTGCAGAGCTTCTTCTTGCTGAACTTCCTTTATTTGTTGTTGCTGATGGAACAACACTGATTCATAAATGGCTGGTAAACAGAATTAATTATGTTATGATTTATGATACTCCTATTAACAACTTAGGTTTTTAATGTTTATTCATTTTTGAGAGAGAGAGAGAGAGAGTGTATGAGTGGGGAAAGGGTGGAGAGAAAGGGAGACACAGAATCCAAAGCAGGCTCCAGGCTCTGAGCTGTCAGCAGAGCCCAACTTGGGGCTTGAACTCATGAACCGTGAGATCATGACCTGAGCTGAAGTCGGACACTCAACTGACTGAGCCACCAAGGTGCCCCAACAACTGTGTTTTTATAGCTTTTTACAATTTACAAAAAAACTTCTGAATCTCTCATTCAACACTTTTTCCAACACCACAAGGTAAGTGGGGTAAGCGTACCCTTTTCCAGATGAGGAAATTGAGGATAAATCAGAGGGAGTATCTTGCATAGCAACTACAACATTCTGTCTGGTAGTTTATTGCATGCCCTTTCATCTCAAAAATTTGGAAAATTAAGGGGCACCTACATATCTCAGTCAGTAGAACATGTGACTCTTTTTTTTTTTAGAGAGAGAGAGAGAGACTGGGAGAATCTTAAGCAGGCTCCACACCCAGCACAGAGTCCAACACAGGGCTCAATCTCACAACCTTGAAATCATGACCTGAGCCAAAATCAAGAGATGCTTAACTGAGCCACCCAGGTGTCCTGAGCATGTGACTCTTGATCTCAGGGTTGTGAGTTCAAGCCCCATGTTGGGTATAGACATTACTTAAACATTAAAAGCAAAATCTGGAAAATTAAAAATAGAGGATACTGCTTTTCCACTCAGTGCAAATTTTCCCTCTCAGTGCAAACCCTCAATGGACTATGGCTTTGAATTTTGAGCCCTAAAGACAACCTGTTTCCCTAAGAAAATGGTTTTCAGAATTATGTCCATATCAAGCTGTAATTTTTAAAAGTGGGGTTTTTTACATGTAAAACAATTTAAGGTTTTTATTAAGAAATGAAGTTGGATAATTTAGCAATTATTTTGTGAAGCATTCTGTTCTTAGAAAAATAAACTCAAAACCTGTTTCAAAATCTAAATTGAGGTGGTCATTCTATCCTGTAAGAAAGCCGGCTTTCCTGGGGTGCCTGGGTGGCTCAGTCGGTTAAGCGTCCGACTTCAGCCAGGTCACGATCTCGCGGTCCGTGAGTTCGAGCCCCGCGTCAGGCTCTGGGCTGATGGCTCGGAGCCTGGAGCCTGTTTCCAATTCTGTGTCTCCCTCTCTCTCTGCCCCTCCCCCGTTCATGCTCTGTCTCTCTCTGTCCCAAAAATAAAAAAAATAAAAAAAAATAAAAAAAAAAAGAAAGCCGGCTTTCCCTAAGATGTTTTGATATTATCTGCTTCTATCACTTGATTAGCAGTCAGAAAAATCTCAGCTATGAGCCTGGCTCTATCAATGAACCTGACTATGGGTACATCATTATCCTTCTGTGCCTTAGCTTCTTTATCCACAAATTATAAGGGCTGACCCAGATGCTTTGCCACTCACCAACTGTGTGATCTTAGGCAGGTTACCACTTATTTGTAAAATTAAGACAATAATGCTAATACCTATCCTTCACAGGACAATTCTTTTTCTTTCTTTCTTTTTTTTAATGTTTATTTTTGAGAGAGAGACAGAGACAGAGAGCATGAGTGGGGGGAGGTGCAGAGAGAGAGGGAGACACAGAATCCGAAGCAGGCTCCAGGCTCTGAGCTGTCAGCACAGAGCCCGACATGGGCTTGCAACCACAAGCTATGAGATCATGGACCTGAGCCAAAGGTGGATGCTTAACCCACTGAGCCACCCAGGCGCCCCCACAGGACAATTCTAAATACCAAACAAAATACTGCATGTAAAGGGCTTAATACAACATCGTAATATGACAAATTAGCACAAAAAACTGTCATACAAATATATTACTCATAAATAGACCTTACAGAGGATCATGGGATATAAGTGAGGAAATGTATATGTTAAAGGTATATTTACTTAAACTTTCAAATCTATATATAATAAAATATGAGAAAGAATACAAAGAAGAATCTGAAACTGATTTCTGCCATTACGAAACTTGCTATCTGATACAGAGGGTCCATGTAGTGATTTGAGAACCACTGATATATCTTATATTTTAACCTAATGTTTCTATTGAGCCATGGATATAGAGTCTTTATATGTGCCAGAGTCTTTAAAAAACAAGGCAAAACAGTAGCTACTTCATGGCTGAAGTCAGGGTTTTCTATGAACAAGTTAACGATAATTATTCTGGATTATTCTAACTCAAACCTGATGATTTATGGAACAAAGTAAAGTTGCAAACCAAGTTTAAAATACAGAATTTAATCACCTGTCCCCAGGTGATAACATCCTGAATGTTCAATTAAGTAATTTTTACTTCATAGAGAAATCATGAAGTTGAAATAAAAGTACATTATTTTCACACATCAGTGTACATCAGTGTACTACTAGTGTCTTGTCATTTGCAGTTTTGGTGAATTTCCCATTGTTGCCAGACTTTGGTTAATTTGCATGGTGGAATGGTAGGTAGCACTTGGGTCATCCTATATGCACAGCCAAAACATAGCAAAGTGGTAGATCTCTCTGGAACTAAAAGAAAATGCCATCGATACAAGGAATGCAGCATTCTTACCACCTTGGCTGGTCCCCAAAGAATTTAAAGTGCTTTCCTATTTGAACAGTACGTCATTATCCACCTTTTCCTACCCTTCTCCCTATCTCTTTCACTTCCCTGCCTTTTTCTCCACATAATTTTCCACCCCAGGGAAAAACATCTATCAAAACGCAGAAGCTGATGTTCTCAGTATTTTTATGTTTGAAAATTTTCATAATGTAAAACTTAAAAAAATACAGTGCAACTACCAAGTTATCTGTAGCTTTGATGGTCAGTATGAGCGCACGATATGTGTCATAATGTACAGGGGCAGGTTCTGATTTCTTTGCCTGATACAAAATAAGTATTTGTTAATGGTAGAGTATTCCAGTATATTATCAAAGCCAAAGACACTATTATTTTTCTCATTATTAGAATATCAGAGGGGAAAAATGTAAAAAGGAAGTTTAAGGGACACTTGAAATGTACTCACAAACTACCTAGGGATACTGTTAAAATGCAGATGTGCTGGGCGCCTCGGTGGCTCAGTCAGTTAAGCGTCCGACTCTTGGTTTCACCTCAGGTCATGATCTCATGGTCATGAGTTTGAGCCCAGAGAATCCCTGCTTAGGATTCTCTCTTTCCCTCTCTCTCTGCCCCTCCCCTGCTAACTCTTTGTCTCTCTCTCAAAATAAATAAACTTAAAAAAAAATGCAAATGTGTTTACTCAATTAGGTCCTAGGTAGAGTGTGAGATTCTGTATTCCTAACAAGCTCCCCTGTGTTGCAATGCTGCTAGGCTGGGAACGCCACTTTGACTAGCAGAGAGCCTAAGACTATGCTGGTTCTATGGTAACAATGCCTCCTCTTAGAGCTGTTTCTTAATGCAGCTGATTTCCATAAATTGCACAAATGGAAAAGAGAACACATAGGCATGTTAAGTAAAAAATTATTTTCTACCTTCTATTTTCAGTCTTTCAGCTAGTTCTCTACATGTAATGTACTTCTTCAAGGGCGCTGGAACAGCTGTGGCTAATAACTTCATGTCAACTTCCTCATACTTCAGAACATCTAGAGCTCTGCAAATACACAAAAGTTTCATTAAGATAGGAGTCCCCACCCCAAAAAAATAGGGGTCCATATCATGTAAGCCAGATTAAGAACAAGATTCCTTGGAAATAATGCCAAATCTCTGAATTAATACTATTTTCAAAAGATACTCTGGGGTGCCTGGGTGGCTTAGTGGGTAAGCGTTGACTTTGGCTCAGGTCATGATCTCACAGCTTGTGGGTTTGAGCCCCACATCAGGCTCTGTGCTTACAGCTCAGAGCCTGAAGCCCACTTTCAATTCTGTGTCTCCCTCTTTATCTGCCCCTCCCCTGCTCATGTTCTGTCTCTGTCTCTCAAAAATAAACATTAAAAAATTTAATAGTAAAAAAGAGATACTCCTAATTCTTTCCAAGTACAGTCACCAAATGCAGTGACATCTGCAACACAGTAGAACCTCAGTAAGACTAGTGTGCATTCTCCCATTCTCTTCTTTATTGTGAGAAATAAGTTGTTGGTAAAGATTGCAATCCTATCATCCATTTGTCCTCCCTTTCTTGTAAAGACAAAATATCCTCTGATAGCAAGGATTTGACTGAATTCCCTAAGAATTTGTGTCCTGTGAGTCATCATCTTGCATGCCCGAAATCAGCTGAAGACCTCTTTCTTGCTTTTGCAGAACTCTCCAAGTAAGAACAAAAGGCCCTGTGTGTATGTTTTAGTCTCTCCAAATAAACTGATGACAAAATGATGGTCAAGGGCTTTTCTAATAAATAAGGGTTCCTAAGTATTCTTCCAGTTGGGTATATTCTAATTTTGTATAATCTCCATTTCAATTTCTACTGATTAAGAACTTTAGGCAGCTAATTCTCAGTTCTACTTTCACTATGAGCTCTGGATAGACTAAGTCCTCCTGGGCCAAAGCAAGGGGAGAGGAGAGCGATATATGCAACTAACAGAGATGACTACTAAAGTTCCCAGGCATCTTTCATAGCTCACCAAGAGAACATGCCTAAGGATAAATGCTGACAGGTACTTCAGGTGAGATTTGCAATAACTTCATTCATCGACACTTATTAAGATACAACTAGAGAGAGAAACTTCAGGTATGTTTCATCTCCAGAAGTTCTGGTGTTCCTTAGGCCAATTTAATCCCTTTTATACTGATCTCAGATTCCTTCTTGGTATCACCCACCCCCATCTCCTTGCCCTCCCTTAACGTGGTGTGAACTAGACCAATTGTTGCTCTGTTAATTATTACTAACTTCATTTACATGTGGCTTTTTGGTTATAATTCATTTAAATGGTTATTGACAGGGCAACTAAAAGCAGTACATAATGAGTTCCATTGTTGCCAAGACCTTAGTTCTGCTTGGTTGAACTATGACACTGCCCTAGGCTCACCTCATTCCTGTGCTCCCAAGACTGCAAAATTTTCTGCAGTTTACTTCTCATTTTGTTTGGTTCTCACAAGATTCACCGATCTGTACAATTTCCCTACATTTACTGTCTTAATTCAGTAAGAATTAAGTAAGTAAGTAAGTAAGTAAGAAGTAAATTGCTTCTATTTACTAATTTTGATCTTCCCTCCAATAGATTGCGTCTTTGATAAATTCTGTCCATCTCAAACCAATTAAATTATCAAGTCAACAAAAAGTCAGATCTGTCCATCCAAGGGTCCCAAGTCTTCCGAGGCCTCCCAGCCAACCTTCTTTACTGTTTATTCTATTGCCACAGTCATGCATTATCACCCTTTGCGGATGGATGCTTGACTCATTTCTTCCTCAGATGGCCTGCTCTAGGAATGTCCAGAAATTCTGGGCAGCTCTGCTGTGCTCCCAGAGACAAATTAGGTCAATTAATTACAAAGGCCTCATCTCATAAGCTACCATGAAACCATAAAACCCTAAGCTCCCAAAGGAAAACGGCTGAATTGTCTTTTAAACTACAGAACATACTGGAACACACCTAATGACTAACCAAAAAAAGCATTATCTTGGAATCTAGCAGGATGGTGATCTCAAAGAATAGCCCTTGACTGTCCAACTTAATATTTTTTCAAAAAATAATTTATTTACAAGCCTTGGAGCTGTTCTCAGGTCCAACCTTTAAGACCTGCTTTGAACCAAACATAAGCCTCAAGAGTTCAGAGCTCTGACACAGAAAGGACAAGTTATCACACCTCAACAGAACTTAAGAGACACTCTGACACATCAGTGTATTTCCCTATAATCCTGGCAGGAAATGTGTGTGCAGTTATTTGTGTATCTCTTCAAAGTCTGGTTCAACCTGTGTTTAGCACAGAGCCTAGCATGTACACAGTAAATGCAATAAGTGTATTTTGACCAATTTTCTATCTCTCCAGCTTTATATATCTAGGCATTGATAAACTGAGTTCATTTAGGGAGGCTGAATGCTAGACTAAATACTCTGCTGAAATCAAATGGTGGGGGGCAGGGGACGCCTGGGTAGCTCAGTTGGTTAAGGGTCCGACTTTGGCTCAGGTCATGATCTCACAGTTTGTGGTCCGAGCCCCATGTCAGGCTCTGTGCTGACAGCTCAGATTCTGTGTCTCCCTCTGTCTCTGCCCCTCCTCCACTGACACTCTGTCTCTGTCTCTCAAAAATAAATAAGCATTAAAAAAAATTAAAACAAAAAGCAAATGTGGGGACTGAGACCCTAGTTTCTCCTGAAGGGAAAGATAACCTGAATTAAAAAGAAAAGCATTTGGCTAAATTATTGGTTTTTTAATCACCTTAATAAAATGGCTACTCTTGGGATTAGTTTGGTGAGGATGTAAAATTGATAGCCTTTTCATTCATATTTTTATTCATCGATTAGCTTTTAGACTGTGTTAGAAACACTCTGCTTGCAATGTTACCTCAATACACATTGGTCACGTTTAATGCAAATTCTAATTATATAAATTTGAAATAGTGCAACATTTGTCAAAAAAAAGCATGATGTTATATATTTGTTGCACAAAATCTAAAATAGTGTGAACCTTCCTAAATTTAAACAAACACCTGAAATACCAAGTGGATTATAAACGATGTTTATACAACTGCCATCTCCCAGTGCCACTTAGCTGGTAAATAAATCTATCCACCATCCTCATTTGTCAATCAGGCTGTCGTTCCTGTGACTAAGATTCCCTAGTTTGGGTGACTACTATGCAGGTTCTTTAATACTTATCATCACTATAATTAAAAATCTGCTTAATATCCTCTATTATCCACCAGTGCTCTGGGAAATTCCTGTGAAAATGAAAACCGGGGAACAGAAGTTATAAACGATAAGACACCATGATGAGATGAAAGCCAAACACGGACACGTTATGCCAGGCTGTTAATCAACGCGAGAGCACTAGAAGATTAGAGATAATAAAAAGCAGCATTAAAATAGGTATACCTTTAAGTTCACAAAATCCCTCACAAGGAAAACAAACTTAAAAAAAAACAAACAAAAGGAAAAGTATATTGGACTCATAGCTGCAAGATAATGCCACCATATTTGCTTCTGAGCTACAATGATTTTACATTTCTGCCTTCTGGGAACCTCCCCACCTGAATTAGCATACATTTTTTTTTTTTTTTTTTTTTTTTTTACTAAAAAAAGGTTTTTTTAATGTTTATTTTTGAGAGAGAGAGAGAGACAGCGCGAGCAGAAGAAGGGCAGAGAGAGAGGGAGACACAGGATCTGAAACAGGCTCCAGGCTCTGCGCTGTCAGCATAGAGTCCAATGTGGGGCTCAAACCCACAGACTGTGAGATCATGACCTGAGCCGAAGTTGGACACCTAACCAACTCAGCCACCCAGGCGCCCTAGCATACATTTTTTTTTAATGGAAAAATGAGTGGTGAAATATGCAGATTTTGAACTGTGTAAGGTCCTTAGGAATATATCTATGAAGCAAAAGCTCTATATTAATGTCCTTTAGACTCAGAGTCCATATAACCAAAATGATGAAAGGACAAAAAAAAATCCCCCTAAAATGTAGCATGGGATTGTTCAAGTGAGTCTACAGAATTTAAAACACTCCACTTGGAATGCAAGCTGGTGCAGCCACCCTGGAAAACAGTATGGAGGTTCCTCAAAAAACTAAAAATAGAAGTACCCTACAACCCAGCAATTGCACTACTAGGCATTTATCCATGGGATACAGGTGTGCTGTTTCGAAGGGACACATGCACCCCCATGTTTATAACAGCACTATCAACAATAGCCAAAGTAGTGGAAAGAGCCCAAATGTCCATCGATGGATGAATGGATAAAGAAGATGTGGTATATATATATACAATGGAGTATCACTCGGCAATCAAAAAGAATGAAATCTTGCCATTTGCAACTACGTACATGGCACTGGAGGGTATTATGCTAAGTGAAATTAGTCAGAGAAAGACAAAAATCATATGACTTCACTCATATGAGGACTTTAAGAGACAAAACAGATGAAAATAAGGGAAGGGAAACAAAAATAATATAAAAACAGGGAGGGGGGCAAAACAGAAGAGACTCATAAATATGGAGAATAAACTGAGGGCTCCTGGAGGGGTTGTGGGAGGGGGGATGGGCTAAATGGGTAAGGGGCACTAAGGAATCTACTCCTGAAATCATTGTTGCACTATATGCTACCTAATTTGGATGTAAATTTAAAAAAATAAAAAATAAAATTAAAAAAAATAATAATAAAATACTCTGCTTAATCAGAGGTTTCTAATTGTTCCATACTTATAGAAGAATGCAGATTAATTATATTTCTTGGTGTGTACCCTCTAAATCTTAGGAAAGCCAGAACTCAATGGGAACCACAGAAATATTATATTAAAAATGAAAAAAATAATTTAGAATCATACATATTTTTAATACTGAATAAAGAGATAAGTTACATCTAAATGATTCTGAGAAGAAGCCATGTTCATTAAAATGTTCATTTAAAATAGGGAATCCACAGGTAATGTTTCTCTGAAACAATCTCACTTTTCTGTAAAAAGTAAGAAAAGTCTATATTAAAAGTGCATACCTGAGAGGCAGACTTTTACCAATACTTATAGAAGCCTCTGGAATTAACTTTTTCCATTTAGAACTTGAAAACTCAATGGATTTTAGCACAGAAATGCCTTCTTCCAAAGAAGACTTCATCCAAGAAGCTCTTTCATATCGTTGTTGGGACACACAGCCAACTTCCTTATACCCTAAAAGAAGGGGAAAGAATATAATGAGAGAGGTTTTACAGAAGAGTAAATATGGTTGCAGGACTCAGTGAAGAGATACCTCGGAACGTGAGCCTGCTGTCGGCGTTATCAGGGCGCAGTGACAAACGGAACTCTGCTCGGCTCGTGAACATGCGGTATGGTTCGTTGGTACCCAGTGTGGTGAGGTCATCAATCAAGACTCCTATGTAGCCTTCTGTTCGGCTAACGACAAAAGGAGGCTTGCGTTTGACCCGAAGACTTGCATTGATTCCAGCTATCACACCCTACAAGAGGACTGAAATGTTTAAAAGGCCATTATGAACCGAACAACGAGCTACCCTATTCAGAACACTATCTGGAAAAAACAGCACGGGATAGTAAGAAAGCAAGCACTGCCCTGAAGCGATAGAATAGAGAAAGAAAATGTGATCCTTATTCAAAACCGGAATACAGGTAATGTACCACTTTAGAATGCTATATTTCATTGTTTTCAAAAATATTTAACATTCCTGATAAGCCTCAGGTGGGCTAATATATTGTTTTAAATCCACCCATAAAGCTCTTCTAGCCTTTTCCCACTTACAAGTAAAAATAACATAACTTCTCACTTAAAAGGAGCATGTTAATTTTCAATAATGTTATGTAAGAAGAACGAAATTTTGTTTATAAAAAAATTTCAGGGGCGGCTGCCTGGCTCAGTCAGTACAGCGTGCGACTCTTGATCTCAGGGATGTAAGTTCAAGCCCCAGGTTGTAGAGATTAGTCAAAAATAAAATCTTTAAAAACAAAGTCAGAAAAAATCTAATCAAATATGGTATCAGACCTAGGAGCTCAAAATGAGAATTAAAACCAAAAGTGTTTGGCACAGCATAAGGAATACAGTCAATGATATTGTAACAGCTATGTAATGGGACAGCTGGTAGCTACATTTGTGGTGAACACAGCATAACGTATATACCTATCAAATCATTCAGTTGTACATTTGAACTAATGTAACATTTGTGTCAACCGTACTCAAATAAAAAATTAAACAAAAACAAAAAACAAAACCCACAAGTGTTTTCAAAATAGTAGCCATCCCTGTATACCCTGAAACAGAAATAAGTCTTCAACTACAATGTATGAGTTGTATAAGATCTATATAGTTATCATAACAGACGTTTAAAGGAGAAACACCAGTTAAATAGTCCCTTTGTGTTTATAACAATATTTGAACAACGTCTTACTTGAGCTGCAGCTTCCTCATAACCAGTAGTGCCATTTATCTGGCCAGCAAAGAAGAGCCGTTGCACCAAATGAGTCTCAAGAGAAGGAGTGATCTGACGGGGGTCTAAATAATCATACTGAACACCATAACCTGACCAAAGAATAAATGATATAAAATAAGTAAAAACAGAGCTGGATTTGCCTCAAAGTAGAGATGCAAAGATGATCACTAAATGCTCTTGAAAAACAAAGAGTATATTTTAAATGCATAGGTGTTGGGCTTTGTCTTCTGAGGCTCTAAGCAACCATGACTATAGCTAAGACCTCTTCACTATCTACTAATGCGATGCTGAGTTGATACTGAAGGGCAGCTGTGATTCTCTTTACCTGGCTGAATCATTTTAGCTTTCTCCAAGCCTTTGATGCATGTGATCATTTTCTCCTGTAATTCAGCTGGTAGCGTCACAGATAACCCTTGGGGGTAGATGAGGTCAGAATCCATTCCTTCAGGTTCCAACCAAACCTGATGAAGACGGTTTGGAAAACGCAAAACCTTTGATTCAATGGATGGACAGTATCTAGAACAAGACAATGAAATTCAAAAATTTAATGAAGCAAACAAAAGAAAGTTGATGTCACTCCTTAAAGTAATGTTCTGTCCTTACCGGGGTCCTCTTGTAGTTTCCTTAATGTGACTATTAAGGTGAAGGTTCTCAAGGACAATCTCATCCACTTTAGGGTTGGTGTGAGTCAAGTAACATGGCAGCTGATCTTCTGGCTAAAATATAGGAAGTACTTAAAACACTGTTTTGCTTCTTTACAAGTTTATCTTTTCCTTAAATAAATTACACACATGCACTTAATTTTACAAACATTAAACCTATGCATAATGCTGAGCACTACTTAGGGAGTATTCTTGCCAAAAAAACCCCAAAAGGTGAACCTAAATTTAAACAAGCCTCCAAATCTACCAGTTTACAGGAAATATAGAAGACAGAAGAACCTATTTAAGGTACCAGAAGGATGAAATCAGAGAAATCCAGAATGTGGGAAATTCTAGAGAACAGATGGCTCAGTTTCTTCCACATACAAATGTGAAGAAGAAAAAAAAAACTGGGGGAAACTGTTATAAGGCATATCATCCAACTCAGTGTATGGTCCTTATTTGGTCCTTGTTTGATAGGTATGATAATGGTATTGCGGTTGGTTTTTACAAAGTTCTCATCTGTTAAAAACATATACCAAAGTATTTATAAGTGATATCTGGTACCAAAGCTTTAAAACCTAGTAAGAAGAAAAGTGTTAAAGAAAGATGAAACAAGAATGCCAGAAAATGTTACTTGTTGAAGCTGACTGATGGACACAGAAATTATACTGTTTTTTTTACTTTCTATAAACTTGAAAATTTATAATAAACAGATTAAGTGTGTATATATATACATATATATATATATGTATATATATATATATTTATACTAAGAAAGTTGCATCACAATTTACATTTTACCAAAGCAAAAATGTAAGTGACTTGCTCAAGACAGTGGAATATTTGGAGCCACTTATTAATAAAACACTTACCAGAAACTAGGACCATCAATTATTAGTCCTCAATTCTAAATACACAATGTTTTTTTAATTCGAAAGATAGGCAAAAAGTATCCTGTACTCTTCAAAAATACCAGTATCATGAAAAACTGAGGAACTGTTCCAGATAAAGAGAAATGACAATTAAATGTAATACGTGATCCTGGATTGGAAAAAAAGGGTTGCTATAAAGAAGAATATTGGGATAATCAGCAAAATCTGACTATGAACTTTATATTAGATAACAGCAATGTATCAATGTTAAATTCCCCAAATTTCATTACTACAATGAGGTTATATAAGAGCATGTAATTGTGCTTAGTTGAAATACATACTGAAGTATTTAGAAGTAAAGAGTCATGATCTCTGAAACTCACCCTCAAATGTTTTGGGGAAAAAAAAGAATAAGAATAAATGTGTGTAAGGTACCTGGGTGGCTTAGTCAGTTAAGCATTTGACTCTTGGTTTTGGCTCAGGTCATGATCTCATGGTTTGTGAGTTCAAGGCCTGCATCAGGCTCTGCACGGAGAGCAGAGAGCTTACTTGGGATTTCTCTCTCTCTCTTCCTCTCTCTGCCTCTCCCTGCATGTGCGCACATGCACTCTCTCTCTCTCTCAAAATAAATAAAATTTTAAAAAAGAATAAATGTGTATATTACTGTTTTATAGATTAAATACATGTATCTATATATTTCTGTATATAGAAAGATAAATATGGTAAAATATTAACAATGGGTGAATTTCAGTGGTTTACAGGAGTTTGTTTTAATGGTCTTGCAATTTTTACATAGGTCTGAAAGTGTTTCAAAAAATTTTAAGTAGGCAAAATTATTGAAGAGATGAAACTTAACAACTTATTGGGAAACACCCAGTTAGCCAAATTAGCTAATCCTTTTAAAGATCATTATTTTGCACCCTAAGTAATAGTGATATAAAGTGAATTGTGAAGAGTAGAAAGAAGGAAGGGAAGAAGAGAGAAAGAAGGAGGGAGGGAAGAAAGAAAGGAAGGCAGGGAAGGGAAGTGAGGAAGGGAGGGAGGGAGGAGGGAAGGTGGAAGAAAGGGAAGAAGGAAGGAAGGGTTATATCCTGCTGTGAATGGCCACTGTCAGCTGTAAAGTTAGATTTTCTTAAATTATCTTACCTTAATCCACACTGTCTCACTGATAAAACTGAATGGTATGGATGGATTATCTGGTGTCTGCTTGTTTAGAATGCTGAAATTAATGGACTCTTTGGCAATTCGGGGTGGAGTCCCAGTCTTCAGTCTTCCCACCACAAACCCCAACTTCTCCAGAGTGTGAGCCAACCCTACGGAAGGCTGATCCCCTAAACGTCCTGCTGGATGCATTTCTAATCCAATTACAATCACGCCTCTCAAGAACGTCCCAGTAGTCAGAACCACACTCTCTGCATGTACTGTGCTTCCATCCGCTAAAGGTTAAGAAAGAGTAAAAAGTGTGCCCTGTTATCAAGGATCAAATTGAAACGTGACTATTTTAAATTAGAATTACAGGGAGGGGCTCCTGGGTGGCTCATAGGTTAAGTGTCAGACTCTTGATTTCCACTCAGGTCATGCATGATCTCATGGCATGGGATCTTGGGGATCAAGACCCTCAAGGGGCTCAATGCTGAGCCCAGAGTCCTCCCTCTCTGCTCCTCCCCCACTCATGCACACACTTATGCACACACTCGTGCGAGCATGTGCATGCTGTCTCTCTCTCAAAATAAACAAACATAAAAAAAAAAGAACTACAGGGACTCCTGGGTGGATCAGTTGGTTGAGTGTCCAACTCTTGGTTTTGGCTCAGGTCACAATCTTGCAGTTTGTGGGTTTGAACCCCACATAGGGTTTCCAGCTGATGGTGTGGAGCCTGCTTGGGGCTCTTTCACCTCTCTCTGTCCCTCCCCCACTCATGGGACTGAAGTCCCAAGGAACATGGGATGATGTAACACAGCAAAGTAGTAAAAAGAAGGCTCAAAATGACATTTGTGCAGAAGGCCCAGAGAGCAATTGCCCTGATTATAGCAGATGGGTTGTAGGGGGCTGGGGAAGTTGATGTCTCTGGGAGGGAAGAATCAAAGAAAAAACAGAATTGATAGATTACTTGACAATTGAGAAATGACAGTTTTTTCCTAATGAGAAAGCTGAACAAGTACACAATTAAAATAAGCAAACAAAAAATAAAGCAAATATTAATCCAAAGCAAAGCAAAGAGGTATATGAAAGGAAACAAACATAATACACTACTTAGCTCTACAATGAATATTTAAAAAATCATAACAATATAAACATAGTATCAACCAAAATTTATGGCATAACTAATTAGAAGGATTGAGGGAAGGAAAATAGGGGATTAAAGAGAACCGCTATAAAAAAGGTTAATAGATAACATCTAATACTGATAATTTAGGGAGTACAAATATAAGAATACTATTTAGAAATATGTAAATACATAGAAACAAAACTGCAGTAGTTAATCTGTAAAGGGAGATAATTATAGAGATAATTGTTTTTTCCATACAAACTTTCAAATTCAATTTGATTTTTGTAAAAATTATGTGCATGTATTATCTTAACGAAAAATTAATTTATAACTCCTGGGGCACCTGGGAGGCTCAGCTGGTTAAGCGTCTGACTTTGGCTTAGGTCATGATCTTGTGGTCTGTGGGTTCGAGCCCCATATTGGGCTCTGTGCTGACAGCTCAGAGCTTGGAGCCTGCTTCAGATTCTGTGTCTTCCTTCCTCTCTGCCCCTCCCCTGTTCACACTATCTCTCGCCCTCTCAAAAATAAATAAACATTAAAAAATATTTTAAAAAATTTGTAACTCCTTTAAATAAAAAACATAAGTATAGTAACATTGTAAACTACAAATTAAAAAAATTTAAAGCAAGAACTAGGAAAAATAGAGGCACTTGGCTGGCTCAGTTGATAAACGTGTGATTCTTGATCTTGAGGTTGTGAGTTCGAGCCCCACGTTCGAGCCCCATGTAGAGATTACTTAAAAATAAAATCTTTAAAAAGAAAAAAAAAAAGAACTAGGAAAAATAAAAATTACAACAGAAGGACCAGGAGAAAAACACATGTATGTAGGCTATAAAGTCTTACTAAGATGGTATAAATGAGCCCAGAATTTGACTAAGCTTCATGAAGGTCAAGATGAAAGGAGGAATATAATTTTTTATACAGTTTTCCTCTAGGAAAATATAATAATTTCCTAGAATAAGCAAAACATCTCCATGCTCTGCTCTAAAATTGTTTTTTCACATGGAGTTTGACACTGTTATTATCATCTATCACCAGTACAAACCTAAAACCACGCCACTGACACGGCATTTCCCAGTGTACTCAGGCTCTGGTTCTGTAAGAATAAGATCTTCTACAGCTCCCTCCTGAACAGTAAGCAGCGGTGTATTTAGGATTTCTTTCTGCCAAAAGAGAATGCAAGTTGAAGCATAACAGTTAAATAATCACTACAGTCTCTCCTGTTTTGATGCCCCATTCTCACCTGCATGTTCTGCTTATAGAGTTTCCTATCAATCTGAGCTCTCAAACCCCAAACAGCCGGTCCCTTACGCCGGTTTAATACTTTGTAATGTACACCAGACTGGTCACAGATTCGAGAACAAAGCCCATCCAAGGCATCAACTTCCCTCATTAAGTGCCCTTTGCCAATGCCACCAAAGGAAGGATTACAGGACATCTGACCTAAAGAGAACAGACCAAATAAATATATGAACATGAGTACATAGTGAGTTTAATAGAGAAATGTCTGTACAAGTGACTAGAATCATCTCATATGATAGATTAAAAAAAAAACCAACAACCCTGAAACAAACACTAGAAAGGAACTTAGAAAATCCCAATGGGATGCAAGAGTTATTCAGGGCATCCTGGAAGACAAACCATTGACTATAGTTTCTTTTAAATCTCTTCCTTGACACATTTTTACTAGTTCATTAGGTTGCCTTTTCCTTTAAAATGTGGTTTTGAAATCCTCACTTCATGAAACCTTCCCAAATCCAGCATACTTTTAAGAAGTCCCTTGGCACTAATTCCCTGCTATAATGAATTATGTCTTCCATAAATGCCATCTGCTGTTTCCTTTTTGCTTATTTTGCAGAAATGATTAAATTATATGAGCTTCCTGAAAGTAGAAACCATACTTTAATCCTTCCCCTTAAATTCCCCTAGTCTGATTTGCAAGTCTAAACTCATAAGGTTTCCTCAAAGGTTTTTAGGGGAGGTGGAGGAGTAGGGAAGTGATCTCAACATCTGTAGGTCTATTGCAGCCACCACCAAGCCATCTACAAGTTTTTATAGTCTCCATAAGCAAGCTGAATAGCACTGTGATTAGGAGTTTGGGTCAGGAATGAGTGAAAGGGATGTGGCTCAGTTCCTAGATCTACCACTTATAAGCTCTGTCATTTTGGGGGCGCCTGAGTGGCTCAGTTGGTTAAGTGTCCAACTTCGGCCCAGGTCATGATCTTGCAGTCTGTGAGTTTGAGCCCGACATTGGGCTCTGTGCCAATTTTTGGATTCTGTCTCCCTCTGTCTCTGCCTCTCTCCCTCTCACAGTCTGTTATCTCTCTCTCTCAAAAATAAATAAATAAACACTATAAGCTCTGTCATTTTGGCAAGTTATCTAATTTTCTCTACTTCAGTTCCCTTCTGTAAAAAACAGAGATGATAGCTACAGTAGATTATTTCCCCCCCTTCAATTCACAATTTTATTTAGGTAAACACTCTGCTATGAGGCTTTGTGCTCAGGGAGTGTGACCTAAACTCAGTAGGAATAAATCTTTAATGATCTAAGTAATCCTGTTTCTACTTGCCAGTGTTTGGGTTAAGAGTGGGAACTAAGTCACGAGGGATGAACTATTGGGGATGAAGTCTCTAGAAACGGGATTTATTTTCCTCTTTAAAAAGATACAGGAGTAGCGGAGGGTGCCTGAGTGACTCAGCTGGTTGAGCGTCCCACTCTTGATTTTGGCTCAGGTCACGATCCCAGGGACGTGGGATCAAGCCCCGTGTTGGGCTCCACACTGAGTGTGGAGTCTGCTTGAGATTCTCTCTCCCTCTCTCTCTCTCTCTCTCTCTCTCTCTCTCTCCCTGTACCCCTCTCCCCAGCTCACACTCTCTCTCTACAATAAAAAAAGGGGTGCCTGGGTGGCTCAGTCGGTTAAGCGTCCAACTTTGGCTCAGGTCATAATCTCACCGTTAGTGACTTTGAGCCCTACATGGGGCTCATTGCTGTCAGCAAAAAAGCCCGTTTCAGATCCTCTGTCTCCCTCTCTATCGCTCTCAAAAAAAAACCACTTTAAAATAAATAAATGAGGGGTGCCTGGGTGGCTCAGTTGGTTAAGCGTCCAACTTCAGCTCAGGTCATGATCTCACAGGTCATGAGGTCAAACCCGCATCGGGCTCTGTGCTGACAGCTCAGAGCCTGAAGCTTGCTTCAGATTCTGTGGCTTCCTCTCTCTCTGTTTCTCTCCCGCTCGAACTCTCTCACTTTCAAAAATAAAGATGAAAAAAAAAAAAAAAAGAATAAACAGGCACACAAGAGCACAAGACTTTTCCATTGTGAAATGCAAAAATAGTTTTCCAAAAAGTATTATTTTCCAGGTTAGTAGAAAATAAAAGACTTTCTGCCTCTAACTTCATTATTGGCAGATATGACTAAATCACATCACGACAATTCTTGTACTCTGCATTCTTACATCAGTTGAACCTTCTAAGTCAAAGCTATCTTTCTGAGGCCAAGTAGAAATATTTAAGATGCTCCACTATATTAAATTACCTTAAAAATGAGATTTTGATTTAAAGACAGATTTGCGATCCACTAAGCTCATCTATAAGAATTATTATCTCTGTAATGTATTTATTTAAAAAGAAAACGGATTGTATTGTACTGGTAAAATAATATGAATATGTGTTTGGATAAGAATCCCTTTATGCTTCACAGAACTACATTACTCATATTTCATGGTCATTTTAGTTCAATAATACTTTTCATTAGAGTTTTGAATTATTATTGAAAGGCAGTATCCAGTCTTTATTTTTTTTAAATGTAAACAACACTGAAATATATCATAAGCAAAGTACAATCTTTTGGGTAATCTTATCAACCCTCTCTAAAAGAATCACTGTTAACAGTGTATGTTTCTCCCCACTTAGCAGCTGAATGGAAATTTTTAAAAAGTACTTCAGTATACAAATATGTGATTTATTCACAATTTTTGCAAAACACAGTTAATATTTCAAGTACTGTTCACTCTTAAGCAAAATGCAGGAGGTAAAAATAGGCATGCATAATTTACAGAATGATGTTTTAGCTAGCATCTATTATGGTGCTCGAGAGAGGTCTTGCTTTAAATTATAGCTGTCCACCCATTGCCTGTTAAGTGTGAAAAAAGCACTGCTAGTTCCTGAGCACAAAATTAGAGGACCAACGCCTCGCAGAGATATAGAATGCAATAAAAAGTATCATCCTTCTCCAAAAGGGCTTCACAAAATCTCGGGAAAAACACAACTGTCGTTTAATAAGTAATTCCTAATAAATGTTAATTCACTCTTTTCCCAAAGCCACAAGCTAGCAAAAGGTAAATGGCAAAAAGGAAATAAGAAGCTATCAGCTCGTATTCTTAAATTTCCCCCCTTTCCCAAGGCACGGCCCCCAACTCCACCTCCACCAACTAACTACTTCGGTGAGCAGCAGCGCAATCCGTGGTCCAAAGAACAGCCCAGTCCAGGGTTCTGGGAAACTCAAATCAGGATAAAACCACAGATACTAGGATTCTCGCTAGCTCTGAGAGAGGGAAGAGTCTGCCCATCCGGGAAAGGGTGAAGGGGCATATTGGAAGCTTGCGTCCTGGGCCATCCTCCACTCTACCCGCGCTCCTCACCGATCGTGTCCACGCGGTGGGTGAGTAGCAGGGTCCGGGAGCCGCAACGAGCAGCAGCGGCGGCTGCCTCGGTCCCGGCATGTCCTCCGCCGACGACTATCACGTCAAACTTCGTAGCCAAGGGCGCCGCGCTGTCACCGCTGAACCGGGCCAACGTAAGGCGCTTTTTGGTGAGGGAAGCCGCGACCCAGAGACCGCAATTTCGGAGAGAAAACATGGCTGGAGAAAGGCCGAGTGTGACTCTAAACCTGACACGAGCTAGGCGCAAAAATTTAGGGTACGAGGGAAAGTCTGCAGGACGCAGCCATCTTTGTTCTGATGTCAGAGCGTCGCAGTCCACGTTCAGCGTCTGCGCTGATTGGGGCTTTGGCGGGACTTTAAAGGCGAAGCGAGACCGGGTTAACAGTGCAGGTGGCACGACCAGTGTGAGCCCGGTTTCGTGGTCCATGGAGGCTTTTGATCACCAATGGCTGTGAATTGGTGGTTCCTACGTGGTCGTTTTTGTGTTTTCTGGAGAGTGGCAGCTCTAATCGCCAGGTGGTCACCTACAGTGATTTTGATCAGTTTGCCTTATCAGATTCTTTGAATTTTCCGATATACTATCACCTGGACTTCTGTTTGATATTACAGAGTAGTCTCTGAATAAGGGTAGATTCGAAAGCAGTTAAAATATATTTGTGGATGAAAGATTCATGATGGCTAAATAGGGGAATGGAATGGTTGAAGGTTAAATGGCCAGCCTTTTGGAAACACATTTTTAAAGCCTTCCTTAGAAAGGAAATCTTAAACTGGTTAGTGAATCAACCCATGTGGCAGTTTTATTGTTCTGGTTATTAAAATATATCGAATACATAATTTTGTTGTCTTACTACGTTAACAATAGCATTCGTTATACACAATTTAAACCTTACAGAAATAAAACTTTGTTAAAAAAAGAAGCAAACTGAAAAATAATATAATCATAGTATTATATGTGCAAAATAATAGTAGCATTAGTATTTGTATCTTAAAAAGCTAGGAGGCATTGGCAACAAAATGCTGACAATGATCACAGAGATGGGGATTAGAAGAGCTGACGGCAGTTATGGGTTCTTTAACTCTCAATGTATTCTGGACTCCGTGCCATGGATATATAAATCTATCACATTTTAACCATAATTTATGTAATTAACTCCAATTACTGGGCATTCGGATTGTTGATAATTTTTTAAAATTTTTTAATGTTTATTATTGTTGAGAGAGACAGAGTGTGGGGGAAGGGCAGAGAGACAGGGAGACAGAGAATCCCAAGCAGACTCTGTGCTGTCAGTACAGAGCCTGATGTGGGGCTCAAACTCACAAGTTGTGAGATCATGCCAGAGCCAAAACCAAGAGTTAGACGCTTAACTGACTAAGCCACCTAGGTGCCCCGGACTGTTTATAATTTTTAATGTTATGAATATCGTTGTACATACATCTCTTTAATTTTATGGGACTCTTTCTATAATGAAGATACTGGGTAAAAGGATTCCTCAATGTTTAAATTATTGATGATGGCTAAATTAGCCTTCTGAAAGCTTTTGGTCAGGTGCATTAACAGTGTAAGAGTATTTCATTAATACTGTAGCCAGGACTGGATTTTAATTAAGTTTTAAGTGTAAATAGGCAAGAAGATGGATACTGTATGTGTGTCCTTCATAGTCATATCTTGACACATTTTTTTTTTTTTTTTGTATTCTAAGACATTAAGCTATTCTGATTTTCCTCCTATTTTTCTGGCTACTCCTTCTCAGTATATTTTTCTGGTTCCTCCTCCTTGAGCACTGTGCTCAAGCCTAAGGGCACAACCAAACCAATCTCTAAACCCCAACTTTAGGGCTCTATCTCCTGAGCCCATCCCCAATACTAACTCTGTAGCATTCTGGGGTCCAATCTGGAGACAAAAATCACACAGTAGGTATTTAATATAAGAAAAATTGACTATACTGGGATGCCTGACTGGCTCAGTTGGTAGAGTATGCAACTTTTGATCTTGGAGTTGTGAATAAATAAATAAATAAATAAATAAATAAATAAATAAATACTCTTAAAAAAAAAAAGAGCAAAATAAAAGAATATAAGATATAAGGAAACTCTATATAGTACTCTAGGGCTGAGGGAGAGTACCCAAGTAAGAATAAATTCAAAAAGGGTTCAGACCTCAATTGCAGAAGGCCTTCAGAGAATACGGGCTACATAACACAGGGGGCTTGCAGAGGGAGCAACAGCACTATGTGGACCTCCTGGCCACAGGCTGACTGCACACAAGGCTTGAGGAAGGATCAACTTCTTGGTGTGTGACCTTCTGGACCACAGGCAACTTATGCAGGCCAGGCAGGGATCTTGGTTCCCCTGTCCAGTAACTTGTAGACAGGTTATGGCCAGGCCAAGGTTGCAACGTCCTAGAGGGATCACTTTCTGGGTCTGTGGCTGGGGTAGGCTCTACCAGATGTTCTCACACTCACTAGTCTGTCCTTTCCTTGCAACCCCCTTCCACTCCTCCACTATGTTGGAAAGTGTCTTACAGTGTCCTCCTGCAACCTCTCCTGAGAAAGGTTAACATAGTGGACACTTGAAAAGAGAAATGCTGAAAGGAATTCTGTCACTTATTGGATAGCATATCTCGAAGGGTATATTAAGCCCTTGTCTGAAAAGCAATAAGTTGATAACTGACACAACATCTTAAGCTTCACCAGTTCTTGCCACACTTGCTGTTGTTTGAACAACTAGGCATAGTCTCCCCTTAGGTGCTTTGCATTAACTTTTTCTTCTGCCTGGAACATTCTTCTGGGTATCCCCTCCTTGAAATCTTTGCTCAAATGTCACTCTCCCAGTATCTTGGTATTGTACCATTCCTCATTCCTGATCCCTCTTGCACTGTTTTTTTTTTCTTTTTAAATTTAAGTTTATTTTTTTGAGAGAGAGAGAAAGAGAGAGAGAGAGACAGCAAGTGCAGGAGGGGCAGAGAGAGAATCCCAAGCAGGCTCCACACTGCACATAGACCGGTGTGGAACTTGAACTCACCAACCGTGAGTTCAAATCTCTTGGCTTTTCCTATGAGATAATGTCCAAGATCCGTATCAAGACCCAACTAAAAAGTCATTCCCTCTATGATCCAGACACTGCTGCAGCAAGATTAAGCAAGGATCAAAACTTTCTCCTGTGACAGGTCAGTAGCAAAGATATGTGATTCTGGCCTGGTGGATTGTTGCTTACACATTTTTGGTTAAGCAAACATGAGTGGACTTTCGAAGATTTGGAAATAGCTGGAGGACAGCATTAAGCTAACTGTAGAGTCATTTACAGGATTCCATGATAAGCAGCTGGAGCCCCTGGAGGAGAAAAATAGAATCATAGAGCAGAGGTCTTCAGAATGAGGTCAGTATACCCCTGGGCATCCTGGAAGACTGCCCAAGTGCACTTGCAGTTTTAAGGAAATGGATTTCCATATTTCAACTACCATTTTACTTTTCCCTGAAATTGGTCTGCTTGAGAACAAGCCTGACTACACAATAGTCCTCCTTCCATTTTATAAAAGAAAAAAAAACACGTTTGTCACGTCACAATTCAAACTAGGGCTCATTGCCCTAGAGCAAAAAAACATAAACAAAAGCAAAAAAATGTCTTTGTATCAAAGAGGATCTATCAAAATACTGATTTCAGGAAAACCTTTTCACAGAGTCATCAAGGCATTTTTGTCCATTGACAGATGAATGGATAAACAAAATGTGGTATATACTTACAGTAGAAATATCCAGTCTTAAAAAGGAAGGCTAGGGGAGCCTCAGTGGCTCAGTCAGTTGAGCGTCTGACTTTGGCTCAGGTCATGAACTCACCCCTCCTGAGTTCAAGCCCCATGTCGGGCTTTGCACTGATAGCCTGACAGCATGGAGCCTGCTTCAGATTCTCTGTCTCTCTCTCTCTCTCTCTGCTTCTCCCCCTCCTGCACTCTCTCTCAAAAATAAATAAACATTAAAAAATTGTTTTAAAGTAAAGCTGACAAATGCTACAGTATAGATAATATGGATAAACCCTTGAGGACATTGTCTTAACTGAAATAAGCCAGTCACAAAATGACAAATACTGTATCATTCCACTTACATGAGTTACCTAAAGGAGCCAGATTCATAGAGACAGAAAGTAGAAGGGTGGTTGCATGGCTAGGGAGAGGGCAGGAATCAGGAGTTATTGTTTAATGGGAAGAGTTTCAATTTTATAAGATGAAGAGTTGGGGAAATGGATGGTGGTGATGATTGCACAACAATGTTAATGTGTTTAATGTCACTGCATTGTACACCTAAAAATAGTTAGGATGGTTTTTTAAAAAATCAATCAAAGCACTCTAAACCCAGGGGGTTCCTGTCTAATATTTATTTATGCAAAGGGCTTGGCTTTAGAAATAGATATTTGAAAGCCTGTATGGAGAACTCTGGAATCACAATGGCCAAAGCAGCATGGATTATTTAAAATGTAAGTGTCATTTTTTAAAAATGTTAATTTATTTATTTTAGAAAGAGAGAAAGACAGAGAAAACAAGTGGAGGAGGGACAGAGAGAGAGGGAGACACAGAATCAGAAGCAGCATCCAGTCCTGAGCTGTTAGTGCACAGCCCAAAGTGAGGCTTGAACTCATGAACCATGAGATCCTGACCTGAACAGAAGTCAGAGGCTTAACCAACTGAGCCACCTAGGCACCCCTAAGTGCCATTAAAGAGAGAGAGAGAGAGAGAGGAAGAAAGGAAGGAAGGAAGGAAGGAAGGAAGGAAGGAAGGAAGGAAGAAAGAAAGAAAGAAAGAAAGAAAGAAAGAAAGAAAGAAAGAAAGTCTACTTATTGAGAGAGAGAGAAATAGCAGAGAAGGGGCAAAGAGAGAGGGAGAGAATTCCAAGGAGGCTCAGAGCCCACTGCAGGGCTGGATCTCACAAAGTCTGAGATCATGATCTGAGTGGAATACTGTATCCATCAAGACTCAGATGCTTAACGGACTGTGCCATCCAGGCGCAAGTGCCAATTTTTTTATGGGATTTGAGAACCAATGGGTAAAATTCACGGATAAGAACTACACAATTTAAGACTGTGTGAGCTTTCAAAAAGTCAAATAAAATGAAATATTTATTCCAATTGCAGTTCTCAATTCATTCCCACCTTGTAAAAGTTGAACATTTCCTATTTCTCGTTACTAAAAAAGAACCCTCACTTAAACTTACATTTAAAGTTTCTCAGTCGGGGCGCCTAGGTGGCTCAGCCGGTTAAACGGCTGACTTTGGCTCAGGTCATGATATCACCGTTTGTGAATTCAGATCCCTCCCCTTCTCTCTGCCCCTCCCCTGCTGGTTCTCCATCTCTCTCAAAAATAAAATTAAAAAATTTTATTAATAAAAAAATAAAAAGTTTCTCTGCCAACTTCAATGTGCAAGAAGGTCTGTAGTTCTCCAAAAATTCTTTGAGGCAGGAAGCGAGCAAATCCGTCAAACTTTGTTTCAAAGCTCCGGAAAGTGTTTTCTGCTTCCCTCCGCTTTAGCGTGCTTTCCCGCCCAGCCACGTCGCTTGTACTGCCGGGTGAGAAAGTTAGCATCTTTCGCACCACCGTGGGCGGGGCGTAGCTCCCAGGGAACTCCCAGCGTTCACCCAGGGTGCGTGCTCCCCGCCCTGTTTCCTGCGTTCCCGCCAGATTTTTAAGTTTCATTTCTCGCTCTGACTGCTGGCTTCTCCAACCTCTGACTGCTGGCTTCTCCAACCTCGGCCTTTTCGCGAAGCCGAGTCTCCCGGCTTTCGGGGAGCAGAGAGCGCCAGCCATGGATCACCGGGGCGGAAAGGCCACGAGGACAGCTTCAAAGGCCGCGACCGCTACCTCCAAGATTTCGGCTCAGGGAGTGAAGGGTCTCCGGGAGGAGCCCAGCGAATCTCCGTTCGCCCCTGGGGCTACCCGACCCAACTCACGGAAGTGCGGCGCCGTCGGGGCATCGGGATCCCTGCTGAGGAGTAGCATCCCCGGTTCCCCGGAGAGACCCCAGGTACGCGCGCGGGGTGCCCGCGCCAAAAAGGCGCTTCTGGAGGCTGAGGACGCGGTGGAGGGGCAGGCGGTTCCGGCGGCGAAGCTGGAGCCTCCGGCGGCGGGGCCGCCCCTTTCCAGGGCTAGTTCTCGCCGCAGGGGCAGCGCGCGCGCCGCTGGGGAGCACAGACCCCCGCCAGAGCCCATGGAGTTTCCCAGCCCTGGCCCGCTAGTTTCAGCTTCGGGGGCGGCGCCCGGCGGCTGGAATCCCCGGGCGGTGCTAGACAAATTGAGGCTGAGGCGCCAGGAAATCTCATTGGCGGCTGAGACTGTGAACAAGGTTGTGGACCACCTGCTGCGGGGCTTGAAGAGCTGTGATTCCGAATTCAAAGACGTCGGGCTGCTGCGCACCGGAAGCTACTACGAGCATGTGAAGGTGAGCCGTCCAGCACCTCCCCTCCGGTTCCCGCGGCTAGCTGGGCCCATTTTTCCTCGTCCCTCTCCCCAGCCTGTCGGATAGTCCCAACTCCCACGTTCCCTCACTTCCCTTCGAAAGTAACTCAGACACTGTTGTTCTCTTGTGGCCTGTGACATAGTTGTACCCCAAAAGGGGAACAGTTGCTCGTTTCTCCATCTATACATCCCACGAATATACAGCTAGCTTCGTTGCCAGCTCTTGTCAAGACCCTGCTGTTGGGGGAATTCAAATATATGGATTCATTCATGCAAGCAGCTTTGTACTGAGTTTCTGTAACAGTGCTATACTTGGTGTTCCCTAGTCAAATTCTGAGTTGGATAATTAGGAGTGGTCTGAAAAATTCCACAAAATTAGTATATCTGAGAACATTTTCCTATGGGAAAAACTGCATAGGAAAAACATCTTCCAGCTGCTCCCAGCTTCCTCTCTCCCCAGTTTCTTATACAGATGTCATAGGAAGCTCACAGTGAGTGATGTTCCTTATTTTTTATTTTTTTAAACGTTCATTCAGTTATTAGACAGAGTGTGAGCAGGGGAGGGGCAGAGAGAGAGGGAGACGCTGAATCCGAAGCAGGCTTCATGAAGGCTCTGAGCTGTCAGCACAGAGCCCGATGCGGAGCTCAAACTCACAAACTGAGATCATGACCTGAGCTGAAGTCCGAGGCTTAACCGACTGAGCCACCCAGGCACCCCGTTGAGTGATGTTCTTTAAAAATTAAGAGAAAATCTATAGATACTAAAAAAGCGTACTCCCTAAATACACATCCAATGTGATTGTTTTTAAGTATGTATTCCACATCCCATTTGTGTGTGGCTGAATTATCTTCATTCCAGTATGAATTGAAGATTTAGGAACAGGTTCCTGACTGGAGTTTGTTTCCTGACCGGTGACAGATTTCTAGTTGTGTTTTGGCTTAAACTGTCAGATTTTTCAGGGCTGGACCGTGCACCTCTGTTAGATCTGTATAAGATCTTAGGAGTAGCATGAACAGAAACTGGGGCTGAGAATATTTCCTTATTAGGTAATTGTAATTTATTTTAGAGTTACGTATTGGCTTTATTCAGTTAACTGCTCTCCAGAAGTAGATGATTATTAAACTCTAGATTTAGGATTTAGGATTATAAACTCTTAAGATAGCAAGCCAAATATTGTGCATCTTTGTATCTCTAAGCCTTAACACATAGCAAGCATTCAAGCAAATGAATGAATGAATGTGCTCAAGAAGAAAAGATGGATGGTCTCTCTTAACACCTCTGCCTTCTCAGGGTAGCAGATTCAGATTTCATTCCCATTATAAGCATTTAACCTGATAGCTTTCAGTGAAATTAAACCTTTCATATATTTTTTGTTTTGACTGCCACCTAGATTTTAAACTCCATTGTCACAGAACGTTTTACATAAATTGTAGCTTAAACAGCTGTTCATTTCATTGGTGTGGACTCAGTGATGTTTTTGTTTATTGTCAAAAAGACAGTGTATGTATCAGTCTTTGAATCTTAAACTCTTTTAGCACTGAAGACTTTATAATTCCATCTAAAAGTTTTTTGAAAGCCAAGTGAGCAAAACTTTCATTAGATTGTCTTAAGTATGATTCTTCGAGAGAGAGAGCGAGAGAGCGAGCGTGTGTGCACAAGAGAAAGAGAGCAGGGAGAAACAGAGAATCCCAAGCAGGCTCTGCACTGTCAGCCTGGAGCTGGTCTCAGGGCTTGAACTCCAGAACCATGAGGTCATCACCTGAGCCAAAGTCAAGAGTCAGTCGCTTAACGGGCTGAGCCACCCAGGGGGCCCATTAAGTGTAATTCTTATTGTATAAGTATCAATCTGTTCAATTATATGGATGGGATAATAAGACTTAAAAAGAATGATTATTTTTAGAGAACGTGCACACATGGGGGAGGGGCAGAGAGAGAGGGAGACAGGATCTGAAGCAGGCTATGTATGCATTGACACCAGAGAGCCTGATGTGGAGCTCAAACCCATGAATTGTGAGAACATGACCTGAGCTGCAGTTGGATGTTTGACTGAACCACCCAGGCAGAATAAGATGTTTAAAGAACAGTTTCCAATCAGGGGTGCCTGGGTGGCTCAGTCAGTTAAGCGTCCAACTTCGGCTCAGGTCATAATCTCGCAGTTCATGAGTTCAAGCCCCACGTCAGGCTCTGTGCTGACAGCTCAGAGCCTGGAGCCTGTTTCAGATTCTGGGTCTCCCTCTCTCTTTCTGACCCTCCCCCGTTCATGCTCTGTCTCAAAAATAAATAAACGTTAAAAAAAATTTTTTTTTAAAAAAGAACAGTTTCCAATCAGAGCCAGTCTCCTTTTTTTTTTTTTTTTTTAAGTAAGCGCTATAATCCCATGGGGCTTAAACTCAGGACCCTGAGATCAAGAGTCCAACACCCAACCAACTGAGCCACCCAGGTGCCCCAATGTTTTTTTTATAAAGTTTTATTTAAGTAATCTCTACACCCAGCATGGGGCTTGAAGTTACAACCTCAGATCAAGAGTCATATGCTCTTATGACTGAGCCAGCCAGGTGCCCTGTCTTTTTATTAAAAAAATTTTTTTTTAATTTTTTTGATGTTTATTTTTTAGAGAGAGAGAGAGAGCGCGAGCACAAGTGGGGAGGGGCAGAGAGAGAGGGGGACACAGAATCCAAAGCAGGCTCCAGGCTCTGAGGTATCAGCACAGCGCCTGATGTGGGGCTCGAACCCACAAACTGTGAGATCATGACCTGAGCCGAAGTCGGCCGCTTAACCGACTGAGCTACCCATGTGCCCTGCCCCTCCTTTTTAAAATCATGCACTGATGGAAGAAATGGAATGAAGTTTGTTTTATCTAAAACATGTATTGATTTTTAAAAACTGATTATAAAAGATATATATATATATATATATATATATATATATATATATATATTCATTGTAGAGTTGATTCAGTGCCTGGCTCTAGCAGTTAATCCTCTAGCAGGCTCCCATGGCTATTCCCACCTACATACCACTTTTCTCAGCCTTTTCCATACTCACCCCTCTTCCATGTTGATGTCCTTGGGAAATTAGGAAAAGGATAAAGAAGAGCAATATTATTCCTGTTTATTTTATTCACTGTTATCATTTTGGTATATTTTCTTCTGTTATGCATACACTTGGATTTCAAAATTGGATTCCAAACTCTTTCTAATTGTTAAAAGGATAGATACAAAATATACCTCTCAGTAATTTATTTACTTGGTTCCATATTGACACATTTTTATTCATATATTTTATTGTAATATTGTCAAGTTCTAGATGAAATTTGGAAGATTTCTTATAGAAATTCTCTGTGTAATTGCCATTCTATAATATTCTCTTTGCCTCTTTGCATTATACTAATCATATAGTTTGGGCTGAGTGAAAGGTTATATTGAAATCAAATAATTGTCGGGGCGCCTGGGTGGCTCGGTCGGTTAAGCGTCCGACTTCGGCTCAGGTCATGATCTTGCGGCCCGTGAGTTCGAGCCCCGCGTCGGGCTCTGTGCTGACCGCTCAGAGCCTGGAGCCTGTTTCAGATTCTGTGTCTCCCTCTCTCTCTGCTCCTCCCCTGTTCATGCTCTGTCTCTGTCTCAAAAATAAATAAACATTAAAAAAAATTAAAAAAAAAAAGAAATCAAGTAATTGTAGTGGTTTTAGCCAGTGGTACATTAACCAGTAAAGAAATAAACTTCAACCACATGCAACAACATGAATGAATCTTACAAACATAATGTTGAACAAGAAAAGAGGAAATAAAGGAATACATAGAGCCCATGTAACAAAGCAGGAAAAAGAAAAGATGCTTAAGATCAGAAAAGGAGTAATAAAACTTACCTATGCAGATGACTTTATTGAATTTTTGTACAAACTATTAGAAATACCATTGATCCTTGAACAACACGGGCTAGGGGCACCAACCCTTCCCCACCCATGCAGTTAAAAATCTGTGTATAACTTTTGAGTCCCCAAAAACTTAACTACTAAGAGTCTACTGTGGACTGGAAGCCTTTTTGATGAACAGTATGAATAATACATACTTCGTATGTTACATGTATTATATACTGTATTTTACAATAAAGTAAGGAAAGAAATATTAAGAAAGTCGTGAGGAAGACACAATTCATTTACAATACTGTACTATTTTTTTTAAAAAGCAACAAAAACATGTATAAGTGGACCTACCCAGTTCAAATCTGTGTTACTCAACTGTTATCAGTGAATTTATCAGGGTTACTGGATACAAAGTCAGTAAACAGAAATCAAAGTACTTCAATAGTCTAACAACAACAAAAGTGCAAATGAAATGTAAAAATACCATTTAAATAGCATCAAGAACATCAAATATTTTAGGAATAACTTGCTAAAGATGATAAAAATTTCAAAACATTGCTGAGTAAATTTGAAAACGGACTAAATAAATGGAAATCTATATCATGTTCAGTTTTCCTCAAGTTGATCTGCATAGATTCAATGCAGTTCAGTCAAAATCCCATCAATTTTTTTGTTTAAATTGACAAGCTAATTATACAATTTATGTGGAAATGCAAAGGACCTAGAATAGCCAAGACAGTTCTAAAGGAGAAAATGTTGGAGGATTTCCTTACCAAGGAGCAAGACTTACTATAAAACTACCCTAATTAAGCAGTTATTATTGGTGCAATGATAGATAAATAGGCCAGTTGAGTAGAAAGTCCTGAAACAGACCTGCATATATAATTCAATTCAATATAAAATATATGCAGTAGTGTAATTCAATGGGAGAAAGGATGACTTTTTTCAGTAATCAGTATTGGGTCAATTGTATATACTTGACACCCACCTACTACACATGATACACAAAAATTAATTGAAGATGTATAATAGGGCACCCAGGTGGCTCAGTCAGTTAAGCATCCTACTTTGGCTCAGGTCATGATCTCACTGTTCGTGAGTTCGAGCCCTGCATTGGGCTCTGTGCTGACAGCTCAGAGCCTGGAGCCTGCATCAGATTCTGTGTTTCCTTTGTCTACCCCTCCGCTGCTCATTCTCTCTGTCTCTCTCTCTCTCTCTCTCTCTCTCTCTCTCAAAAATGAAGAAACATTAAAAAACAATTTTAAAGATATATAATAAACCTAAAGATGAAAGGCAAAACAACAAAGTTTCTAGAAAAAACATTGAAGAATGTCTTCATAATAATAGGATGTACAAATATTTCTTAAACAGATACTCTCTGTTTGTACAAAAACAGATACTTAAACATATACTCTCAATATGTACATATGACAAAGGACTAGTACAAATCAGTAAGAAAAAGATAGACAAACCAATTTAAAATTGAGCAAAAGACTTGAATAGATGCTTTAGTATATAATCCAAATAGCAACAAACACAAAAGACGTTCAACATCATTAATCATCAGGAAAATGTAAATTAAAACCATGATGTGATTCTACTACACATGTATCCACTAGAATGGCTAAAATTTTTAGACTTGAGAATTCCATCTTGGAGAAGATGTGGAGCAACTGAAACTCCCTTACCTTGATAAAGGGAGGATACATTGGTACAACCCTTTTAGAAAATTGACACTTTCTTTGAAAGTTAAAGACATGCTTATCCTGTGGTCCAGCAGTTCTGCTAGGCATATACACAATAGAAATGAGTGCTCATGTCCACCAAAAGGCATATATAAGAATGCTCAGAACAGCTTTGTAATAGTTAAAAGCTGGAAATGACCCAAATACTCACAACAGAATAAGTAAGTGTATTGTGATAAATTGCATTAATTCAATGGAATGTTTCATAAGATGAAAAAGAACAAACTACCAATACATGTAACAAGTAAATCTCATAAACATGTTAAGTGAAAGAAGTCACATGTAATAGAGTACATTTTATATGATTCAGTTTATATGGTGTTTCCAAACAGGTGAACCTCATCTATGTTGTTAGAATAGTAGCTACTCCATGGGGCACCTGGGTGGCGCAGTCGGTTAAGCGTCCGACTTCAGCCAGGTCACGATCTCGCCGTCCGTGAATTCGAGCCCCGCGTCGGTCTCTGGGCTGATGGCTTGGAGCCTGGAGCCTGTTTCTGATTCTGTGTCTCCCTCTCTCTCTGCCCCTCCCCCGTCCATGCTCTGTCTCTCTCTGTCCCAAAAAAATAAAAACGTTGAAAAAAAAAGTTAAAAAAAAAAAAAAAAGAATAGTAGCTACTCTTGGTGGAGGGTTTCTGAGAGTGAATGGGAATAAGAGAACTTTCTGTGCTCTGTGGATGAGAACAGGGTAGTGCCCACAAAGTTCACAGTTCCTTTTGGGATTCAGCCATTTTTCTTGAATAAAGCCTCCCTGGATTGTTGCAAGCCTTTGGTTAATTTACAGACCTGAAAAATTGAATTGACCATTTCTGCCCATGTTCTTGTTGCTTTTATGGAAGAGTGGATTTTCAGAGGCTCTTAATTCATTCCCACTGATGTCACTTCCAAGTGTTTGACCCTCATATTATACCCTAGTCAGCTTAGGCTGCCATAACAAAAATACTTTAAACTGAGTGGCTTAAACAACACAAATTTCTTAGAGTTCTAGAGGCTGGAAGTCCAAGATCAGAGTGCTAGCATGGTTAGGTTTTGGTGGGGACTCTTCCTGGCTTACAGACAGCCACCTTGTCCCTGGGTCCTCATTCTGTTCTTTATGTGTGGGCAGTGAGAAAGGGATCTCCCTCCTTCTCCTCCTCTTCCTCCTCCTCTGAAGGCCACCAATCCTATTAGATTAGAACCCTACCCTCATGATCTCATTTAACCTTAATTAACTCCCAAAAGCCCTGTCTCCAAGTACAGTCACATTTGGGGCTAGGGCTTCAATATATTAATTTTTGGAGGACACAATTTGGTATACAGGACAGTACATCTCAATTTGGACTAGCCATGTTTCACATGGTCACTAGACATATAGGTACCTTCTTGAACAGTACAGTCCAATAGCTGTACTTGAAGCATGCTCCTGACTAATGAAAGATTTGTGGCTTTTTAAATTTTATTTATTTATTTTTTAAATGTGTATTTATTTTGGGAGAGAGAGAGAGAATACGCACATGTGTGCACGTGGGAGGGGCAGAGAGAAAGGGAGAGAGAGAGTATCCCAAGCAGGCTCCGAGCTGTTAGTAAAGAGGCCAACATGGGGCTCAATCCCACAAACCATGAGATCATGACCTGAGATGAAATCAAGAGCCTGACGCTTAACCAACTGAGCCACCCAGTCTCCCCCTGTGGCTTTTTAAATATTTTATTTTATTTTATTTTATTTTATTTTATTTTATTTTATTTTAGAGAGAGAACATGAGTCAGGGAGAGGGGCAGAGGGAGAAAGAGAATCTTAACGTGGGTCTCAATCCCATGACCCTGGGATCATGACCTGAGCTGAAATCAACAGTCAGATGCTCAGCCAACTGAGCCACCCACATGTCCCTTTGTGGCATTTTTAATATAAGAAAAATGATCATTTATTATAATTGCTGATTCATTTATTATTGTGAGGATGAAAAAGATTCTTTGATGCTCCTAAAATGCTGTGGTTAAAGACACTATGAGTTGGAACTAACACTCACTTGGGTGACCAGAAACTATAACGAGAAGGCCTTTGCTCAACTAGCCAGCACATGGCTACACACATTTTTTTAGACACACTGTGACAAGAGGGTGGCTGGAGTGTGTGTCTTGCCACATAAAAAATAGCACTTAAAGGTTTTTAATTTTATTATTCTGTAATTTCAGAAAAAAACTGGTACAGATTTTTAAAGCTTGCATGATATCATTTAAAATTATTCTAAATTATAAAAATAATGCATACTCTTGGTTTTATTTTTTTATTTTTAAAAAATTTTTTCTTAACGTTTATTTATTTTTGAGACAGAGAGAGACAGAGCATGAACAGGGGAGGGGCAGAGAGAGAGGGAGACACAGAATCTGAAACAGGCTCCAGGCTCTGAGCTGTCAGCCCAGAGCCTGACACAGGGCTCAAACTCACGGACCGTGAGATCATGACCTGAGCCGAAGTCAGACGCTTAACCCACCGAGCCACCCAGGTGCCCCACATACTCTTGGTTTTTAAAAAAGGGTATGGAGGGGCGCCTGGGTGGCGCAGTCGGTTAAGCGTCCGACTTCAGCCAGGTCACGATCTCGCGGTCCGTGAGTTCGAGCCCCGCGTCAGGCTCTGGGCTGACGGCTCGGAGCCTGGAGCCTGTTTCCGATTCTGTGTCTCCCTCTCTCTCTGCCCCTCCCCCGTTCATGCTCTGTCTCTCTCTGTCCCAAAAATAAATTAAAAAAAAAAAAAAAAAGGGTATGGAACCTACCAACCAAAGCAACAATGCTCTCTTCGCTCCACCAGTCCACTCCCAGAGGGTATAAATATTAGGGATCTTGCTTTTCAGAGTGGGGGTTTTAAGCAGAAATTTCAAGAAAAAAATTGTGTTGCTTGGAAAATATTCACAAGCGAGTATTTTTTACTATTTCTTAGATTTCTGCTCCTAATGAATTTGATATTATGTTCAAACTGGAGGTCTCCAGAATTCAGCTAGAAGAGTATCGCAACAGTGGTGCATATTACTTTGTGAAGTTCAAAAGAAATCCTAAAGGAAATCCTCTGAGTCCGTTTTTAGAAGGGGAAATATTATCAGCTTCTAAGATGCTGTTGAAGTTTAGGAAAATCATTAAGAAAGAAATTGAAAACATTGAAGGTAAGAATTTTGACTTTTGATTCTTTTTTGAAAACTTTATTTATTTATTTTGAGAGGGGGAGAGAAAGAGACAGAGAGAGAGGATGCTCATGTGTGTGCTCAGGGGAAGGACAGAGAGAAAGAGAGAGAATCCCAGGCTTCAAGTTGTCAGTATGGAGCCTGACTCAGGGCTTGATCTCAAGAACTGTGAGATCATGACCTGAGCTGAAACCAAGAGTTGGACACTCAACTGACTGAACCACCCCGGTGCTCCTTGGCTTTTGATTCTTAAAGGTCTAATTATACCTACTAATTGCCAATGTACACTCCTCTCATGATCTTTTTTGTCTCCCCACATCAGAGAGGTAAAGTGCCTACTTCATAACAGGGCTTGAGTGAGGCACATGTCTGTCACACAGCAGCTTGGACACCCAGTCATCACACTAATGAACTACAAAAGGATCCTTTCCTGATCTTTCTTAACCTCCTTGTTGACCACTTCTTCTTAGAAACAACTCTTTGCTCTTGATTTTAGTTACTATATTTTCTTGGTGTTCTTCCTAAAGGTTGATTTGTTCAGTTTGGTTTTCATTGGATATTCACTGAATGGCTGCCTGTGCCACTGGTTACATGTGATTGCATGAAATCCCCTCTTGAAGCTTGTAAACACAAATTACATTAAGTGCTCTGAAGGGAATGAACTGGGAGAAGTAGTAGCAACTGGGATGGAGTAAGACCCCAAGGCTGAAGAGAGCTTGGCAAGTTAAAGGAACAAAAAGAGGCCTGTGTGGACAAGGGGAAGAGTGACATGAAATGCAGTTGAAGAGGTGGCCAGGGACCATACTGCAAGGACTTGTAGATCCTGGAAATGAATTCAGATTGATACCATGTTCATTGAGAAATCAAGTTTTAATTAGGGAGTGATGATTTGCTTTGTATTTTTAAAAGTTTACTCTGGCTTCTCTGGAGAAGGTATTATAAAAAGGCAAATAAAAAAAAGGAAAGAAAAAGGAAGACATTGAAGTAATTCAGGTGAAAGATAGTGGTGGCTTCGATGGAGGTGGGAATGGAGAGAAGCAGACACATCCAAGCTATAGCAATGCTTACTTCTGGATTAAGTGTAGGGGGTTCAAGAGGATTGAATTAAAGAAGGCCTCCAGGTTTCTGATTGAGCACCTGTGTGGATTGATTGTGCCCTTTTCTAATGGGAAGGACTGAGAAGGAATGTATTTTAGGGTATGGATTAGGAGTTTTTGGCTTTGGAGATTTTAAGTTAGAGATTCCTGTGATACGTTGAAGTGAGTGTATCAAGTATGTAATTGGATATGGGTTTGAAGTTCAGAGGATATGTTTGGGCTATATGTAAACACATAAATGGCATTGGCAGTGGATGAGACCACATAGGCAGAGAGCATTGATTAATTTATTCATGAATCAGTATTCATTGATCATCGAATGTGCCAGATGTTCTAGGTGTTTGGGATATAGTAATGAACAAATAAATGAAGATCCTCACCCTTCTGTACCTTAGTTATGTAGGGACAGACATATAATTCATAACAAATGGAAAACATAATTATCTTCACTACTAGAAAGTAGTAAGTCCTGTGGTGAAAAGTGTTGGCAATAGGATGGGGAGGGGGAGTTGCAGTGTTAAGCAGAGTGGCAAGAAGAGGATCCCATTAGAGGTTGAGAAGAGAAGGAGCAAAAGGAGACTAAGTGCAGAATGAGTGGTCAGTGTGTAGAGTGCTACTGACATTTGGAAAACCACTGGATTTAGTCTTCAGTTTTGTGGGAGTTGGTAACTTGGACTTAGCAGTTTCACTGGGGTGTGTGTAGGCATATCTTTACAAAGTTTCAGCTGTAAAGGACATAGAAAGGTGAGTAAGCATGGGGCAGAGGTAGGTTGGGTCAAGAGAGGCATATTTTAGAATGAGAGATACTGGAATCCTTTGTATAAAGACAGGAATGATCCAGTAGGGAGGGGGTACCCACTGATGGAGGAGAGAGGGAACAGTTGAAAAAACAAGGTAGTTAAGAAGGTAAGAAAGAAGGAATCCAGACACCATGTGCAGGGGTAGCCTTTGAAAGGGGGGGTGTATGCTTCCTCAGTAGTAATAGGAGGGTAGAAGGATATAATGGGTAAAAAGTGGGTAGTTTTACAGATTTAGTGATAGCAAAATGAGGGCATTCTCCAGGATTTTCTCCTTGGTCCTCTTTCTTCTCTCTCATTATGGTCCCTTCCAGAAGTCTTATCTGGGAGTAGTCTCTAACTATTGCTTGTATACCTCCCAATCCCAAAGCCAGTATCTCTCATCTAGAGATACTGAATTTCTGACCACCAAAGCCACTGGCCCAGTAGCCATCTCCTGTTGGGTGTTCTCCAAACACCTAGAGCTCAGTGTGTCTAAAATGAAATACATCTCAGCCCAATCTTTCTTCCTTTTGATTATTTCATATTGAAGAATCAAATCGACATCATTCATTTCTCAGGCCAAAATCCTGGGATGGCATTCCGGACTTCTACCTTCTTCCTTACAGATTTAGTCCATCTACTAGTTCTGTTGATTTGAACCTCTTTAATTCCTCTCACTTCTGCTACTTGTGTCTTTAAAAAAAAATAATACAATCTCTATATACTGTTGATTTTTGAACAACAGGACAGTTAGGGGCACCACCCCACATAGTCGAAAATCTGTGTATAATACACATAATAATCTATGTATAACTTAACAAAAAATACACATAATGATCTGTGTATAAGTTAACAAAACTTATCTACCAAGAGCTTACTGTTGATTGGAAGCCCTACTAATAACATAAACAGTTGATTAGCACACATTTTGTATATGTATCATATACTATGTTCTTACAGTACAGTAAGCGAGAGAAAAGAAAATGTTAAAGAAAATCAAAGGGGATTGCTGCATCTAAATAAAAAAGTTTCTGCATGGTAAAGGAAACAATCAACAGAAATAAAAGGCAACCTACAGAATGGGAGAAGATAGTTACAAATGACATATCTGATAAAGGGTTAGTATCCAAAATATATAAAGTAATAATCCAATTAAAAAATGGGCAGAAGACATGAACAGACATTTCTCCTAAGAAGACATGCAGATGGCCAACAGACACATGAAAAGATGCTCATTATCACTTACCATCAGGGACATGCAAATCAAAACTACAATGAGATATCACTTCACCTATCAGAATGGCTAAAATCAAAAACACAAGAAACAATGGTTGTTGGCGAGGATATGGAGAAAAAGGAACTCTTGTGTACTGTTGATGGGAATGCAAACTGATGCAGCCACTCTGGAACAGTAGAGAGGTTCCTCAAAAAGTTAAAAATAGAACTACCATATACTCCAGCAATTGCAATACTGGGTATTTACTCAATACAAAAACACTAATTCAAAGGGATACATGCGCCCCTATGTTTATAGCAACATTATTTATATTAGCCAAGATATGGAAGCAGCCCAAGTGTCCATTGATTGATGAATGGATAAAGAAGATGTAAAAAAAAAAAAAAAAAAAAAAAGATGTGTTATATATACACAATGGAATATTATTCAGCCATAAAAAATGAAATCTTGCCATTTGCGATGACATGATGGAGCTACAGAGTATTATGCTGAGTGAAATAAGTCAGTCAGAGAAAGACAAATACAATATGATTTCACTCATGTGTAATTTAAGAAATAAAGGAGCAGAGTGACACAACACAGAGTACTAATCACTATACAATCACGGCCAAGGAGCAAAGTGACAAAAAGAGAAAGGCAGACCAAGAAACAGACTTTTTTTTTTCTATTTTAAAAGTATTTATTTATTGAGAGAGATAGCACGCACATGAGGGAGAAAGAAAGGGAGAAAGAATCCAAGGAGGCTCCACACTCAGGATAGAGCAGGATGCGGGGCTCAATCCCATGACCATGAGATCATGACCTGAGCCAAAATCAAGAGTTGAATGCCTAACGGACTGAGCCACCCAGGCACCCCCCAAGAAACAGACTTAACTATAGAGAACAAATTAACAGTTACTAGAAGGGAGGTGGGTGGGGGGATGGGTTAAATAGGTGATGGGGTTAAGGAGTGCACTTCTTGTAATGAGCACTGGATGTGGTAAGGAAGTGTTGAATCACTATAGTGTATATGTGAAACTAATATTAGACTGTATGTTAACTAACTGGAATTTAAAAACTTAAAAAAAAAGAAAATCATAAGGAAGAAAAAATACATTTGCAGTGCTATACTGTATTTACTAAAAAAAAATGCATATAAGTGGACCTGCACAGTTCAGACCTGTGTTGTTCAAAAGTCGACTGTATTTAAGGTGTACAACATGATGTTTTAATACACATATACATGGTGAAATGATTTCAGCAGTCATGCCAATTAACTTATCTTCTCACATAGTTGCCTTTTCTGTGTGTGGTGAGAGTACCTGAAATCTACTTTCTTAGCTCATTTCTAGTAAACAGTGTAGTAGTGTTAACGATGGTCATCATGATGTACTTTAGATCTCTGTACATACTTGCCCTACATAACTGTAACTCTGTACCCTTTGACTAACATCTCCCCATTTCCCCCCACTCTCTAACCCCTGGTAACCCCCTGGTAACCACCATCCTACCCTCTGCTTCTAGGTATTCTACTTTTTTAGATTCCACATATAAGTGAGGTCATACAGTATTTGCCTTTCTGTGTCTGGCTTATTTGACCTTGTGTAATGCCCTCCAAGTTCATCCATGTTGTCACAAATGGCAAGATATTCTTTGCTAAGGCTGAATGATACTCCATGGTATGTATGTACCACAATTTCTATATCCATTCATCCATCCATGGATACCTAAGTTGTTCCATGTCTTGGCTATTGTGAATAATGCTGTAGTAACATGGATCACTCCCTGTGTCTTCATGCCTACTACCTCTGTGATGCTGCAGGCATACAACTTCTGTGTTGGACTGTTGCTGTGGTCTTCTCGATTGTCTGTCTCCTCCCTGCCATTCATCTGGTCTCTTCTCCAGGCTTCCCTCCAAAATGCCATCCATAAATTTAAGTGAAAAGTTAATCACAGCACTCCCAGAACCCACAGTCTTCATGGGCTCCTCATCATTTATACCAGACAGAATCTTGACAATGCTTCCCCATGGTAGGTATTGATAAATATTGGTGAAATGAGGAAAACACTTTGCTTTGTGGGGTCAGTTTCGCTTTAGAACTAATTTGCACCTTACACTTAGCACTTTATAGATCTCCAATTACAGATATATTATCTTCCCTATATTTTCAAAGAAAATTGGATTGATAAATGCTATCTTCCCTTTTATGTGTTTAAACAGATGTCGTTGTCCAGAGGAAGAAGAGAGGGAGTCCTGCTGTAACACTTCTTATTAGAAAACCTAAAGAAATATCTGTGGATATAACTCTGGCTTTGGAGTTAAACACCAGCTGGCCTGCTAGCACCAAGAATGGCCTGCCCGTCAAGGACTGGCTTGGAACAAAAGTTAGAAGCAGTCTAAGACAGCAGCCATTTTACCTGGTCCCCAAGCATGCAAAGGAAGGAAATGGTTTTCAAGGTATCTTGAATATGAAGGTTAACTTAAAAACATATAAAAGAGTTGTCTGTGTTTTTTTTCTTTTTTCTTTTCTTTTCTTTTTTTTTTTTATGTAAGTTCTATGCCCAGTTCATGGGGCTTGAACTTCCTACCCCATGATCAAGAGTCACATGCTCTAATGACTGAGCCAGCCAGGCGACCCAAGGGCTGTTAATGTTATATACTAGGGCAGTGTAACTAGTGCGGTTGGCATTTCAAGAGCCATAAAGCTAAATAGACTACAAGATGAGAGTTTGGTGAGAAAGGGAATTGAAAAGGGCATAGTTGTAGTAGTAATATCAAATACTTGGTTTTAAAATATCATCTCACCCACATTTCAAGTTTATTTTTAATTTGTTTTCAATAGAGAAAGGCAGTACTGGCCTTGGAGTCAGACTGCCCTGGATCTGAATCCTGAGTCTTCTTCTCTTACTAGGTGTGTGATCTTGGGCTAGTTAACCAAGTCTCTCAAAGCTACTTGAAAGTTTACGGGGCACCTGGGTGGCTCAGTCAGTTGAGCATCCGACTTCAGCTTAGGTCATGATCTTGCAGTTCATGAGTTTGAGTCCCGCGTCGGGCTCTGTGCTGACAGCTTGGAGCCTGGAGCCGCTTTGGATTCTGCGTCTCCCTCTCTCTCTGCCCCTTCCCTGCTCATGCTCTGTCTCTCAAAAAGGAATAAATGTTTAAAAAAAAAAAAAGCTACTTGAAAATTTCTGGGAAGAGAAGAAATGAGACAGTTTATGTAAAATCCCAGTTCATGGGACACCTGGGTGGCTCAGTCGGTTGAGCGTCCGACCTTGGCTCAGGTCATGATCTCACGGTTCTTTTTGTGAGTTCAAGCTCCACATGGGCTCGCTTCGCTAAAGTCAGAGCTTGCTTTGGATCCTCTATCCCCCTTTCTCTACCCCTCCCCCTGTTTATTTATTTAATAAATAAATATTAAAAAATAAAATCCCTAGTTCAGCACAAGGCAGTTATATATTATTAATTTATCAGAGTCTAGACTCTCATTCCCAGCCATACTTCTTTTCTTCTGTCTTCTTCCCCTTCCACTGCTCCTCATGCAGCTAGCAGACCTTTGCATCCTCAGCTACAGTTGGTCTTCTCACCTGTGTACTCTGGCCTCACAGGTAAGAACAGGTTTTCAGATGGTGCTCTTGGGTAACATTCAGGTTCTGAGTTAGTCTACAGCTAAAACATTCAAGGTTGAGTTAGTCTACCTAAAATCAGGTTAGCTGATTATTTTATTTTTGTCTTATAAATTAAGAACTTTTGGTACCTAGTGCACCTGGATTCCAGGGATATGGAAAAGATCATGAAACGTATGAACCACGTTACAAATTAGTATTCTGAACAAATCTTGGAATTCATTGAACATGCTTAGTTTGATGGCTTATGTTTTGTGGACTCATGATAACTTTTTATATCGCACATATATAGGAGTCCTTTTCTGCAAGAAAAGTTGTTTTGTAAGAGGATATTACATATATCATTATTCATAATTTTGTAAAAGGAACATAGCTTTCTGTAAAGAGGGGTTGCACCCCTGGATAATTTCTAGAATAGCCCCAAGAAACCCTCACTGTATGTGATACAGAAATCTTAACAGGACCCATACCACCCTCTTAGTGGTCTGCTACTGACTGCCGTGGGCAAGACTGGGAGACAAATCAAATTAGGGATGAGAGAGTCCTTCAGTGGCCCTGTGGGTAGTTCGTCACATCCTTGCATTGAGATGAAAGTGGATGCTTGTGATGTTGCTCAGCTGACCTTTGCTCTCCATTACCTTTGGTTGTTTTCCTCCTATCATTGCAGATGATCTGTGTTCAGGCAGGTATGCCCCTCAACCCCCATCTCTATCTAAAAGACTGAACAGAGGGGCATGTTAGCAGTGAAAATATTCATACTAGATTGCAGACATGTATATCACCTGTTTTAGTTTTTCTCTTTCCAAACATTTTACTTTAAATGTTCTGGTCTTATAAGCTATATTTTTTAAAATATGATTTGTTTGGTTTTTACTTATAAATTTTTAAGAATTTTAAAAATCTTTCTACCTGTTTCAAAATAATACCAGCATTGTTATCAAGAGTATAATTGAAAAAAAAAAAAACTTTAAGATTTTTTGTAGTTCTTTTGTTCTTAAGATAAAAGGACAGTCAAAATACCAAGCTTAAATCCACTTGAAAGAATTTCTCCAGGTGGTTAAGCTACCCAACTCAAAATAGTTAGGTTTGTTTGTTTCATTATGGTTTTAAATTTTACATGCTAGATTTTCAATTTTGACTTAATTTTGTCTCATAAATGTATAAGGCATTCACATGGTTCCAAAGTCAAAGCTACAGAAAAAGGAATTTCTAGAGGACCACAGCTTCCATTCATGTTTGCTCTACACTGTTCTCTCCTTCCCTGACTGGAAACCCTCTTTATTGTTTTTCGTTTGGTCGTGAAAGTAAATATATACTTTTATCTTTTTTTTTTTTTTTTAGCATTTATGTATTTTTTGAGAAACAGAGTATGAGCGGTAGAAGAGCAGAAAGAGAGGGAGTCACAGATTCGGAAGCAAGCTCCAGGCTCTGAGCATCAGCACAGAGCCCGATGCGGGGCTCGAACTCTTGAAACGCAAGATCATGACCTGAGCCGAAGTCAGATGCTTAACCAACTGAGCCATCCAGACACCCCATATACCTTTATCTTTTAAGATAAAAAGTACACCTCCCTTTTTTCAGTTAGTGAGATATTTTGAAGATAGAGTTTTGGCTTTATATAAAGGTAGCACTCATTTCTTTTCTCAGTCTGTTTTTACAGCTGATCAAGGAGTAAATCCATATATAAATCTGCTGGACATTGCCAGATCACCCCCATAGGGACTGCACAATTTGCATTCCCACAGCCATGTATGAGAGTACCTATTTCACTCTCAGCAACCAAACTCCTTAAACTTTGGAATTTTCGCGAATAATTCAAAAAGTAAGAAGTGAAATCTCAATGTAGTTTCAAAAATAAACTTTTAACTTTCAAATAGTTTTAGATTTGCAGGAAAATTGAAAAGATAGTAGAGTTCCTATATACTCCATACCTGTTTCCTTATCTTTAACATCTTACATCAATATGCTACATTGTCATAATTAATGAACAAATATCGATTGTTAACTAAAGCCCATACTTAATTCTGATATTCTTAGTTTTTACCTAATCTCCCTTTTCCTGTTCCAGGATCCTATGTAGGGTACCACATTACATTTAGTCATCATGTCATCTTAGGCTCCTCGCAGCTGTAACAGTTTCTCAGTCTTTCCTTATTTTTGGTGCCCTTGATAGTTTTGAGGAGCACCAGTCAGGTCTTTTGGAGAATGTCCCTCATTGATAGGTGTCTGATGTCTTCTTGTGATTAAACTGGAGTTCTGGGTTTTGGGCGGAAGACAACAGAAGTAATGCCTTTCTCATCATATCCTGTCAAAGGCACATGCCACGAACATGACTTAGCATGGTTGTCGTTGAACCAGGCTGAGGTAAGCCATTTGTCAGGTTTCTCCACTGTTACTCTTTTTCCCCTTTTTCATACTATTCTATTTGGAAGTCACTGTGCACAATTCACACATAAGAATTGGGGAGTTGGGGTGCCTGGGTGGCTCAGTAAGTAAGCATCTGTCTTCAGCTCAAATCACGATCTCATGGTTCGAGGGTTCAAGCCCTACATCAGGCTCTGTGCTGATAGTCTGACCCTGCTTTGGATTCTCTGTATCTCTCTCTGTCTGCCCCTTCCCCCCGTCTTCCCCCCACCAAAAATAAATAAACATTAAAAAAAAAGAATGGGGGAGTTATGCTCCACCTTTTTAGAGCACAGTATTTACATAAATTATTTGGAATTCTTCCTCATGGGAGATTTGTCTCCTTTTCCCCATTTATTTATTTACTTAAGCAGTCATATTAGTAAGCACTCATGGGTATTTTTTTTTTTTTATGTTGAGCTATAATCCAGTACCACTTAATTTTATTGTTTAAATTGTTTCAGCTTTTGCCTTTGAGAGCTCTTCCAGTTGATTGCTGTATCCCTTGACATACTCCCCCATAGTTGGGGGTGGAGTTTGTTTTATTTTGTTTTTAGTACTAACTCACTTTCTGGTAACTACAAGAGGCTCCAGGCTCATCTTGTGTATTTCCTGCTTCAGTCCTAGAATCAGCCATTTCTCCAAGTAGCCCTGGATCCTTTTATTGGGAAATGTACTAGAAACCAAGATCAGGGCGCTAGCGTGCTCTGCTACCAGGGTGTCATCACTCTCAGCTAAAAGAGCAAGGAAATATATATACATATAGTGACCCCAGTGTATACAGATATCTAACATTTCTATGTGTAACCGCCTGTATTTATATTATCAACTGGAATACAGAGCTTATGTACAGTTTCTGTTGCCTTCAGTCTCAGAGACAACATTTCCAAAGTAACTTTCTTTGCTTCCACCCCCCTCCTTCAGGGAGGTTTTTTTGTTTCTACACCAGCCCCCTTCAAGGAGGTTGTTTCATACATTTGTAATATAGTTAGAGTCCCTTCTGCTGGTCTGCATTATTTCCTGGGCTTACTTGACCTCTTAAATGACTTTTTAAAGTTGTCATACTTCAAGGTTCACTGTGCTATAGAGTTGTTCTGATTTTGACAAATGCATTGTCTCATGTATCTACCTTTACATAATAGCTTCACTGTCTTAAAGAGCCCCCCATGCTTCATTTATTCAACCCTCTGGCAACCACTGATCTGTTTACTATCTCTATAGATTTGCCTTTTCCAGAATGGTATAAGTGGATTTCATAAATGGATTTATACAGTAATGAGCACCCCTAGCCCAGTGCCTTTTCCATATATTTATTGTCTATATATTGTGTAGCTATTACTAAAGTCTTTATTCTGTCCAATTAAAACCTCTGTCTGTCCTTGTGCTATACCATAGTATCATACATAATGTAGCTTTAGAAATCTTGATATCTGGTAGAACAAACTCTCCCACTTTGTCCTTCTTCAAGAGTGTTTTAGATATTCTTGAGCCTTTGTGTTTTCATTAAAATTTTGGTATCCTCTTGTCAAGTTCCACAAAAACATTTTTTTTTTGGAATTTTGATTGAGGGTACATTGAATCTATAGATAAATTTGGGGAGACTTGATATATTTATAATAATGAGTCTTCCAATCCATGTACAGGGTGCACATCTCTATTTATTTAGATTTCCTCTAATACTTCTCAGTGAAGTTTTAGAATTTCCTTTTTTTTATCTATTTATTTATTTTTAAATTTACCTCCAAGTTAGTTAGAATAGTGCAACAATGATTTCAGAGGTAGATTCCTTGATGCCCCTTACCCATTTAGCCCATCCTCCCTCCCACAACCCCTCTAGTAATCCTCTGTTTGTTCTCTGTATTTAAGTCTCTTATGTTTTGTCCCCCTCCCTGTTTTTATATTTCTGCTTCCCTTCCCTATGTTCAACTGTTTTGTCTCTTAAAGTCCTCATGATTGAACTTCTATATTTCTCTTTCTCTGACTTACTAATTTCACTTAGTATAATACCCTCTAGTTCTATCCATGTAGTTGCAAATGGCAAGATTTCATTCTTTTTGATTGCTGAGTAATACTCATTGTGTATATGTGTGTGTATATATATATAGATATATATAGATATATATATCCATCTTCTTTATCCATTCGTCCATTGATGGACATTTGGGCTCTTTCCATACTTTGGCTATTGTTGATAGTGCTGCTATAAACATGGGGATGCATGTGCCCCTCCACAACAGCATACCAGTATCCCTTGGATAAATACCTAGTAGGGCAATTGCTAGGTCATAGGGTAGTTCTATTTTTAATTTTTAAAAAAAATTTTTTTTTCACGTTTATTTACTTTTGAGACAGAGAGAGACAGAGCATGAACGGGGGAGGGGCAGCGAGAGAGGGAGACACAGAATCGGAAACAGGCTCCAGGCTCCGAGCCATCAGCCCAGAGCCCGACGCGGGGCTCGAACTCACAGACCATGAGATCGTGACCTGAGCTGAAGTCGGACGCTTAACCGACTGTGCCACCCAGGCGCCCCAATTTTTTGAGGAACCTCCATACTGTTTTCCAGAGTGGCTGCACCAGCTTGCATTCCCACCAACAATGCAAAAGAGATCCTCTTTCTCCACATCCTCGCCAACATCTGTTGTTGCCTGGGTTGTTAATGTTAGCCATTCTGACAGGTGTGAGGTGGTATCTCATTGTGGTTTTGATTTGTATTTCCCTGATGATGAGTGATGTTGAACATTTATTATGGGTCAGTTGGCCATCTGGATGTCTTCTTTGGAGAAGTGTCTATTCATGTCTTTTGCCCATTTCTTCATTGGATTATTTGTTTTTTGGGTGTTGAATTTGATAAGTTCTTTATAGATTTTGGATACTAACCCTTTATCTGACATGCCATTTGCAAATATCATCTCCCATTCTGTCGGTTGACTTTTAGTTTTGCTGATTGTTTCCTTCACTGTGCAGCAGCTTTATATTTTGATGAGGTCCCAATAGTTCATTTTTGCTTTTGTTTCCCTTGCCTCTGGAGACATGTTGAATAAGAAGTTGCTGTGGCCAAGGTCAAAGAGGTTTTTGCCTGCTTTCTCCTTGAGGATTTTAATGGCTTCATGTCTTACATTTAGGTCTTTCATCCATTTTGAGTTTATTTTTGTGTGTGGTGTAAGAAAGTGGTCCAGGTTCCTTCTTCTGCATGTCGCTGTCCCACTTTTCCCAGCACCACTTGCTGAAGAGACTGTCTTTATTCCATTGGATATTCTTTCCTGCTTTGTCAAAGATTAGCTTGCCATACGTTTGTGGGTCCATTTCTGGGTTCTCTATTCTGTTCCATTGATCTCAGTGTTATTGTGCCAAAGTTTTAAAGTTTTCTATTTAAGTTTTGTATATATTTTGTTAGATTTGCTCATAGGAAGTTGTAACTTTTTATTATGAAAAGTTTGAAACCAATAGAAAAGTAGACTGAAGAACATACACGTACCTGTCACCCAGCTTCTTTTGTATTTTCTATGTATACAATTTTATCATCTTTCAATAATAATAGCTTTATTTCTCCCTTTCCAGTGCTATGTCCCTGTTTTTCCTTCCCTCACTGTGCTTGTTAGGATAGCCAGTGCAGAAATGAGGATAACCAACATCCTGTCTTCCTAATTTCAAAGGAAAACCTCAACTTTTTGCCTTATATTATCATAGCTAGGTTTTTTAAAATCTACCTTTGCTGAGGTTTTTTGTTTAAATTATATATATTAAATTTTATTAGCTGCATATTCTGCTTCTATTGAGATGACCATATGTTTTTCCTTTATTCTGTTAATGAGACAGTATATTGATTAATTTTTAAATTACAAACCAATCATATATTTCTGGTATAAAAACAACTAGATAATAGGATAGTCAGACGAATGTAAAAGAGATGGCCATGGTAAAACTCTAGAAGTGGCGGGGGGTGGGGGGGTGGGGGGGAATCATTTTATTCTTAAACTCTCCCAAGGAGTAGAAAAAAAGGAAATGTTCCCTAGCTCATTTTACATGAATACCAAAACTTGCAAGGATGGTATAAAAAAATAAACAAAAATTTTGAATCAGCTGATTCAGATTATTTTTGAAACAAAATATTAAACTGAATTTAGCAATATATAAAAGGTAATACATTCATCTTATCATGCTAACTATATTATGCTCCTGATGCTCCCCTCCATTTTTCCTAGTTCAACCCAATATTTGCTTCAGATCACTTGTTTTAATATGTAATTACATTATGTGTTCATTTCTTTTGGTCTGTCTCCCTTTAGAAATCTTCCAGAGTGATATTTTAATGAAATAATTTCAGTATTGTGTTGTTTATATATGGATGCTTTTGATAAAGTACTTTTTTTTTGTTTTGTTTTGGAAATTAAGAAGAAACGTGGCGGCTATCTTTCTCTCACATTGAAAAGGACATTTTGAAAAGTCATGGACAATCTAAAACATGCTGTGAAATTAATGGGATGAAGTGTTGCAGGTAACTTCATTATTTTGTTAAATGGCAAATTACCAATGGAATGTTTAATTCTTTGTTGATTTCATAGCTCCAATCTGAAGATGATCATTGTTGAGTTGAGTCCTGGGGGCAGCGCATGGCTGGATCGACCCTGGAGTATTATCTAGAGTGTGAGCATGAAACCGGGGAAGCCAGATCCAAGGGACCAAGGAAATAGTGTTAGAAGGCAAGGCCAGGGAGCATAGTAAGTCCTGAACCTGGATCAGATAGTTGTATGAAGTAGGACAGAGTGAGAGGATATGAACACTCGCCATGGCTAGCCACGACAATTGGATGTGTCTTAGTCGTCTGGTTGCTTTAAGGTAATGAGCATTAATGTCACATAATGGGAGGAGACTAAAAGATTACTTTTATTGGATACTGGTGCCTGCTTTGAGATGGTTTGTTCGTGGTGAAGGCCAGGGACTGATTAGCTCTACTTGGAACAACACTAAGAGGTAATTATTTTTCTTGTTAACATATGCACTGTAAAGAGCTGAGATTGAAAAGAGTTTTCAAACTCATCATTCGAGTTTCTAAAGTTGTCTAGTAGAAGGGTCACAAAAGTTAAAAGGTCAAAACAAGAATGCCCCACATGCAGGCACGGGAGATTAAGGCTTCATATGTAGGCTTTGAAACAGGCATTAAGAAAAATATATTTCCTGGGGTGCCTGTGTGGCTCAATTGATGAAGCATCTAACTTCAGCTCAGGTAATGATCTCACGGTTCGTGGGTTCAAGCCCCACATTGGTCTCTGTGCTGACAGCTTAGAGCCTGAAGTCTGCTTTGGATTCTATCTGTGTGTGTGTGTGTGTGTGTGTGTGTGTGTGTGTGTGTGTGTCTGCCCCTCCCCTGCTCTATCTCTCAAAAAAAAAACCATAAAAAATTTTAAATTAAAAAAAGAAAAATATCTTTTTTATTTTTTAAGTTTAAAAAATTGTTTCAAGTTTATTTATTTTGAGAGAGAGAGTGGGGGAGTGGCACAGAGAGGGAGAGAGAGAATCCCAGGAAGGCATCACACCATCCACATGGAGCCCAACGTGGGGTTCAAACCCACAAATACAAGATCATGACCTGTGCCAAAATCACGAGTTGGGTGCTTAACCAACTGACTCACTCACCCAGGGACCCCTCCCCTTTTAAAGTTTTATTTAAGTAATTTCTATACCCATGTGGGGCTTGAACTCATGATCCCAAGATTGAGAACTGTACCCTCCTCCCAACTAGCCAGCCAGGCACCCCCCAAAAAATATATTTCTTTTTTCTTAATTTTTTTTTTTTAGCATTTATTTTTTGAAAATGCTAGGCAGAGAGGCAGTAAGGCAGAGAGAGACAGTATGAATGGGGAAAGGACAGAGAGAGGGAGACGCAGAATCCGAAGCAGGCTCCAGGTTCTGAGCTGTCAGCACAGAGCCTGACGTGGGGCTCGAACTCACAGTGAGATCATGACCTGAGCCGAAGTCAGACAGTCAACAGACTGAGCCACCCAGGTGCCCCTATATTTCTAATAAGCCTAAATAGTTTTATAAACATTAAATTTTGTTAACTACTAAATAACGGGATGAGTAATTAAATATTTGCAGCTTAGTAAGACAAAATCATTTTGTAAAAATCATTTATTTATTTTGTTATCTTTTTAAGTAGGCTATATGCCCAACATGAGGCTTGAACTCATGACCCTGAGATCAAGAGTCACATGTTCTACAGACTGAGCCAGTCATCTGCCCCCATTTTGTAAAAATTAAAATGAGATTTTTCTAGGTACTAAATGACTGGATGAATAAATATCTGCCAGTTTCATATAGTTGAATCTATCCTGATAGAATAAAATATTTAAGCTAAAAGAAGAGGGGAGAATAAAATGTGTTTGAAACTTCAAAGCATATATTTGAAAACAGGTTCTAGAATGGCCTATAATTATATATCTTTATTTTTAATTTTTTATATATTATAATGTCTGTATTGTTTATTGTATCTTTTTTTTTTGTATCTTTTTTTTAATGTTTATGTATTTTAGAGAGCATGCAGGGGAGGGGCAGAGAGAGAGGGAGAGGATCCAAAGCAGGCTCTGTGCTGACAGCAGAGAGCTTGACGTGGGGCTTGAACTCACAAACTGTGAGATCATGACTTGAGCAGAGTTGGACACTTAAACCGGCTGAGCCATCCAGGCACCCCGGTTTATTGTATCTTTGTATTTTTTTCCTGTAACATGCCTAAAGCTTTTTGTGGAATGAAGCAGGTTGTCAATAAATAAAAATAAGTGTTTTTCTTTTTTATTCAACAGGAAAGATTGTCTAAAACTAATGAAATATCTTTTAGAACAATTGAAAATAAAGTTTGAAAACCGAAAGGAACTGGATAAGTTCTCCTCTTACCATGTGAAAACTGCCTTCTTTCATGTATGTACCCAGGAGTCACAAGACAGTCACTGGCACACTAGAGACCTGGAGCTCTGTTTTGATAACTGTGTGGCATACTTTCTTCAGTGCCTCAAGATAGAACATCTTGAGCATTATTTTATTCCTGGATTCAATCTATTCTCTCGGGACCAAATTGACAAAATAAGTAAAGAATTTCTATCACAGGAAATTGAATATGAGAGAAACAATGGATTTCCAGTTTTTCATAAACTTTGAAATTATATTTTTAAAAAGAATCAAGAATTAGAGTGACTTTATCATATTGCAGTGTTTGAAATTTGTCACATTAATGGTTAACTAAAATGAATGTAAATCATTTAACTCTTTTGTCTTAATGAACTATAATCAGTATAAACAGATTGATTATCCTAGGAAAGAGATTAGTCAAGGAATAAAGAAGCAAAAGGAGTATTTACAATATAAAAGCTTTACTAGACTGGAATGAAAAGGACAAAATACTTATCACCTGAATTAAATTCATCAAGCACTTAGTAAACACCACTTCTAACCTAGCACAAATGTGTGAAATTTGCGAGAGACGTTAGAAATGATCATTGCCTCCATAAAAATGGCAGACTTTGTTCAATGCTCATATTTGGAAGCAATGTCTTGTCACATATGCCAGAATCAGTAAGAAGGAAATGAAAAGTCTACATCATCTCTACATGTCTCAGGAAATCCATGTCATAGCAAAATACAGAATACACATGGATAAATATAAAACATACAACTTACTTTTATTATATTTAGTAACACTTTTATATATATTTCTGAAAAGGCAATACATGTATATGGTACAACACTCAAAGAAACAGGTACTTCCATACCTGCTATTTCCAAATGTTACCCTTTCTCCTCTGTGCTCAGGCAGCATTCAACTTAGAAGCAGCTGCTGTTTGTTAACTTTTTCCCATTCATACATTTTGCACATTTTCTTATTGGCTATTTTACTGTTTTCTCATTTTTTGTAGAAGTTCTTTATATATTTTGGATACTTACGCTTTGTTGGTTGTGTAACAAATAACTTCTCTCATTGTGTGGAGTGTCTTTACCATTTTTGGTGTTTTAGTAAACAAGGTTTTAAAATTTTAATGTAATTGAATGTATAAGTTTTCTCCTTTATAGTCTGTGCATTTTATATATCCTGTTTAACATACTAAGAGAAAAATTAGACATTTGGAGGAAAGTTTTGGGGACAGTAAATCCTAAATAAATAGAAAACTAGACAAAAATCAAAACTACTTTTGATTCCAGGAAGCAAATGTGTGCAAGAAAAGTCTGATTTGATAATATTGCTCAGCTGTAATTGTATGTGAAGGCAAAGTAATATAACCATTGACTATCAGTGTCATCAAAATTATGATTATTTAAGGAGGATAAAGGAATAGACTGAGTGCTTATATGGTGATAGTGAGGTAGAGGGGTTGGATTCTGTAGCTTCCTATTGCTCCATAACAAGTTACCACAAATTTGGTGGCTTAAAACAACACACATTTATTTCAGTGTTTGTTGATCAAGATTCTGAGCATGGCTCAGCACAGGGTCTCACAAGGCCACAATAAAGGCTGGGGCTGCTGTTTCATCTGGGACCAGATCGAGAAGGATCCACATTTGTTGGCGGTATTTATGTATTTACATTGCTAAGGCTGAGGACTTCAGTTTCTTTCTATCAGCCAGAGGTTGCCCTTAGCTGCTAGGAACTGCCTACAGTTCCTCACCATGTGAGTCTCCCAGCATTGGCAGCCCACACAACATGGCAATTCGCTTCAAAGCTCAAGGGAGGGACAGACTCCAGCAAGAGGCTGTGCTACTGTCTTATTTAACGTAATTCCATACATATAATCATGTACACTCCTTTACCATTCCACTTGGTTGGAAGCAAGTCACAGGTCCCACGCATACTCAAGGGGAGGGGAATCCCTCAAGAGTGCTGTGTCAGTTTAGCCAGCTATACAGGTAGGAGACAACAGTCCCCACAAGACTAGCCTTACCTCTGACACCAATTGGGGTTTCAGGAGATTCCCAAAAGCATTCTTAGGATTGATAATTCACTAAAAAGACTCAGAAAACTCACTGAAGCAGCTACACTCATGGTTACTGGTTGCAATTTATTACAGGGTATAAAGATACAGGTTAAAATTAGTCAAGGGAAAAGCACTCAGCAGCGTCCAGGAGGATACCAAACACAGAGCTTCTATTCTCCTTTCTCTGTGGAGTAGTGGATGCATTATTCTCTTGGCATCCATATATATAATACACATGAAATATGGCCAACCAGGGAAGCTCACCTGGGCCAGAGTGTACAGAGTTTTTATTGAAACTCCGTGGTCAACTCCCTACATGTCTAACCTCAGAGTCCAACCACTGTGGAGGTCAAGCATCATGATCCAAAGGCCCACCATGAATCACTTTGTTAGACTTTCTGGGCTGTTCCAAGGTCTTACTGATTACCTTCCAGAAGTTAATGGCAAAGGCAAGACCTCTGAGTTAGGTTTTTAACTTGAGTTAGGGCCATATCTTTATTACCTAGATATAAAGCCCAGGAGGGTGAGGGTCATGGAGCCACCCTAAGAGCATAACCAAGGCTGAATTATTTCTTACAATGGAAAATCAGTAAATATCAAATTTGAAAAACCTAGAAAATGCATTATGTTATTTAGAAACGGCTAAAAGATGAAGTGGTTACATCTTGGTAATGGAAAAACGGGGGAAGGTGTGGGGACTTCTTTTTAAAAATTAAGCCATGCCCTTTGTAGCAACATGGATGGAACTGGAGAGTGTGATGCTAAGTGAAATAAGCCATACAGAGAAAGACAGATACCATATGGTTTCACTCTTATGTGAATCCTGAGAAACTTAACAGAAACCCATGGGGGAGGGGAAGGAAAAAAAAAAGAGGTTAGAGTGGAAGAGAGTCAAAGCATAAGAGACTTAAAAACTGAGAACTGAGGGTTGATGAGGGGTGGGAGGGAGGGAGGGTGGGTGATGGGTATTGAGGAGGGCACCTTTTGGGATGAGCACTGGGTGTTGTATGGAAACCAATTTGACAAACTTCATATATTGAAAAGATAATAATTAAGCCATGTAGGGTCTCCATCAACCTTCCCTGTTGGCACCAGCATCAGTGGTGATCAAGACCAAAGCTAATTATGTCAGAGGCAAACATCCTCCGGAGGGACTGCCCAGCATTCTGGGCCCAGGGCCCTGTCACCTACTCAGTCTCTGAGGTCCCACCAGAAATCAGGCCCTGATCTCCAGAACACCCTCCCTGAAATTTGGCCCAATGGACGCCATGTGGCTCCAGTCCAAAAACCCCATCATAATTTCTTGTTTTAAGTTTGAGAGAGTGAAAATGAGCTGGGGAGGGACAGAGAGAGGACAGAAGATCTGAAGCAGACTCTATGCTGACAGCAGAGCGCCTGATGTGGGCCCGAAACTCATGAACCGTGAGATCATGACCAGAGCTGAAGTCAAACACTTAACCGACTGAGACACCGAGGTGCAGGAAACCCATCATTTTGAAGATCATGGCCCATACTGTAGTGATCCCATCCATCCACATTACTCGAAGGAGCCGAGCCCAAGGATTGCTTTTTTTCTTGGAGGAAAACAAACCCTCCAGCAAGAAGCCTGCTAGGGAGGACCTCTTTAAGACATGTAGCATCCCAGGCACTCCCACTGCCACTCCTGTGCTATACCCCCTGAATGTTGAGTCCAACTCCAGGAAAGAAAGATCTGGACGCCAGAAACTTGGAAATGTCTAATAAAGGCAATCCTCCAGCCAGCTGGAGACCCTTGGCTCTGCCTCCACCTCCACTACAGGCCATTGGTCTGTATTGCCTTGGCTTTGAGGGGCTGCTGAGGTCAGGAGACTTGGTCAGTCTCATCTGTGCTGTGTCCAAAGTTAATCGAAGTCCTCAGGGTCCCTGTGAAGCTCTGGGCCCCAGAGACAACTCCTTCCCAAATCTCCTGCCAGCCGTGAAAGAGGAACAACTTTTGTCTTTCTGTGCTGCAATCTGGATTCTGACTTACAGGTTCACTTAGTCTAATGAGTCAACGCTGGTAAACTTTTTTTGACTACTTTTATTATGAAAATATTCAATTATACACAGAAGTAGAAAGGGTAATATATTATCATATGTCTACCACCTGGCTCCAACAATATCATTTTAGTTTTCTGGTTTCACTTGTGGTCATTGAATTTGAAATTATACACTTTTTATTTCTACGTTTTATCTGGTTCTTATTCTCATACGCTATGGCACCTTTTTAATGTTTATTTTTTGAGAGAGAACACGCAGAAGCAGGGGAGGGGCAGAGAGAGGCCTGAAGTAGGCTCCAGGCTGAGCTGTCAGCACAGAGCCCAACACAGGCTCAGGAGCTGTGAGATCACGACCTCAGCTGAAGTCAGATGCTTAACCAACTGAGCCACCCAGGCATCCCAAGAAACTACTTTTGTATGAATGTGTAGTAATGTAAGAAGAGGTAAAGCCCTAACCAATTATACACAAAGTGTTAATATAACTATCATGTACAGAACAGAAAACTATTCAAAACTATAAAGAGAAGTTGGGGAATGAGATTAGTCTAAGAATCTTTCATGGAAACGAAATTTTATTTTTCCTAGGATTTATTTTAGCCTATAGGCTGAAACTTAAGCAGTTGCATATCCTAGTGTCATGAAACCCTTTAACTCTTTCATTTAGAAGTAGGTGAAGTATAATTATTTAGACAAGCACTCCCAAATAAAGTTCTATTTAACAAAATTAAAGGGCTATTCAGGGTAAGAGATCACCTTATCTTTTTATCATAGAAAAAAATTGTCAACAGTATCTTTTTCACTGCCATGACATCTGCACAGGCTTTAAACTCTTTAAAGACTGACATTAATAGAGCAACATTTTAGGAGATAAAATGTACTTTTATTTTCAAATAAAGATAATAAAAATTGGAAAATTAGCTCAAGTTTAAATGTTTGATTTTATTAAAGAAGGTATAAAATATTGAATTCCACCTTTTTAAACACTATTTTAGAATCAGTCATCTCTTCATACAGCCAGCATGTTTGCAATGTTTCCACATATCCTAAATAGTATCTCTAAAGTCTCGAAATCTGAAAAATAAGTAGAGAAAAACATAAATTGCTATTCCCAAGCCTTTAAATTTTAAACTGTGATAAAATTCATGTAACAAAATCTGCCACAGTGACCATTTTAAATATAGTTTAGTGTTATGTATCTTCTATTTATACAGCCACTCTCTAAACTTTTTTATCTTGCAAAACTGAAAATCTATGCCCATTAAACACCTCCCATTTTCCCCCTTTGGCTCCTGAAAACCACTCTACTACTCTACCTACCTACGTTGTTAGGTGGAATTACACAGTATTTGTCCTTGACTGGCTTGTTTCATTTAGCATAATATCCTCAAGGTTCACCCATGTTGTACCATCCTGTCAGAATTTCCCTTTACACACCAATTAGTTTCTCTGTTTATGCCTGGGTTGCCTCCATCTTTTGGCTATTAAGAAAGCTATGAACTTGGGTGGACAAACCTCTTAGGGACCCTGCTTTTAATTCTCTTGGATATTAACCCAGAAATGAAATTGCTGGGTTATTTGATTTTTTTGAGGAACTGCTTTATTCTGCAGTGGATACACACCTTACATTCCCACCAATAGTGCACAAAAGTTCTAATTTTACCCCTCCTCGCCAAAACTGTTTATTTGATAGTAGATATTCTATAATAGCCATCTGAATGTGTGTGAGACAATCTCATTAGTTTTTATTTGCATTTCCCCAGTGATTAGCGAGGCTGAGCATCTTTTAGTGTTTGTTGTCCATTTGTGTATCTTTGGAGAAAGGTATATGGAAGTCATTTGCCCATTTTTTAATCAGGTTTTCATTCAGTTTTGAGTTCTCTATAAGTACTAATTCCTTCAGATATGGTTCACAAAAAAAAGAGGTATCATGCTAAGCAAAAGTCAGAGAAAGACATACTATGATTTTACTCATGTAATTTAAGAAAATACAAGCAAAGGAAAAAGAGACAAACTAAGAAACAGATTCTTAACTAGAGTACAAACTGCTAGTTATCTGAGGGGAGGTGATTGGGAGATAAGTGAAATAGGAGAAGGGGATCAAGAAGGGCACTTGTGATGAGCACTGGGTGGCTGTCAGTGTTAAAAAAATCCTCTGGAATTTACTCATATAGCCCCCTACTGGACAATTAGGTTAGTCTTCCTACTACAAATATTGCAATAATGAATCTTTACTTACATATGCAGACATATTTATAGAATACATTCCTAAAGTTAATAGCTGAAAAGGTTATGTATTTGTAATCGATACATTATCAAATCGCACAGAGCTTCTACCAATTTATACCTCAGCCAACTCAGTTACTCTTAATGAGATTTCTATACAACTTAAAATTTTCAACTCTCTAATACTTGCAACTCTAAATGAGATACATTAACTGGAACTTATATAAAAGTTAAATAACCCCTAATATTTTGTGTTAATGACTCTTAGAGATAGTGCTGATTGCAACAAACATAGTTAACAGTGTAGTTAAGGAAAACAGGCCATTGGAAATCCAAAATTTGAAAGTGTTAAATTTTACCTCCTGTAGGTAGGCTGGTACCACTTTTCAACAAGGACATTAGTAATAACATTTCTTAGGTTTTCCTTGGGGTTTTCCAAATTTTTCCATTTCTCTTCTCAGTTTATTTGCCTTGTATCTCTCGGCCATTGCCATAAGTTCATCTGGGACATTCTGAAACATTAAATGTTTATTACTAGGAATGAGATTTTCTTGCAGAGTGGAAGCTTTTCTTGGCAGTTTTAAAAATTTTTTCTATTATTTGAAAAAGAGACAAAGAGCAAGAGTGGGGGAAGGGTAGAGAGAGGGAGACAGAATTTGAAACAAACTCCAGGCTCTGAGCTGTCAGCACAGAACCTGCTCCCAATCCCGTCCCCTTCTCTCTGCCCCTCCCCTCTCAGAAATAATTAAAAAACTATTTCAAAAAATAAATGAATAAAACCAGACTGATCTTTAAAAACTTCCATGACTATGCTACCACTCCCTGCTTGCATGGCCCTTTACAGTTGCTTGCCAGTCCCCTTAACTACTGTAACTGGTGCCACTTTCTGTATGTTCTTTCTTACCACTGGGCCTGAATGTTCGCCTGCTAGAACATGTACCCCTTTCTTGTACAGTTCTTCCAAACTCCGCCCCATTGGCTTCTTCCTCAGTATGATTTCCATTGAAGCTCACTACCATTAGATCAGGTTCCCCAATTATATACCATAGCTCCTTGTCTTTGCCATGCTATAGCACTCATAACATGTTTAATGCTTTTTCCTGACAAGCGCTAAGCCCCGGTACTTGGAATAAATGAAATTATTTGAACATTAGAAAAGTGATACAAGGTAGAGTTCTGAGTTGTTTATTCTCACCTGATGTGTTCTTTCCAGAATGTTAATTAACTCACCAGCGATCCTCCAGTCATTTCTAGTGATGAGGGTAATAGACATTCCAGTCTTCCTATAAAAGGGGAGGAGTGCATGTAATTCAATTTTATATCTGTACTCACGATTCAGTTAGCAAAACAATAAAAATAGCAAAACCTCAACTTTTTCACAAGCCCAAATACGTTATTCATTAAAAGTTAGCATCACTCCAACAGCAATTTGGAATCTCAATAATCTGGAGCTGTTCTATTTTTATTTTAGAGAGAAAGAGTGTGCATGCAAGTGGGGGAGAGGCAGAGGAGAGAGAATCCCAGGCAGGCTTGATGCTCAGTGTGACCCTGGGATCATGACCCGAGCTGAAACCCAGCATTGGATGCTCAACTGACTGAGCCACCCAGGCACCACTGTTTCAACTGCGTATTCCCAAGGGATTTGCTAGTAGTCCTCTTACACAGGAACAGTAGAGTATCCACTGTGGATAGCTCAGTGTGACACTGTAGATATAAAGCAAAAAGTAGAATAAGAAACAGCTGCAACTAATCAGAGAGGCATCTGGTTGAATCTGGAACAGGCCAATTGGACAGGGATAAAGTAGCAAAGCAAGTGGCACAGACAATTTACAGGCAAGACCAAAAAACACTTTTCTAGCTAAGAATCATTTGTGAATGGAGTAATGGTGGTTGGCTGCTTTCATAGGTAGACTGTGCTTACTTACCCTGCCCTTCCTGTGCGGCCTACTCTATGTACATATTCTTCAATGTTCCGGGGGAAATCGTAATTATAAACATGTGTGATGTCATGGACATCAAGACCTCGAGATCCTAAGTCTGTGGCAATCAGTATTCTTATTTTACCTAAAGAATAAAACCAAAAGAATATACATTCTGGCATAAACCAACCCAAGACATATCAGAAAAGTATATTCTCCCCTAATATCTAATTGGGTGAACCATTGTTACTTTTAATATTAAAATACTTATGACAGTGAAAATTAGAAAGGGATATTTGTATATATATTTACATATAATACAATATAATAACATAATATTTATATATATTTACATTTCTTTTAAACTGCTGGCAAATTATAATACAATATACATCATGGTTCAGCAGACAGTCCCTGCATCACCTGAACCATGTCAAAGATATACAACTTTCAGGTAAATTAATGGCAGTACCCCACATTACAAATTACCTTGATATGCAGGTTTAAATATTAGTTCTTGGGAGTTTGGATAGCTAAATATATTTAATATATGACTAAAACGTATTCTTAATTTGAGAGTGTGCACCCAAGCAGGGGAGAGGGTCAGAGGGAGAAAGAATCTGAACCCATGCTCAGCACTGAGCCTAACGTGGGGCTTGATTCCATGACAGTGGGATAAAGACCTGAGCTGAAATCAAGAGTCAGATGCTGAACTGACTGATCCACCCAGACGCCTGTGAAAATCTGAATATTCAGAGCTCTAGCAAGTAGTTTTGGGATCTGCAAACTGAGGACAGATCTTAGAAATGGGTTCCATGAAAAGGTGCTGTCACTCAGCCAGGTGCAGGCATTATACACTTAAACTGGATCAAATACTAATTGTGTAATGTACCTGTTTTTTTTTAATATACCTGTTTTAAAGTTTTCTAATGCTTTCTCTCGGTCTTTCTGTTCTCTGTTGCCGTGAAGGGACTCCACTGATATATGTTGCAGGATCAGGTCACTTGATAAGTGATCGGCACTGAAGCAAAAGATGAAGTCAGTGATCTTAAGTGCTTATTCTAATACCACTATCAATTTATTAGTTTTACTTCTATTAGCAAGGACTATTCCATTCTATTTACTTCTATTAGCAGAAGACTGAAACATACTGAAAGATATATATACACTGTTTGAAATTAATATACAAATAGAGCTAATGCTAAACACATCAGTTTGATGATTTAATGATGTAAAAGAAAAAATACTCACACAGCTTTTCTACTAACAAACACAATGACTTTGTCTTTGGGAGACATGTTTTCTAGAAAAGTTTGGATATGAGATCGCTTCTCTTCTTCTGTGGTGACAATTATGTTTTGTTTCACCGTACTTACTGCCTAAAGGAGTCAAAAGATCAGTACATCAAAATTGATAGGCAAACAATATACACTGGCTCAAAATGTATCTATCGCTATCACTGGTTAAGTTTAATAAACTGCCAAGGGGAAAAAGGCAGATCATCTCAAAAGGACCTATTTCTACTCAAAGATTTATCATTCAGCCTCTTGCTTCTTATTCACCCAAGCTGAGTTGGAAACTTGAGTACTTGGCAAGTTAGTTGAAAGTAATTGGTTACCATTGTTGGGAAAGATGACCATAGTGAGGCCAAACTGCCATGAATTTGGGTACAGTTCTTATAATGAAGGAGGATGATCAGCTTGGGACAAGAGTTTCCATTCAGTGAGTATTCTGACACTTTAATGCAAAATTTCAAAATATCATTGATAGAATTTAACCCAGAGATAAAATGGGTTTTAATAGCATTTAATAAAAGGAATGCCATATCTAGCCAAACTTTTCATGCAATCTAATGAAATGAGCCTAGGCAATGACCTATCACTATTACTTGTGATTAAAAGATCAATTTTTCAATAATGATTAATCGAACATTCAATTGTGATTAAGTGGAAGGCCAGGGAACTTTCAAAGGAGGAGATACATAATGGAGATCTTTATGGATTGTATAATTACTGATATCTGAACCCATTGATCCATCGTAATTTCACCAAAACACCAGACTTACACACATGCACTTGTTGACCTTGTTCAGAACCTGATTAACAGGATTAAATAAAAATGAGATATCAAGGAAATAGGAAAAAGGACTGGATAGGAGTGTATTGAGGGATTATTAAAATTTTAGATGTGAAATAACTACCATAATTGTTAAAATTAGTCTTGGATGTATACTGAAGTTTTTATCAATGAATCATACGTATCTAAGATTTTCTCTATAACTAGGGAGTGGACAGAGTTGTCATGTCAAAACAAAGTAATTACAATTCACATAAGAAATATTTTTGGTAATAGTAATAAAAAACAAGCTTACAATTAGGTCCAAAGTACCAACATATACAATCATGGGCTCTTTTAAATAGGACTGTGCAAGTCGACGGACAGCATATGGCCACGTTGCACTGGAAATAAAGCATGATACAAACATTAAAATTTTATCATAAAAAATTACCATTTCCCTAAGAATGCTATGAATCAGATTACCCATGGAAGACAAATTTAGTACTTTTAAATAAGGAGGACTTTTACAGAATGTGTACTTCACAAAGAATTGCTGGACTAGAGTGAGGCTACTAGATGAAACCTTTAAATAAGCTGAATTAAAAAGTTTATAAACCAAGGTGAAGGAGATCTATGCCTTAAATTCTAATCAAAAATGAATTCAAGATTTAGATTAGTTTTCCCCTGGCCTTTATAAAACAGTATTTTTTGTCAGCATACATTGTCAGTCAAAAAACCAAGTGCTAGAAAAAAACAAAAAAAAACAAAAATAGAAACAACAAAAAAAAGAAAGAAAACAAACAAAAAAAAAACCAAGTGCTTATGCAAAATAAAAGCGTTTTAAGTGTACTGAAAGGACATGTAAATTCAAATGTTTCTTCATCCATACAAAGTAATCTTACCTTTTGTACTTTCACTGTAGTTATAACAATGGAACTATTAGTAACAAATGAGGACATACTTCCAATTATATACTATTCTTTTTAATGTTAATGGCACAAAGGTTATAAGCCACAGAGAAAACAGTCTATAGATCACTCTGCATTTATTTTTATTTAATGTTTTTATTTTATTTGAGAGAGACAGTGGGGAACAGAGAGGAAGACAGAATCTGAATCAGGCTCCAGGTTCTGAGCTATTGGCAGAGCCCGACTGAGGGCTCAAACTCAAACCGGAAGATTATGACCTGAGCCAAAGTTGGATGCTAAACTGAGCCACCCAGGCTCATTTAAATAACCTTGTTTCTCAGTTTTATCATGGGCAAAAAACTATTCAGTATCAAAGGTTTGTCTCTAAGAACAGGTGCATGTTTTCAAATGTGAGGCCCCCACTTCTGAAACAATCTCCCCTCCATGAGTTCCCTGTATGTTTTCACAGAAATGTCTACCTATAACTTAGGAAATACAAATCATTATTATACTGCTACACTGAATTGCTGTACTAAGTGATGACATAATGTCTTTCACCGAAGCATCTCAAGATACCTTCAATACTCTAACATCCTGTAGGGGAATTAAGAATGGAGTCTAGTCCAGTGATTTCTATTTTGTAGACTAGCAATTAGGCATATTACCTACCTTGTCATAATTGTCTGCCTGTCTGGGCGCACATCTAATAAAATCTTCATTATCTGGGGTTCAAATCCCATGTCTAGCATCTTGTCAGCTTCATCTAATACCTGCATTAAAATGATTGTGGCTACATTAGATATGGGAGGTAACTAATATGCTCTGTTAACATACTATAATAAGGTAATTCTCTCATTTCCCCTATTACTTAAGCCAGTATTTTATTTATTTTAGAAGAATACCTTTTGAGAAAGATAGCAGGAGTTGGGGAGAGTCCCAACCAGGCTCCCTCACACCTGGTGAGGTGAGATCATGACCTTAGCCAAATTCCACAAGAGTCTAATGCTTAACTGACTGAGCTGCCCAGGTAGCCCTTAAGCCACTATTTTAATTTCTTCAGAACAAATAAGGGCGGATCTAGTTGTAACACAGATTGATTTAAGCTGGCTTACAGTTTCTAGATCTAATGAAAAAAATGTTAATGTCGGGGCACCTGGGTGGCTCAGTCAGTTGAGTGCCCGACTCAGTTTGTGAGTCTCACAGTTTGTGAGTTCAAGCCCCGCATCAGGCTCTGTGCTGACAGCTCGGAGCCTGGAGCCTGCTTCGGATTCTGCGTCTCCCTCTCTCTCTGCCCCTTCCCTGCTCATGCTCTGTCTCTCAAAAATGAATAAACATTAAAAAAATTTTTTTTAAATCTTATTAATGTCTAAAATATCTACATGGATTTTAATTTTTTTTTTACTTATCTACATTTTCTAATATTTATAAAAATTGAAATAGAATGCAAAGCATAGACCTTTGGTTTTGGCTCAAATCATGATCTTGGGGCTTCAAGCCATGCATCGGGCTCTGTGTGGGCTCTATGCCAGCAGCAGAGCCTGCTTGGCATTCTCTCTGCCCCTCCCCCACTCGTGTTCTCTGCTTCTCAAACTTAAAAAAATAAAACTATTACAACATGGATAGTATTCTAAGACTGTTTTAATAAGAATTCTATCCTTCCTCCTAGTATCCCAAACCCTCACTCCATGATTACCAAGTAAGTTATGCTCCGGAGGTCGACAAAGTTATTCATTTGTAGATCATTCAGTCTTCCAGGAGTTGCAATAATAATATCTACTCCTTTTTTCAGTTCTTGTATCTGACCATTTCTATCTCCTCCACCATATATACAAACACTTAAAAAAAAGAGGTACATGTTCAGGCAAGGAATGTCCCATTACAACGCAAAATCCCAACCAAAGCATTTTGGGTACAAAAAAAGGTATGTAAATTAGAAAGTATCAGATACTCTCTGGGTAGTATTTGTCCCTTTCTAAGAACTATCCACACCCATCAACCCTCAGTGATGTGTTCTAAAGAGCCATATTTGCATCACTGTTACTTGATGTCACTGACCTGGCTACCTTTGATTTAGAGTGGGGTAATGCCTGACCCATGCTGAGCCAATCACATTCTCTAAATGTGTAAAAAATGGGGACAATGTATAAAGCTATGAATTATTTAAAATGCCCTTACAAGAATGGACAATGAAATGACAACGTACCTTTTAAGGCCTTTATATGAATACTTAGAACATTCCGCTTGTACTTGAAGAGCTAATTCCCTAGTGGGTATAAGGACTAACATTCCGGGTCCGTTTCTTTTTTCTCTAATTCTTTGGAGAGAAAACAATTATTAAAGTACCTGTCTCAGGTACATATAGTACATTCATTCACTGCTTTCAGAATTTGTAGGAATGAATGTCAGAAGTCACATACATTCACCACAAAATGTGGAGTACAGAAAAATGGCACAACAAAACACCAAGGGCCCAGATACCAGCCTTTTCATTTAACATGGCCAACGCTTTCCCTGTGTCAAACATTCCCACACAATTGTATTGAACATAATTATTTAAACATTTCCAATATTTCACTATTAAGACTACCTATCACTTCCTAAAAATCCTTTGTCAGCTTATACTCTGACCAGGCCAGTATAAGTTCATTTCCCTGAGGCTAGGCATACTTTTTGACCAATGCAACAGATGAAAGAAACTTTAATTGCATCTTTGATATCCACATCTATTAAGCCCCTCTGAAGAGAACCCAGCTGTAGAAATTCTTACACAGGCTGTAAATCGAGATGGATGAATCCAGGCATTAGGTAGGACAATGTCTTCCCTGTTCCAGTTTGGGATACTCCTATAAGATCTATTCCTTGTAGGACTATTGGCCATGTCTGTGACTAAAACAGAAATATTAAAAGTGAATCTTTCAGTCAAATGCCCCTCCTCTCCCTGCCACAAACTTCTTTCAACATCTTTTTTCATGCTAGGCCCTGCTGGTACAGGGGATGCTCACAAGGGATAGTTACTCCCTGGTGATTTAACTTCTAATAATCACACATTGTTTGGGGGGAAAAAACTCAGTAAAACATTGGAATTAAAGAAACCATACCTGAATTGGTGTCGGCTTCCTGAAACCTGCCTTTTTAATGTTTTCCATAACCTCAGGGTAATGTTTAAAGGCGTCCTCAAAAGTACAGGTAGGATTTGGTATCTGACGCTTCTGACCATTTTTCAAGTCATCACACATTATATTATAATTTTCTTTCCTTTAAGGAAAAAAGAGTATTAGTGGCTTTGGTCACTTTATTCCCCAAGTAAGAAATGTTTCCCAGCATTAGTTCATCATATCTAGAAATTCAACTGCAACTGTCAAACTACAGAAAAATACAATAGAAGTGAGCCCATCTTTTTCTTATCAGAATAGTTAACAGAAAAGAAAAAAGATACATTGTATGAATGGGCCAATGAAATTTCATCGAAAGCTGAAGAATAGAGCCTGAAAATCACATGCTTCATGATTTCTATCAGACTTGGCAAACACAAGGTTCTACAAATGTTCCACATACATTTACTGTCAACAATCCTATCAAATGGAAATTTCTCATTTGACAAGTGATCACTTGTCCAAAGTCTGAGCCCTATTCCAATCCTAGAATAACTGTTCTGCTCTTCCATATTATCTTAGTTTTATAACAGACTGATAGAAAACACATTGCTGTTAGGACCCTTAATTCCAGATAATAAGCACTGAAGAAGAGATGCTGATATTCATATCCACTTATGATTTAACAGTAGTAGAAATAATTCTCTAAAACTGCTGTCCAACACAGCAGGCACTGCACTAACCACAGTAGTCTTCCTGAGTTAAAAACTCAGCCCTTCAATTACACTAGCCACATTTTCAAAGTTCAATAGCTATCAATAGTGACTCCTCTATTGGACAAATACTATCCTTTTTCCATCTTTGCAGAAAGGTTTCTTGGATAGCAATGTTCTAAAATATTTCATGTAGGATGTAACCAAGTTCATGTGAATACCAGAAATGTAGTCTTCGATTGCAGTAATTTTAAATGTTTGCCTGATGAGTTAATAATATAACAATACAAAGACTTAAATAAAACTACTCACCTCCAACTTTCTACTTGCTCTTGTGACATTGAACTTGTTGCTTCTGACTCCTTGTAAAAATTTTTCTTAATTGCAGGTAAATCTGAAACAAAGATGAAAATTAAAACTTTTTGATAAGTCAGGATTTATTTCATTGAAATTTATTCAATAACAGAAGTTAAACTAATCTATTAAATTCACCTTACAGGTTTAGACAGTTCTTTGCCAGTCAGACTTATGCTAGTCTCTAAGAGATCTCCTGTTTTGGTTTCTTTCAATTACATTTTTCATCTGAGAAAGGGAGCCCTGATAATTAAGTTTAGTAAGAGAAAGAATACTTTACATAAAACAATCATCCCAATTGGTAAATCTTCTTCTCAAACACAGTAGACTGATTTTACCTTGTCTTTGAAGATCCATTTTATTTCTGTTTAGGTATAGAATATTTATTCTACTTTGAGGCTATTTTGTCTCCTTTCTTTTATATGGCTAGCATACTTCCTCCAAACTTAAATCTTTTCTGGGCCCCCTATCCTTGATCTCCCTACCACATACTGTTCAGGGCGGCACTGGTAACTTAACATGCAGATGAACTGAACACTTAAATGGTCATTGTTATGTCACTATTAGTGCATTAGCTTTTTGCTTTTTAATTTAACTTTATTTTAGAGAGTTTGAGAGGGGGAGAGTGGGAAAGGGGGGAGGATGTTAAGCAGGCTCCACACTCAGTGCTGAGCCCATTGCAATTTTTTTTTTTTTTAATTTATTTTTGGGACAGAGAGACAGAGCATGAACGGGGGAGGGGCAGAGGGAGAGGGAGACACAGAATCGGAAACAGGCTCCAGGCTCTAAGCCATCAGCCCAGAGCTCGACGCAGGGCTCGAACTCCCGGACCGCGAGATCGTGACCTGGCTGAAGTCGGACGCTTAACCGACTGCGCCACCCAGGCGCCCCGATTTCCAAGTATTTTGTATCAGCAACTAGGTAGATGGATATACCACTTACTGGAATTGGGATGCCTGAAGGAAGAACAGTCTTAACCGACTGCGCCACCCAGGCACCCCCCATTGCAAATTTTAAATGACATTGTATTGCTGCCTTGTGATAGCCAAAATTAGTACCTGAATTTAGACTGAAGTTTAGTGGATGTGAAACATTACACTCCATAATTCCAAGTGAGAATCTCATTCAAGATTAATGCAAATGAAAAAAACCCTCATCTCTTCTCAAAAACTGTTTTTCTTTATAATTAATGTTTTTCCTTTATTTTGCCCTTGTCAGCAAGGACACTCCAGAATCAATTTCTCAACCACATCCAACAATGTTAACCACTTACGGTTGGCATGTTCATTGTCTTCATTTTCCCCTTGGGCCTGATTTTCTATATTTTATTAAGCTCTTGCCATGAATTACCTCCAATAAGACAAAAAAGTGTAATGTTTTTAAGTTTACTTTTTTTGGAAGAGAACTCAAATGGAGGAGGGGCAGACAGGAAGGCACAAAACCTGAAACATGCTCCAGGCTGAGCTGTCCATGCAGAGCCAAATGTGGGGCTTGAACCAATGAGCTGTGAGATCATGACCTGGGCCAAAGCTGGATGCTTAACTGACTGATCCACACAGACTCCCCATAAGTTTAATATTTTAATTTCCCAATTATAACACTGATAACAGCATAGAAAACATAGAAACAAGTCTTGCCACAGGGACTAACTGCAGCATTTAATGTTTTATTAACATTTTTCATATTGATTTCATTACTAGAAATAAGATACATCTTAGAGGATAAAAACCTCAAGTAAAACCCACCCCCCCCAAGAAAACCCCAAAAAATAAACCAAAAAAAAAACACCAAAAGTACACCAACACTAAATGTACATGTTAGGATACAGCACTAACCTTCCCACTTTTTCTTTTTCCATTTCAAAGCATCTTCTCGAATTTGATCCCAATCAATCAATGGCTGATTCTCTGTACTATTACCCTCTGTCCTTAAATCTCTTCCAACAGAAGGTTGGAATGCAACAATATCTGTTAAAATATTTTTTACCAAATTAGTTCAAAACAAATCCTAGTTGTATAAATTACCCCCACTTTACTGTTTTGTGTTTAAAAACCAGACAATAGGGGCACCTGGGTGGCTCAGTCTGCTTAGATCATGATCTCACGGTTGGTGAATTCAAGCTCCACCTCAGGCTCTGTGCTATCAGCTTGGAATTCTCTCTGCCCTTACCTGGCTCATGCACATTCTCAAAATACATACATACATACATACATACATACATACCAGAAAATAATGCTTAAAATATAAAGAGTAGGTTTTAGTACTATGATGCTATGACAATTTGTATAGTTTTTCAGTTACCAGAGTTACTGAAATGGAAATTTATTAAAGAAATGGAAATTAGTTTGAAAGCCTGGTGTTTGCTAATAAATCCCATATTAATCTTTACAACAATCCTGTGAGGCAGAGGTCACCCCAGGTTAACAGATAAAGAATCTTAAAGGCCTCCCAGAGCTTCCTTCCTAAGAAACACTAAGAGGCAATGCTGCCATCAACTTTGAGATGCCGCTTCTTTGTTACTTTCATATTTCCGGAAATGGCTCAATAATGGCTTTTCCTCTAGTCCAAGATCTGAGATTTTTTTAAGTAAACTATGCCTAACAGGGGGCTTAAACTCATAACCGCAAGATCAAGAGTCACATGCTCTACCGACTCAGCCAGGTGACCCTGAGATTTTTTTAAATGCCAAACTAGGTAGTTTCCAAAGTTGGTCACATTCTAGGGAAGAGATAGAATCAGAAGGTCATGACTAATCCTTCTACCATTAATAGTGAATGCATTAAAAGGTTATTTTGTTTTTTCTCACTTACCTGTGGCTAAAAGTAAAACTGCAAGGCTTCACTCACCATAGAGATTAAGTGTTTTAATGTAAGAAAATGAGTATTCTGGCATTTCAAAGGAAAAAATGCATAACAGATAAGATTTAATGACAGCAATCTGAAGATGTTATCAGGAAAAGCATCAACTAAGCAATTTTTAAACAAAGCAATTTTTAAAATTTTAACAAGGCTGTGCTATACAAAAATTACTTACCAATTCTAGGCTTTAAACTGTAACTTTCTTGTTGTTTAACAACATTATCTATCGCTGTTTTGGCCTTGGCCTTCATACCCTTGCTACCGAATATCCTGACCTGTGCATCAGGATAACCTTTTATTATCTAGAAGCAGGAGAAAAATAGGTGAGACTGAAGTCCTTTTACCACGCCCCCCTCCAAAAAAATCACTCAACTTCAAATAGCATAAAAATTTTAGGTAAATCTAGTATTGCTATCAGTGTCTTTAAGTTCTAATTGGAGGGGATTCTTCATTCTACAAATCTATCCTGAGATCTATCTCCTGGTTGGAGGAAAAGGAACAGGACAATCTAAATTTAAAAACTACCATGTCAGGGGCACCTGTGTGGCTCTGTCGGTTAAGGTCAGACTCTTGATTTCAGCTCATGATCTCATGGTTCATCAAGCCCTTCATTGAGCTCTGCTCTTGACAGCAAGAGCATGCTTGGAATTGTCTCAAAATAAACTTAAAAAAAAACCTACAGTGACAGTTATGGAATACATTTAGCAACTAGTGTTAGAAGATTAAACTGTTAATCTGACCTCTTTTTAACTATGAAATTGTAATTTGGCAAATCATACAGAACTGTAGGGATGTGGCAGATTAACCTATGTGCTATTATTAATAGCAGATTGAATGGTCAGGTTATTTATGTAAAATTTTAACTTGAGGGAAAGCAACCTTACTACAAGGCTGACATGACATTTGAAGACTCTTGAAGTCACATCCTTAACTATACATAATCCCAGATAACCTCATTGATTCAATATCTGGAAATTGCTATACCAAATGCTATCTTAAGCTGGTGATTTCAAAAAAGCTTAACAATTTCCACTATTTACAGACAACTCTGTTCTTTTTATGTTTATTTTTGAGAGAAGGCATGTGTGGAGGGGAGAGGCAGAGAGGGGGAGATAAAGAACAGGCTCCTCATGTCAGTACAGAGCTGGATGCAGGGGTCAATCCCACAAACTGAGATCAAGACCAGAGTGAAAACCAAGAGTCAGATGGTTAGGGGCCCCTGGATGGCTCAGTGTCCAACTTCAGCTCAGGTCATGATCTTGTGGTCAGTGAGTTCAAGGCCCGTGTTGGCACTGTGCTAACAGCTCAGAGCTGGGAGCCTGCTTTGGATTCTCTCTCTCTTCCCCTTCCCCACTCACAGTGTCTGCCTCTGAAAAATGAATAAAGCTTAAAAAACAAAAGTCAGATGGTTAACCTACTGAGCCACACAGGCCCCCTGTATAAGTTCTTGAAATGAGGCTGAAATGAACACGGAGAGGATGGAAAGAATGGAGATGCAGGAGGTCTTAGGCCTCCCTGATGAGCAGGAGTTATATCAGCTAAGATAGGAGAGTGTCAGGAGCCCAGCTGTAAGTACTCAAGGAGTTCAGTGGAGGGAGTGAAGGCAAAAGAGGCTAGAGGTTAAAGGAGACAGATCAAGTGGACCATGCTAAGGAGTCTGGACTTCTTAAGAGCCTGAGATATTATGAAAAATGTTTATGCAGGAAAAGAAAACAAATTATGAAAACAATTTGTATTTTAGAAATATTGCCCTGGTCACAGTAGAGCCTAGTGAGAGGGGGATAAGACTAGAAGTGGGATGGAAGATTAGGGGAGAATGCCCCAAATGTGATTCCCCTTGAGAAATACAGGAAATATAAAGGAACGCAGTGACAGACTGGTTGCAGGATAAGGAGAGGGAAGTAATCTGAGATTTCTGGCTTGGGAACTGGGTGAATGATATAGCTGCTGAGACTGGGAACACAGGCGCAGGTCAGGGTTTGAGGGATGGGGTCCAAAAAGCACATGATGAATATTCAAGATCTCAATGTCAGTTGAAATTATCGCTAAGGATTTTTACCTCCAGGAGTCACAAAACCTAGACCTGGAAATGGACCACAATGTGGGACCATTCCTGAAAAAGAATGGCAGCCTGAAGAGTTTTGCCAATTCATTTAAATAACCAATAGTATGTTAATAACTAAAGAGAAATTATAGTTACAAATGAACTATGTTCTTTGAGGATTTAATACAGACCACTTACCTGTATTTTTGTGTTTGTTGTACTTTGTATGTCTTTTATTTTTGACCCACCACGACCTGTTTTTAATAAAATATTTAAGAGATTTAATCAAAGCCACAACTGGATATCACCTCACACCTATGAGAATGAGTATCAAAAATACAGGAGACAAGTGTTAATGAGGATGTGGAGAAAAGGGAAGCTTGTGTGCGCTGTTGGTGGGAATGTAAATTGTACAGGGACAGGTTAGTCAAAAACTAAAAATAGAACTACCCTATGATCCGGCAATTCCTCTTGTGGCTGTATATCCAAAGGAAACAAAACTGTTTCAAAGATATCTATCCTGTTCATTACAGCATTATTGTATTATTCACAATAGTTATGAAGTGGAAACAACCTAAATGACTATCAACAGACCACTGAATGAAAAAAAATTTGGTATAGGGGCGCCTGGGTGGCTCAGTCAGTTGAGTATCCAACTTCAGCTCAGGTCCTGATCTCAAGGTATGTGGTTTGAGCCCACACTGGGCTGTGCTGATGACTGGGAGTCCCCAGCCTGCTTCAGATTCTGTCTTCCTTGCTCTCTGCTCCTCCCCAGCTCATGCTGTCTCTCAAAAGTAAATAAACACTAAAAAAAATTTTAATATTTAAAAATTGAAAAACATGTTATAAACATGCTAAAAAAGCTTTCAGCCTTAAAGTATTCCTTTTTTGACAACATGATTGAAGCTTGAGGACATTACGCTAAATGAAATAAGCCAATCACAAAAAATAGAGCATGACTTTGAGATATCTAATGTAATCAGACATAGAAACAAAGATGATGGTATTTGCCAGCGATGGGAAAAGGGGAAAATGCTGAGTTGTTCAGTGGGTAGTTGTCATCCAAGATGAAAACATTTCAGAGATCTGTCACACAACATTGCTTTTATAGCTAACAGTACTGTATTGCACTTAAATTTAAGCTTAAATACATGTGTTTTTTTTTTTACAAGAAAAAAAAAGTGGCTCCAGAACCAACATTAAGTGGGTGGTCTCTAGCACAGAGCCTGCACTATCACAGGTGCTCAGTAAGTGTTCAGTGTGTGATTTATTGCAAATCTAGGGGCTTTCATTTATGGAGCATCACTCTTCAGATCTTTGAGCCTGAGCCTTCTTGAGGAAACAAATTTATACCTGGTCTATCAATCAACTCTATTTAACAGCAGCCTGCAAAATGTCGTTTTTCAAAACAGGTTTAGAAAAGGGTAAAACAAAATATTAGCTCTCACACCTAATAGGCAAAGTGCTCAAATTTATCCTGTCTTAATGGCCACAAATGGGACAAATCTCCATTTCTATAGTTTCTAAGTGTCTTTCAAAAATGAATTTCTAAGACTCAGGTGTACTAAGAAAAAAAGATCCTGTTTTTCAGGAGGTAAATACCCGAGTAAAAGAAACAGTGCAAGATATTGCTACTGTTCTGAACAACCCTAATATCCTACACCTTCTTTAATGGCTCTAAATGGTGCTCAAAGAAACAGATTGGACTTGGACTTGTTCATTTTGGGTTAAGTCGTGAAAAGGCCTGATCTTTCACTCCAAAGATTTGATAAATCTAAGAGTTTGGTTTCCCAAAATATCAACTCCACAAAGTATCTAAAGTGACATCATTCTAGCATCAGATGGTATTAGAAATATCACAGTTAAAGGCCTTGATTTCATTAGATGGCTGCTGAATGAAGGCGAAGAGAGTGGGTGGGGAGACCCTGGCCCGCCCCGCCTATCCAACCTTGTTACACTTACCGATCACAGCGCCGACCCACATGTTCTTCAATCCAAAGCAGAGCGGCGGTTCGCGGGCACCAGGCGCCACAGGCTGCGGGAGACCAGAGGAATTCCTCCAGCCGCCACCTCTGCCGCCCTTAGGGACCCCCTGACCTCTTCGATTTGAATCCTCCGTCGGCCTCCTTTCTGGAGCCCGGGACACTGCCGAGCCTCGTCGGGTCGCAACGACCCACGAGGAGGCGTTGGCGTCTGCTTCTTGCCTCGACATGGTTCCTTGAAGAAGATCCGGCGCGTCCGACGTCGCTCCAGTAGGGATCTGCACCACACCCCCGAGCCGTCGTAGTCTTAAATAAGGTATCCACGCAGCCGCTACTTAAGGAGCCCGCTCAAGGCTCGCCACGCCCTGGCCACGCACCCATTGGTGGACAAGATGTTGTGGGCGTGGTCCCCACTGTTTGACCAATCCACTTTTTCTATCATATGAGGGCTCCTCGAAAGAGTCAATGCGCAGGCTTTAGGTTCCTTTTCAGGTGTGGGACTTCTAAGGGTTCTCTTTTGTGCTTTGCTCTACGAAACTCCCAGCCCAACCACCCTCAACCTCAGTTGTTCAGAAACGTTTTTTAGCCGTGACTCGTAAACGTCAGCCATTTTTACAACATGACCCAGTACATACATAAAAATTTTGAAACAAAAGGTTAAAAAAACAGCACTTACCATTGTTCTAAGAGCAGCACTTTGATATATTTAATATTCATTTTTAAATCATTGGTTGTTATGCACAAAATTCAATGACCCACAGTTTAAAAACTCTCTGGACTGAAAAATGCTGCTTTAACTCTTCACACACTTGACCTGAATGTTTGCTGTATGCGAGGTAATGAAATTAAATAAATGCCTGAAGCACTCCCGTCATTGTAGTGTGGCTCTGTGGCTGGATGTATTATTTCAGGAAGCAAGTCGGCTAGGCGTGCCCCTACTTTGATTAGGATCTTTGAATTGTCTAAACAAATCTCAGTTCACTCATCTATAAAACAAAGTAGTTCTTTATTATGCTAGGTTCTCTGGTCCATGCTCAGGAATGAAAAAAAGAAAAAAAAAAGTACCAAACGTGATCCATCCAGGTTGAATGGGTTAACTCACATGAAATTAACTGTAACTTTCTTTCTTTCTTTTTCTTTCTTTCTTTCTTTCTTTCTTTCTTTCTTTCTTTCTTTCTTTCTTTCTTTTTTCTCTCTCTCTCTCTTTCTAAGTAGGCTCCTCAAGTAGGGTCGGATCCTAAGGTGGGGCTTGAACTCATCACCCTGAGATCCAGACCTGAGCTGAGATCAAAAGGCTGAGGCTTAACTGTCTAAACCACCCAGATGCCCCCAACTGTAACTCTTAATGTAATCATGTCTGGAGAAATAGGATTACAGTGCTATTGAAGCACCCAGGAAATATATAAAAGTATAAATGTGTCCTATACTTAATACCCATTCTCTAATCCTTATCTGGAATGGATAGTATTTTTATTGGATTAGATTTCTTATCCATTTTTATTTTTTTTTATTTTAACATTTATTTTTGAGACAGGGAGAGATAGCATGAACGGGGTAGGGTCAGAGAGAGATGGAGACACAGAATCTGAACCAGGCTCCAGGCTCTGAGCTGTCAGCACAGAGCCCTACGCGGGGCTCAAACTCACGGACCGTGAGATCATGACCTGAGCCGAAGTCGGCTGCTTAACCGACTGAGCCACCCAGGCGCCGCAAGATTTCTAATCCAATCCAATCTAGTTGAATAAAATCAAATCCTAATATTGTGTTGAGAATTTTTGCACATAGGTCTATGAGAAAGAGGTCTGTAGTTTTCTTGCAATGTCCTTGCTTTTGGTATTGGGTCAATGCTGGTCTCATAGAAAGAGTTAGAAAGTTTTCCTTTATCTTCTATTTTCTGCAAAAGATTGTAGAAAATTGGTGTAATTTCTTCCTTAAATGTTTTGTAGAATTCACTAGTGAAAACATCTGGACTTGGTGCTTTCTGTTTTGCAGAGTTGTTAAATGTTGGTTTAATTTCTTTAATAGATATAGATATAATAGAAGTAGTTTATTTCTTGTGTGAATTTTGGCAGATTGTGTCTTTCAAGGAAAAAATCTATTTCAATTAAATCATCAAATTTGTGGACATAGAGTTGTTCATAGTACTCTTTTTTAAGGTCCATGGGAGGGGTGTCTGGGTGGCTCAGGCAGTTGAGTGTCAGACTCTTGATTTTGCTTAGGTCATGATCACAGGGTCATGGGATAGAGGACTGCATTGGAAAGCCTATTTGAGATTCTCCAAAAAAAAAAAAAAAAAGTTTTTTTTAAAATAAAGTCCATGGGATATACAGTGATGTCCCATTTTTTTTATTTCCAATACTAGTAACTTGTGTCTTCTCTTTTTTTCCTTTGTTGGCCTGGCTAGAAGTTTATGATTTTATTGCTCTTTTCAAAGAACCAGCTTTTGTTTTTATCCATTTTCTCTGTTGATTTCCTGTTTTCAATTTCATTGATATCTGCTCTAATTTTTATTATTTCTTTTCTTCTGCTTACTTGTATTTAATTTGCTCTTCCTTTTTTATTTTCTAAGATGGAAACTTAGATGATTGATTTTAGATTTCTAAGTTTATTCATTTCGAGAGAAAGATCACAAGCATGTGAGTGAAACAGCAGGAGCGGGGGAGGGGCAGAAAGAGAAGGAGAGACAGAATCCCAAGCAGAGAATCCATAGTGTCAGCGAGGAACTTGAGGCAGGGCTCCATCTCATGAACAATGAGATCATGACCTGAGCCGAAATCAAGAGTCGAAATCATGTGTCCGACCTTAAGCGACTGAGCCACCCAGTAGCCCCTAGATTTTTCTTCTTTTCTCATATGCATTCAAGTCTATAAATTTCCCTCTAAACACTCTGGGTCTGTGGCTTGTCTTCTCATTTTCTAAACAGTGTCTTTCACAGAGCAGAAGTTTTAAATTTTAAGTATTGTTCTATTTTCTTTGTTGGCTTTTTTTATTTCTATTTTTTTTTAAAGTAATCTTTATGTGTACAGTGGGCCTTGAACTTACAACCCCCAAATCAAGAGTTCCATGCTCCATGGACTGAGCCAGCCAGGCACTCCCAGTATTGTTCTACTTTCTGAAGGGCTTCCTTCACTTTATCCTGCCACATAAAGGTGAATTCTACCAAATATAAGAAATTATACCAATTATCTACAATCTCTTCCAGAAGGTAGAAGCAGAGGAAATACTTCCTAACTCATTGTATGAGGTCAAAATTACCCTAACACCAGTAGTGAACCCTAAACTAAACTATGGATTTTGAGTGATAGTGACTTGTCTATGTGGGATCATCAGAGCAAGGAATGTACCAGTATGGTGACAGATGTTGACGGTGAGGAAGGCTGTGTGATGGGGGTTGGAGGACACGAGGTGGGAGGAGTATATAGGAAATCTGTGGACTTACAGCTCAACTTTGCTATGAAACTAAAACTGCTTTATGAAAATAAAGTCTATTTTTGAAAAGAGGAATTTTGTGTCAAGCTTTTCATTTTGATTTTGTTTTTAATTGGATCAGCTAATTTTTTGCCCCTTGGCCAGTTGACTAGCGAATAACATTCTAATATTCTATTTTCTTACTTGGTGAGAGGTGCTAAATAAAGACGTATCTAAAATAGTAATTACAGGCCCTTTTATGTATTTTAAATTATTCATAAAATAGAGCAAAATGCATTCCCTGTCGTTCACGATCTATGACATTAAGCCTTTAGTGATTAAAAAAAAAAAAAAAAAAGGTGAAATATTTTACTCTAGATCTCAACTAGAACTTAGAATATTCACTAAGCAAGTAGAAAATTGTGACCGTGGGGCTTTCAGGTCCGGTTTACCCTCTACTTCTCCCCACCGCCCCAGACACGAATAAAGATAAAAACGCGGAATTTCAGCGCGATTTTTACCCGAGGGCCCCTCGAGCCTGCGCTTTCTTTTTGCAGACAGAAAGGCTTCCACTCGCTCACACCTTTACCTCCGGGAGGGGTCTGACCGCCAGCTCTGGAGACTGGGGCTGAATCAGCCCCACTCCGCAGGTCTAGCTCCCCTCCACCCACTTAACCTCGAAAGGCGCACCAGGGCCTTTCTCAGCAGGCAGCGGTTGCCGAAGATTCCCGAAGCTCCCGAGTCGGAAGCGGAGAAGGTGCTCGATTGGCCCACCTCTCCTAGGCGCCGCTTCCCCCGCACTGCGAGTCTCTAGAGGCCCCCGCCCAGGTCCAGGCCCGGCCCCAGCTTCCCCTTGAGTTTGCACAAGGGCGGGGTCACGGTGCGGCGCTCCCGCACTGGCTGTGGGGTGGGATTAGGGGTCCCTGTATCCTCGGAGGAAAATATCATGGTCTCAACACCATCCCACAAGGGGGCAGCAAACACCTCCCTTGGCTCTGGAAGAAGCTAGATGAGCAATTTCAACTTGAAATTTAGGCACAAACCAGGGTGTGAATTCAGCAGGAACCCTAATTTTGGGAAATAGGCCCTATAGAGTTTAACTTGCCACCTGAATCAGGGAGGGTGACATGTAGGACACCTACAATCAGCCAGGTTTGTCTTCTCATTTAATTCTTGGAAAACTCCTGTGAGGGGGGTCGTGGGTGTCCCCATTTCACAGATGAAGACACTGAGGTCAGGGAGCCACTGTGCTTGGGAACCCAAGTGGATGTGATGCCAAAGCCAAGCAATTTCTGTTCCACCAGTTTGCCTCTCAAGGACCCTTGGGCATACTTCCAGGAGGAAGGGGATTTCAGCTTTGAACTGTAATCCCTACCAAGAAAAAACTGTTTCCCTGCCAATGAGTATAGTTAACGTGAGCTGCAAGATGATTATAGAATTAATATGTGTTCACATGATTTTGAAAAATGAAAACGTAACCTAGAGATAAATTTATTCCTCCCATTTTTTTTTCCAGGCAAAATTCTGGGATCCTTATTGTTGTGTAGTCTTTTGCCCTATTTTATAAAAAAGGCATTTCCCCCATGTCGTTAAACATTTTTTTCTTTATTATTTACAGTATGTTCTTCTCTGTAATTTGTCTTTTCATTTCACACTGGGAGGGCAAGGTATAGGGGATAAGTTTTAATTCTAATTTGGCAAAAAACTATCATTGTTCCTTTATGGTGACAGCATTTGGAGCCATGATCTAGTTCTCTTTACCCTCAAATTACATAAACATCAATCTATATATTCTAATAGCACTGCCTTTTAAAAGATGCAAAATTTGGGGGGCACCTTGGTGGCTCGGCTCAGTCGGTTAGGCATTGGACTTCAGCTCAGGTCATGATCTCATAGTTCATGAGTTCAAGCACCACATCAGGCTCTGCAGTGACAGTGCAGAGCCTGCTTAGGACTCTCTCTAGGCCTCTCTCTCTGTCCCTCCCCTACTCACACTTTCTCTCTGTCTCAAAATAAATAAACTTAAAAAAAATGCAAAATTTTTATTCTGTTTCTGGAAATTTTTTTATGTGTATGTCAGACAGCCATCTAAATTTATTTCCAAAATACCCAATGCCCCATCGTTGTTTTGAAATAATTTTATTATATACCACACTATTTTGTATATATGTATATGTTTGTTTTGTGTGCTTGTTTCTGGACTTCCTCTTCTGTTCCACAAAGACAAGGAGACTGACATGACCTCAAATTTTCAAAGGATCACTCTGGATGCTATAAGAAGAATAGACGTTAAAAGGGAAATATTTTGATCTCATGGAAAAGTTGTAACTTAAGCTGTTGTAAGACCATGGGGAAGCTATTACAGAGGCAAGGGATAATGATGGCTTGGACTGAACTAGTTTCTTAGGAGTGAAGGCCATGAGAAAATATATATAAACATATTTGAGATATATTTTGAAGGTAGAGCTGACAGAATTTGTTTATAGGTATAAAATGTGACACAAAGAGAGGAAATCAACCAGGTGAATAGTGGTGGCCTTTACTGAAAAGGAGAGTAGTAGGGAAGGACAGATGTGGGGAGTAGGTTTAAATGAGATACCTATTATAGTGCAGGTGTCAGGTAGGGAGTCGAATATATCAAATAAACATTTTTCTTCTGATTCTTTGTAGTTTGATACAAAGTTGCAAAAGAAAAATGCAATCTCTAAAGAGAAGAAAGTTGTCATCCTTGTACTAGTGATTCTACAGCTGAGATTCTTTTTTAATGGAAATATTTGTAACATGAAACAACTTTCATGTATGCAGATACTAACAGCTGATATTTTTTGTTTCCTACTTGCTTGGCACAATTAAGGGCTTTACATGCATTAACTCATTTAAGCATCACAGTTCTAGGATCAAGGTACTATTATTATCATCCCCGTTGTACAGATGGAAAACGAAGCACTAGGAGGTTAGCCACCTTGCCCAAGGTCACACACAACCAGTTAGTGATGGTGGAGGGAGTGCAGAAAGAGGGAAAAAGAGGGGGTGAAGCAGGATCTAGAATTCAGAGCAATTAGTCATCGTTGACGGCAGAATGTCGACAGTCTAAACGTGCCAGTACATCGTGATGTATAATGTTAATTGTATTTATCGAAGTAGGAAAATACGAGGAGCCGGAAATTGTCCTGAGCTTCTTGCATGCATTCAATTAATTTAATCTCCTGAACAATATAACAAGCACTACTATTTTCATTGTTCACATTTTACAGATGAGGAAATCGAGGAACAAAGAAGTTTGATAAACTGCCCAGAGTCACAAATCCAGAAAGGTAGCAAAGCTGGAGCTGAAATCCATAGCTCTCTATTCCTTATATAAACATTTTGTGCCAGGCGCAGTACGACCTGCTAAGAATAGCTAGAGAAAGGAAGACCTGCTCCCGGTTCTCAATGAATTCCAACCTATCTGAGCAAGCACACGCAGATTGGACCTTTCTTTCAACCACTTTGCCTTCGAAGGTCCAAAAATGAGACCGTGAGCCCTGACTTTGTCACGTTACTGGACATTGAAGGTGCCGTGTTCATGTGGCGCCTGCGGACTGAGGGGAAACCAGGAGTTCGAAAGCCGCCCCCAGCTTTCCAGTGCGCCGTATCCGGCAGCTCCGGTAGGTCCCCGCAGCCAGCTTCGGGGTTCCCGCGGCCGCCGCTCGGTTGGGCGCGCGGAGCTGCTTTCGGGGAAGCCTTAGGGCACACAGTGACCCGAGGCAGCGGCGCGCCTTCAGCAAATCCGGACCACCTGCGCACGCCGGTTTCTCGCCTGCAGCAACGGGCTGCGGGACCGGGCGGCCTCGGAGTACACCCTAGCCTACGGCGCCAAAACGCGCCTGCCGCACCGTGGGCTTCCCGGTTTCCCGCGGGCCGTGGTTTACAGCTTCCACCCGGAGCTGACGGTGGCCTCGCTCAGGAGGAGAGGGAGGATTTATCTGTAAGGCCCAAGACGCATCGATCTGCGAATTTTCCAGATTTCAAGAAGAGCACCTGCAACCCTAGAGGTGTTTGACCTACCTGTAGTGCGCGCATCAAAGATTTTTGGTGAGTGCTCGAATTGGGCCGCCCACCATGAGGCCTGTTTAGGCGCGCTCCTTCTCCGGCTACCCCTGGTACAATCGCTCGGCCAGCTCAGGCCTATCCTCTCCCGTACCACCTCCTCGCCGCGCGCACAACCCAAGAACCAAATTACACACTTCTAGCAATGGACCAAGCTCCTGCTGTAAGTGCAAATTTTGGACCCCAGGGCGGCCAGGATCTCCATTTTCCCACTGTCATAGAAGGAAAAGGTTTAGTCCATTATCCTCTGCGGAAGAAGGCAGCTCCTAGTCCATGAGTCACCTGAGGCTAGGAAGGACCACTGCGGGCCCTGGGGTGGCTGGGCGAGTCTGAGAACTAAGGGCAGGGTTGGGATGAACCCAGGGACTGTCCTGAGTGGGGAGCGCTGTTCCCCTTTCTGCACTGCCTCACGAGCTTTCTGGAGCCCACGTCCCGCCCACTCTGTTTGGGGAAACCGCAGTCTTCCGGGGTCCCTGAAGATTTAGCCGGGTGATGAAAGGGAAAGAATCGGCATGTCCCCTCTGCACGCCCTCTACCCGCCTAACCTCAAAGGGTACCCACCACATGCTCAATTTAGTCCCAAGGAAAAAAAGCGGGGGCAGGCTTCCTCTGGTTTCACTTAACGATGGATGAGGGATTTTCAACAAGCAGGTATTACGGGTGGCCCTGTGAACTACTTAAAGTCTTGTAGGTTTTTCCTTTCGGAGACAGAGAAGGAGAAGCTAATGGAAGCCATGATGATCGTCTATATTAGCTGTTGGTGAGAAAACTGGGATGCAGGGCCTTTCCTTATGCTCACCTCAACACAAAGAGAGTGGGTGGGCTGTGTGGGTGCACAGTGTGGGTATCAAGAGGCCCATCCATTTGGAGTTCTGTCGCAGAATGTGCCTGTCCTGCTTTTTTTGGGGGGGGGGGGAATTATTTGCGCTTTACTTTTCTGAGTTCTTGGCTGAAACCCCTGTAACAAAAGACATATTAACAAGAGAAAGATACAGGAAAAAATAAGCAACACCGCCTAACCCTTTAGGATTTAGGCTTAAATACCATTTTAATAGGAAAAGAGGAGGAATGTAAATCTCTTAGGGGAGAGGAAGTCATTTTTAGAAAGATAAATGGGCCCTTCGAAGAATAGGTGTGAGGTCTGAGGATTTGTGACAGTTTGCCTGGGTGTCATCCATTTTTATCAATCTTAATCTCGTTTATGAGACTCTGGCCAGGAGGTGTTTATGCCAGTTGAGTTCCTTTTGGAGTATGTCTTTGGGCAGAAAAAGGGAGTTCAGAGAAAGCCTGTCCCTGCATTTGCTGTTTTTCAACCACCTACAGCCCAAAACAGTGTATCAAAGCAGCTTATTGGGGGTGGCATATCCTGAACTTCTACAGTCATTTTGGGGTGTCATTCTGTTACCTTTCATTTGCTATTAATAGAAACTTGTTTTAAAGATCACAAGTGGTTCTGTTAAAGAAATAAAATTTCAGTTCTTTAATACTGAGTGAGACGATGACTCTTGTTTTGCCAACATACTTAGCACAATTTTGGACTGCAGTTTAGTATGGTGTACAATGTAGTAATTTTAGAAATCACTGCAATATAATTTTAGAACATTTCCATCACCCCTCAAAAAACTTTGTGCATCTGCAATCACTCCAGCCTCTAGCCACAGGCACTCTTTCTGTCTCTCTAAAGGTTTACATAAACAGAATCCTAATAATATTTATCTTTTAGTGTCTGGCTTCTTTCAATTATTATGATGTTTTCAGGGTTCATCCTGCTATGCTATGACAAGCATCGGTATTTCCTTCCTTTCATTTATTTTTCTTTTAATTATTTTTAAAATTTACATCAAAGTTAGTTAGCATATAGTGCAATAATGATTTCAGGAGTAGAATCCAGTGATTCATTCCCTACGTATAACACCCAGTGCTCATCCCAACAAGTGTCTTTCTTAATGCCCCTTGCCCATTTAGCCCATTCCCTCACACACAACCCCTCCTTTTATTTATTTTAAGTTTATTTTGAGAGGGGGAGGGACAGAGAGAGGGGAGAACAGAGGCTCTGAAGTGGGCTCTGTGCTGACAGCAGACATCCCAATTCAGGGCCTGAACTCACTGAAATCAAGACCTGAGCCAAAGTCAGACGCTTAATCCACCGAGCCACCCAGGTGCCCCAAGTATTTCCTTCCTTTTAGTTTCAACTAGTGTTCCATAAGATGGATATAGTACAAATTTTTTTTAAATTTTTTTTAACGTTTATTTATTTTTGAGACAGAGACAGAGCATGAACGGGGGAGGGTTAGAGAGAGTGGGAGACACAGAATCTGAAACAGGCTCCAGGCTCTCAACGGTCAGCAGAGAGCCTGACGCGGGGTTCGACCTCACGGACTGTGAGATCATGACCTGAGCCCAAGTCGGAGGCTTAACCGACTGAGCCACCCAGGTGCCCCATAAATTTTTTTGTACATTAACCAATTAATGGATGTTTGGGTTGTTGTCATTTGGATGTCATGAAAAAAAAATGCTATGAACATTTGCTTAGAAGACTTTGTTTTCTCTTGGGCAGATATCCAGGAATGCTCATGTAGAGACAGGCAAACTTTCCCAAGGTGGCTTTTGACATTCCCACCAGAAGTGTATGTGGGCTCTAGTTTCTCCACATCCTCAATACTTGTTACTGTCTTTTTGATTTTAGACATTTTGGGTGCTCTAGTGCTATTTTGTGCTTTTAATTTTCTTTTCCCTAATAACGTATGATATAGAAGATCCTTTTATGTGCTATTGGCCTTTTGTATGGTGAAAGATACATTAATATCTTCTATCCATTTTTTTCTTTAGACCATTTCTAATTGGTTGTCTTAATAAGTTGTAAGATCTATATTTATCCTTTATATAATGTAAAACTCTCAATTAATTTCTCCCAGTGTGTGGTCAGTCTCTTCACTTTGTTGATGGTGTCTTTTTAAAGCACAAAGTTTAATTTTGATGAACTCTAACTTACCAACATTTTTATCCCTTTTGCTTTTGGTATTTTATATATATATAATATATAATATATATTATATATATATATATTTTATATTTATATTTTATATATATATAATATATATATATATATATTTTAAGCGCGTGCGCACAAGAGAGAGAGGGAGAACATGAGCTTGAGCGTGAGCAGGGGAGGGGCAGATTCTGTGTCCAGAATCTGAGGCAGAGTCTAGGCACTAAGCTGTCAGCACAGAGCCTGATGTGGGGCTCAAACTTGTGAACGGCAAGAGCATGACCTGGGCCAAAGTTGGACGCCTAACTGACTGAGCCACCCTGGTTCCCCTCTTTTGGTATTATATCTAAGAACTCTTTGCCTAGGGTTACCTGGCTGGCTCAAGTCAGGAGAGCATGGGACTCTTGATCTCTCAGTGTCCTGAGTTCAAGCCCCACAATTGGGTACAAAGCTAACTCTAAAAAAAAAAAAAAAAAAAAAAACAAAAACAAACTTTGCCTAAACCAAGGTCATTAAAATTTCCTTTTTTGTTTTCCGGGCACCAGTGGGGTGTAGAGCTTATTTAAAATCTTTGCCTCAGGGCATGTGGGTGGCTCAGTGGGTTAGCTGTCTGTTTCTGTTGGCTCAGCACCCCCCCCCCCCCCAGGCTCTGTGCTGATTGCATGCAGTCAGCTTGGGATTCTCTCCCTCTCTCTCTGCCCCTTCCTCATGTGCACTTTCTTTTTAAAAAATTTTAAAAACCCTTGCCTCATGGTGCCTGGATTTGCGTCCTACCTCAGCTCAAGTCTGTTCGTATGTTTGAGCCCTGCATCAGGCTCTGTGCTGACAGCTCAGATTTTGTGTCTCCGTCTGTAAGAGTTTCATAGTTTTGGCTTTTGCATTGTCTTTTTTTTTTCTAAACAATTTTTTATTAAATATAATTTATTGTCAAATTCGTTTCCATACAACACCTAGTGCTCATCCCAGCAGGTGCCCTCCTCAATGCCCATCACCCACTTTTCTAAAATTTTTTTAAAGTTTATTTATTTCTAAGGGACAGAGAGAGACAGAGTGCCAGCTGGGGAGGGGCACAGAGAGGGAGACACAGAATCCCAAGTAGGCTCCAGGCTCCGAGCTGTCAGCACAGAGCCAGATGCGGGGCTTAAACTCAGGAACAGTGAGATCATGACCTGAGCTGATGTCAGATGCTTAAGCTACCTGAGCTGAGGCCAGATGCTTAACCGACTGAGCCACCCAGGCACCCCTGCATTAAGTGTCTTAATGCTCTTATGACTGGAATTTTCTTAATTTCATTTTTAGATTGTCCCTTGCTAGTATATAGAAATATAACTGATTTTAGTGTATATTGATCTTGCCCCCTGTAACCTTTCTGAACTCATTTTTATAGTAATGTGTGTGTGTGTGTGTTCCTTAGGATTTCTTACATACAAAATCTTTTTGTTGGTGGGTAAAGACAGTCTTACTTCTTTTCCAGTATGCATACCTTTTATTTCTTTTTGTTGTGTGATTGCACTGGCTAGAAACCTCCAATACAATGTTAAATAAAAGTCAGAGCAGGCATCATTACCTTGTTCTTGATTTTCAGGGAAAGAATTCAGTCTTTCACTATTAAGTATGATGTTTGATGGTAGCTGTGTGTTTTTTGATAATGACCTTTATTAAGTTAAGGAAGTTGCCTTCTATTCCTAGTAGTGTTATCATTAATAGATGTTGGATTTTTGTCAAATAGATTTGATGAGGGACCATAAGGCAAGCTGAGGGCCAAGCACAAGCTAGCACAACCTCTCCCCCCACCCCAGGGTGGGATATGTGTGATATTCCTCAGGCATTCCAGGCTGCCCAAGAATAAAGGAAAGGACAGAAAACAAATGGTTAAACTGATGGCGTCTCCATCAGTTTACAGTTATCTCATCAATAACCTAATCTCCAGGAACTCCCTACCATCTTAATGCTTTGCTAGAGGGAAAACACCCTTAGCCTGATAATACCTAGGCCTCCAGTAATCCGTAAATCCTCTTTAGCATAAGAATATCCCTTTAAAAAACTTTCTCTTGATTTTACGCCCCCAACTCCAACAGTATATAAGCAGTCACTCAGCATAATCCCAGGGCACCTCTTCCTGCCACAGATCCTGTCTCCATGATTAAAAAAAAAAAAAAAAAAAAAAATCACCTTTTTGCACCAAAGACGTTTTTAAGAATTCTTTCTTGGCTGTCGGCTCTGAATCGCACCATCACCCCAAAACACTATTCACATTGTCTGCATTTGTTAAGATGATCATATGTTCTTTATTAACGTTGTATATTACATTAATTGACTCTTTAAAGTTTGAATTATTTAAGTAATATCTACACTCAACGTGGGGCTCACATGCTTTAACAACTGAGCCAGCCAGGCACCCAGCAGCTTGTATTTTTCTAGGAAGTTTTCCATTTCATCCAGGTAACTTAATTTGTTGGCATATGCTTGTTCATAGTATTCCCTTGTAATTCTTTTTATTTCTGTAAGGTCAGTGATTATATCCCTTCTTTCATTTCTGATTTCAGTAATTTAAATCTTTTTGTCAGTCGAGCTAAAGATTTGTCGAGTTTGTCTTTTCAAAAGACCCACTTTTTACTTTGACTTGTTTTGTTTTCTACTGAGTAGATTTTTTCACTTTATTACTTCCTTCCTTCAGGTTGTGTTGCATTTACTCTTCACATCCTTGTCATTTTCCTTGTTGGACCCTTTCACTGCCCACTAATAGGATCATGTCCTCCTGGCTCATACGCAATTTTGCAAACTACTTGATCAAGAAAATAGAGGCAGCTGGGTGCATGGCTGTCTCAGTTGGAGGAGCATGTGACTCTTAATGTTTGTTTGTTTGTTTATTTAAAGATGGAGAGACCGAGTGCAAGCAAGGGAGGAGCAGAGAGAGGAAGACAGAATCTGAAGCAGGCTCCAGGCTCCGAGCTGTCAGCACAGGGCACCATGCAGGGCTCAAACTCACTAGCCATGAGATCCTGACCTGGGCCAAAGTTGGACCCTTAACCGACTAAGCCACCCAGGTACCCCAATTGGACCACTGCAGCCTTTGACAAAGTAAAAGTTCACTTTCTCAACCTTTCCTCCCTCCGCTATGATACATTTTCTTCAATGATTTTCAATGTTGGGATTTGCGAACAAGTAGCTTTGGGCTTCAGCTCTTTCCACTGGCTGTTTTACTCTACATATCTAAAGTGAAGCTCTCCAGTGCCTGAAGGCAGAACTCTGACTCAGAGACTGAAATCCAAAGGGATGTCCAAATCCTGTTTGTAAACCTGGGTCTACTTTTCTCCTTTTTTGATCACTATCTCTTGTGTTCTGGGCACTTACTCTGTTCTGTGGCCTCTGTGAAATAATTTCAAATTTATAGATAAATCAGAATTTATTAAGACTACATGCTAATTGTACTTGATCAGTAGATGTCTAAACTCTTTTTTTAAAATAATTTTAATTTATCTACTTACGTGTACAAATCATAACGCTGAAGCTCAATGCGTCTTCAAGGAAGCTGTAAACACCCTCCAGATCAAATGAAAGAATATTACCAGGGTCCTTGGACCTTCCCTTCTCTTGGCATGTTTTTGAACTTGATATAAATGGAATCATACATTTGATGATTCTTTAGCTTACTCATGTAGTAGATTTAGGAGTAAAGTTATTGAATCATAGGATGCAAGTATGTTCATAAAACAAGCAGGCATGTGGGTACTGTGAAGAAACAATGTGTCAAAGAACTGGTATCAGTGTCACCACATCTAGCCTTTTTAGATGAAAGGGTCACCTACATGCCATCATCTGCTCCTGCAGGATTATTGCTTTTTAAGTTACTTTTTAAATGTTTATTTATTTATTTTGAGTGAGAGAGAGTACACAAGCCCAAGTGGGGAAGGGGCAGAGAGAGGGGGGGAAAAAATATCCCAAGCAGGCTCCACGCTCTCAACACAAAGCCAGATCAGCACAAAGCAGGCTCCATCCCACGAATCATGAAGTCATGACCTGAGCCAAAATCAAGTGTCAGATGCTTAACCATCTGAGCCACCCAGGTGGCCAAAGATGATTTAAATTGTGAAGAGGATGTTGTAGAAATGCTTCTGGTACCAACTGAGTGTGACAGTATGTACTTGTAATATTTAACTATGTTAGCGTCAATATGTAATATTTAGCTAATGTTAGCCTAAATATGAGACATTGAGATAAGTAGCAGTATGTCCAGGCATATGGGAAAGCCTGGTTATCAGTTCATAGGGAGAAAATAATGCACTCCTGAGGGAGTTGTCATTATCAGTAATGATTTATATCGAAGAAATTTAGAATTCTCTGAAAGTTTGGCTAACATAGGTGTTTGAATGTTCTGTTTATCCTTTCTATCATACCTGAAGAATGAAGGTGGGATGGACAGGGAGATCATGAGGAAGATGTAATATCTTACAAAGCTCCTTCATAATGGTTCTGGTGTCTCTATCACTGGAGGTAGAACTCAGAATTTCCTAGGCAGGAAACACAAAATCAAACATCTCCACATGCCACCACCCCAACACTTTTTTGGGAAAAGCTTTGGTCTATCCTGAAAATAGACATGTAATGACTAAGCATTAAATCCTGCTGCTGGGGAAAACACAATAAAAACTATTTGGAGGTGCTTAAAGGGGTCTTGAGGGTTTGGTTCCAGGTCCTGTTCCATCTTTACAGTTTTTAATGGATTATATTATCAGCAAAGAGGACTTCACTAGAAACTTTTTTGGATATGCCTTTAAATTTTTTCATCAGGGCTAGTTTAAGACTAATCAATTTATCTCTGCCAGGAGAATAAGGCTAAATATATCTGGAAAATGCGTTATGTTAATCAGCAATAGCAGAATGGAAGAAAATGGAATTCTAATGGTAAAACATAATCATAAGATTGTAGTCAAAGAACATATTATGAACAAAAAGGATATTGACGGACCTCCAGGACCTTTTGATTTACATCATAAAATATACTATGATTGTTGCCGATGAACAAAGTACAACACAAAATTGGGCTTTTTCAATGATAACTTCATATGTATCTGAAGTTACTCACACTCTTCCTTTCTTTCTCTCTCTCTTGGGGAAATTTTAATTTGATCAGTTAGGAAGAAACTACATTGTCACTGCACTTACATGCCCCTGAGATGACTACCTACTTAAATTCTGCATCCTAGGCATCTCACTTACCCCACTTGAGTCCTGGAATGGCCACCCCAACTGCTGGCTGAAGAAATGAGCATGCTTCTAGGAGGCAGAACACACACAGAGGCTCTTTCCCAAATGAATTTCTCATGCACAGACAAGACTGAAGAAATACAGACAACATACAAGATGGTAGCAAAGCACATTGAGGGGAGATAAAGTTGAAAACCGTATTTCACCAGAGCATGCCCCAAATCTCACTAGATAAATAAAAAATTTGATATCAAAGTGCCAAATAGGGGCACCTGGGTGGCTCAGTCGGTTGAGCATCTGACTTCAGCTCAGGTCATGATCTCGAAGTTTGTGAGTTCGAGCCCCGTGTTGGCCTCTGTGCTGACAACTCAGAGCCTGGAGCTGCTTCAGATTCTGTTTCCCTCTCTCTCTGCTCCTCCCCTGCGCTCTCTCTCTCTCTCTCTTTCTCTCTCTCTCAAAAATATATAAACGTTAAAAAAAAAGTGCCAAATAGATAGATGATCAAGTCCAGAATCAGGAAGAAATGAAACAAACATACAGTTGGAGACAGAGTCCTCAGTGAGTAAAACACAGGGGCCTTGGTTTTGGAGGTATACATTATTACTGAGTGGAGGGGAGAGTTTGGTCTGTGGCAGTGAGGTTCACAAGCAAACCTCAGCAGACCCTCCTCCAAATTGTCCTAGCCCAAATACTAGTCAGTATAAGACTACTGGGGACAAGCCTGTAGTTTGACAAAGCCAGTTTTATGGACTCATTCTTTTAAAAAAAAAAAATTTTTTTTTAACGTTTATTTATTTTTGAGACAGAGCATGAACAGGGGAGGGTCAGAGAGGGGGAGACACAGAATCTGAAACAGACTCCAGGCTCTGAGCTGTCAGCACAGAGCCCGATGAGGGGCTCCAACTCACAGACTGCAAGATCATGACCTGAGCCGAAGTCAGCCGCTTAATCGACTGAGCCACCCAGGCGCCCCAATTTATGGACTCATTCTAACGAAGGACAATGCATAACAGAAAACCATGGAGCATCTCACCAACAAAAAACTTTTTTCTTTTTACAGGATTTGGGGAAGAATGAAGTGTAGGTAAACTTTACATAAATAAAAATGTTGCTTTGGATTGTGGGTGTAAGATGAACATCAGATCTTAACTGTGAAGTGGGGTCCTATTTCCTTGCAAACTGCAAAACTGAGATACATTTAGAATGCTGTATCCAGTAGCTGTTTCCATTCATTTTATTTATTTTTGATAGGCAGAGAGAGACAGAGCACAAGTGGGGGAGGGGCAGAGAGAGAAGGAGACACAGAATCCAAAGCAGGCTCCAGGCTCGGAGCCTGGACAGCACAAAGCTCAACTCGGGGCTCGAACTCACAAGCCGCGAGATCATGACCTAAGCCGAAGTCAGACGCCTGACTGGGCCACCCAGGTGCCTCTCCAGTAGCCCTTTAACTGAAACTCTGCAACTGACTTGTAAATCAAGACTCCTTCTCTGTCAAAGTGACTAGGTCCTCCAGGCAAAAGTGGAATGTTTCCTTGTTACTGATAGAATTTCAAACAGCAGTTTCTGATAGTCTATAATCTTGGAAAGCAAAGTTTCTCATTTGGTAAGAACACAGTAGTCATTCAAAGAAGGGAGGGGAGGGGCACCTGAATGGTTCAGTGGGTTAAGTGTCTGACTTGGGCTCAGGTCATGATCTCCCAGCTTGTGAGTTTGAGCCCCGCGTGGGGCTCTCTGTTGATAGCTCAGAGCCTGGAGTCTGGTTCGGATTCTGTGTCTCCCCCTCTCTCTGCTCCTGCCCAGCTCACTCTCTGTCTCCCTCTCAAAAATAAATAAATATTTTTTAAAAAGTCAAAGGAGGAAGGGGAAATCATTATTACAATTTATGAATTTATGGGTGCAGTGTGTCTTTGGGAGAAACACTTTCTTGTTAACTTTGCAGCTGGCTTTATCAGTGCCTGTCCTCTTGGCCTTGTAATCAGCAAGGCAGACTTTTCTTCCTCACCCTGAGCTACTTTTTTCCTTTTTCCTTTCTCTCCTCTGTTACCTAAGAAAAGGTTAATTCTGTCAGCAAAGAGGTAGCTTGAAGGGGACTGTAGGAAGGGTCATAGAGCTCACCTTTACCTTGACTTGCCCCAAGCCATTTCAAGTCAGTATGCCAGCAAGGAAAGTCCAATTTTAAAAAGAGAATTAAGTACAAGATAAGTTTCTTCTTCCCTATCAGTCAATCCAAAGGTTAAGAAATGCATTTTTTATAGTTCCAATAAAAACTCCAGACTATAATAACATAGGCAAGTACAGAAGGAAGGGAAGGTGGAAAATGAGAACATGTTGGTCTTCAAATTCAGGGCTGGGAGCAGGCCTCTAATCTGAGCCTTCCTTGACACCTCAGCAACCATTAAGTTTTGTAGCTTGCGGGATTTGGGTTGGCTTTGGGGCTTGCTCCATGAAGTGCAGCATAAAATGGAGTTCTAGATGCACATCTGAGTTGGGCCCCCAAAAGAGCCTTGCCACTGTCCTTTGGCCTCTGGGATTCCACATCACTAGATAAAAGCATTATCACTTTCATGGGTCCTGAGCACTTATGCCTTCTTGGGCCCTAAAGGGCTCCATTAAAAAAGACTAATTAAATAAATATTGTACTTTACCATGGCATTGACATAAAAACAAATATAATGAGACAGGGCTCATTTTTATAATGTTTTTTTCTGAATCAAATATTTTTTTAAGTTTATTTTATTTATTTTGAGAGAGGGAGAGAGAAAATCCTAAGCAGGCCCTGAGCTGTCAGGGTAGAGCCCTACTCAGGGCTCCATCTCAGGAACTGTGAGATTATGACCTGAGCTGAGATCAAGAGTATGATGCTTGGGGCGCCTGGGTGGCGCAGTTGGTTAAGCGTCCGACTTCAGCCAGGTCACGATCTCGCGGCCCGGGAGTTCGAGCCCCGCGTCAGGCTCTGGGCTGATGGCTCAGAGCCTGGAGCCTGTTTCCAATTCTGTGTCTCCCTCTCTCTCTGCCCCTCCCCCGTTCATGCTCTGTCTCTCTCTGTCCCAAAAATAAATAAAACGTTGAAAAAAAAATTAAAAAAAAAAAAAAAGAGTATGATGCTTAACCCAGTGAGCCTCCCAGGCACCCCACTGATTAAAATATTTTGGGGGAGGTTTCTTCTTATTTTGAGTAGGCTCCACATCCAGTGTGGGGCTTGAACTTTCCACCCTGAGATCAAGACCTGAGCTGAGATCAAGAATCTGATGCTCAACCAACTGAGCCATCCAAGTGCCACTGATTAAAATATTTTTTAATTAAAACATTGTCATGGGTGGGGCACCCTAGGTGGCTCAGTTGGTTAAGCGGAGACTCTTGATTTCAGCTCAGGTCATGATCTCAGGGTTTGTGGAATCAGAGAGCCCCTCGTGGGACTCTGTGCTCATAGCATGGAGCCTGCTTGGGATTCTCTCTCTCTCTCTCTCTCTCTCTCTCTCTCTCTCTCTCTGCCCTGCCCCCCTCAAAATAAATAGAGAAATAAAAAAATAATAAAATATTGTCATGGGTCTCATGCACTGTGTCTACTGAACTTGTTGGAGAAGTGGGCCCTGGCTTAATCATTCTCCCCTCCCCGTCAGTACACAATTCAGCTTGAGATGGGAAGGAAACAACGCTCCACCCGAGCACCTCAGGAGCGCCATCCATCGGGGACTTGGTTCACCCATATGGCCCGGTCCCCAGCCCCAGAGCAACAGCGATCCCTGGTCCGCAACCTCATCTGGGTCCAAGTGGGAATTTACAAGCCTCAGCCCAGTTGCAGTCACTTCTCTCGATTGCTCGGACTTGCTGGGACTTGCTCAAAGTTAAGGCCTGTGTGAGGGAAGAACATTGGGGGTTGGGCGTGGGTAGTGCGGCTCAGTCGCTTTGGCTCAGGTGATTATCTCCGGGTTTGTGGTTTCCAGCCCTGCATCAGGCTCTGTGCTGACAGCTTCGAGCCTGGAGCCTGCTTGGATTCTGTGTCTCCCTCTGTCTGCTCCTCCCTCGCTCACACTCTGTCAAAAATAAACATTAAAATTTTTTTGAAAAAAAAGAAAAAAAGAGAACATGGGTCCAAGGGTGGAAAGTTTCCGAATCTTGCTGGGCAGTTGGGGGAGCTTGGGGTGGAGGGGGGGGGGGGGAGGAGGAGCGGGACTCGGACAGGTGTCCCGGGTGCTGGCGGGCCTGGGGAGGAGGAGGGACAGGGCCTCACGTGGGCATCACTTCTGTGCTCACTCACCAAAACACATTTTAGCCAGACTTGCTTCCAGGTGGAAAAGACCACCGCCGAACTTCCTAAGGTTCCCAGGTCCACTTGCAGTCGTGAATTAAAGTCAGATATAATCAGGCCACAAAGAGAAACCAAAGCTCAACTCACCTAGGGAGTGCACAGCCAAGACCAGAAAAATAGTGAGCGGCCAAATTTCGGACGTGTCGCTGAGCCCCGCCCCTGGTCGCTCATTGGACCGCAGGGCATGTGGGGGCGGGGCCACCCAATGCTAGCAACTAGGGACCTCGCGATCCGCTGCTCTTTACGCGCTTCCTTCGTAGTCAGAAGGTAAGGGAGAGTCGCATCCGCCGAGTGGGGAGGGACTTTCTCTGTCTCTTTTTTTTTTCTGGTTATGTTCTTTACTTTCAGTCCTAAGTAGACCCGGGTGGGTCGGTCTCTGAAGGCACAGAAGTGGCCGCTGTGAGACTTGGTCCTGTGCGCAGGTTGCCACTGCCCGCGGGGCGGGCAGGGCTGGACGCGAGGGCTGGGTGGCGAGGGCTGGACGCGAGGCACCTAGTCTCCTGGACTTAGCACCTGCAACACCAATCCTGGGATCGACTCGTCTCTTCACTCGCACCCTAGGCTTTGGCCCCACTGTTGCGTGGCTGTCTGTGTCTGCAGCCTCAGCAGCTTTCCCTGTCCCGTACCAGAAGCACCAGCCACGGCTATTGAGGGCTTGATACAAAATTGAGGTCATGCTGTTCGAATCTATAACTTGGTCTTTTTAGTCAACAGTACATCAAAGATATTCTGTTCATTCTTTCTAGTATGTGTGTGTGTGTGTATTAACGCTTGCAATGCACTGTATTACGTTTATGTGATTTAGATAATTGGTTCCCAAATTTTAATCATTTTCTTTTCTTTTTTTTTTTTTGTTCAAAACTCTGGCACTATAGCAAACAATGCTGAAATGAAAAAACTTTGTTCATGTTGCTTTATTTGTGAGTTATTGTAGGATGGAGTCCCAGACATTTAACTACTAAGTCATAGAGGCTGCAAACTACATTTTTGTAGGTGACAAATTATATCTTTAAAAAGTATATCCTTTTTATTAGAAGTTAGTGAAGAGCACCCTCCCACAGAAGTTGTTAGGTCCCTCAGTATTCAACCAGGTATGTGGGATTGGTAAAAGGGAGTTGAAGAAGATGCTTCAGGGTTATTATGCTGGTCATCTGTTCTGGAAAGCAAGTTAAATGGAAAGAATGAGACACCGAGTTGAGACTGGAACCTGTAGAATTTCTGATATCTTGAGGACTTCATAGTTGGTGGATCTGGTAGCATCAGGAGAGAGGTTCTTGGTGGAGATCAGGTTTAGAAACCTGGTCAAATTTGGGAATCAATAAGAATTCTTAGGAAGCAAGTGTGAAGACAAGAATAGAAGTAGAGGATGGGATCATCAGAACACCAAACATTATTTTTTTAATGCTTATTTTTGAGAGCTCTCTCTCTCTCTCTCTCATGCAAGTGGGGGAGGAGGAGGGAGAGGGACTGAGGATCTGAAGAGGGCTCTGCGCTGACAACAGAGAACCAGATGCTGGGCTCAGACTCAGGAACCATGAGATCATGCTGGGCCGAAGTAGGATGCTTAACCAACTGAGACACCCAGGTGCTCCAGAACACTAAGCTTTAGAGGGAAGATCATGGAGAAGTCAGGACTGGTGATAGAGGGTAGAGGAGAATCCATAACTTTAATGCCATCATGTTTAATAAAATTAACAGCAGCTTATTAATATATCCTGCCCAGATCCTGTTCAAGTTTTACAGTTACTTATTTGAATCCAGATGTTGGAAAGACCTTCCGATCACATTTGATTAATGTCTTTCAGTCTTTTTAAATTTTACATGTGTATGACCTAGAAAACCAGGTTATTTTTCCATGCTTCATTTGCTGATTGTATCTTCATTTCACCCATCTCCATGCTTCCTAAAAACTGGTAGTTAGAGCAAGAAGCTTGAATAGTTTCAGGTTCAATTTTATTTTTGGAAGGAAGACTTTATCTGCAGTGGTCTTTACTTCCTGTTGAATATCAGAAGGCATGTATACACTTCTAATACTGAAAACTAACCAGTGGGTTCAAGTGTTGTCATCCTGATTCACCTATTATGAATTTTTCCACCTGCCTTTCATCTAATAGTTTTTGTGTTCATTGATGATCATTTGCTTAGGTCTATTATCCCATCAGTGATTGCAAAATGGTAATATTTTAATTCCACCTTTTATTTTTTATTATCACTGGCTTGAGTTCTAAATAAGGTGCTTTCCTTATCTTGATTATTCCAAAAGAGTTTCTACGAGAAATGTGGTGTAAATACTTGGTTCTACCCACAATATATCAATTTCCAGCATAATGACTTAGTGCCTTGTCAGCTTCCAAAGTGACTAATCTGTTGGAATTTGGGATTTGGCTGTGGACAGTCATTAGGTTGATGAATGAATGGTATAGTCCTTTGTTTATTTAGGTCCTCTTTTATATCTTACAGTAAACTTTTATAGTTTTATTCTATTTGGTCTAGAAAACTTTTATAGTTTTATTCTATTTGGTTTATTACTTTGTGTTTTTTATTATTTGAGATTTTCTTTAAATTGTTGTTTTCTGGGGGCGCCTGGGTGGCTCAGTCGGTTAAGCGTCCGACTTCGGCTCAGGTCATGATCTCGCGGTCCATGAGTTCGAGCCCCGCGTCAGGCTCTGTGCTGACTGCTCAGAGCCTGGAGCCTGTTTCCAATTCTGTGTCTCCCTCTCTCTCTGACCCTCCCCCATTCTTGCTCTGTCTCTCTCTGTCTCAAAAATAAATAAACGTTAAAAAAAAAAAGGTATTAAATTGTTGTTTTCTGTTTATCATTGTCCGTTAGTATACTAGTGCACTATTGATTTTGGCATGTTGTTCTTGTATCTGATAAACTTGCTCTCATTAGTACTAATAGTTTTATTTATTTCCCTCAACATCATATCATCTGCTAGTAATGACAGATTTTCCCCTTCATTGTCAGGATTTGACCTGACACCATTGTGGAAGCTGGTTAGTCTTTGTAAGGTTGTTAGCTTTGCAGCAGTTGTTGCAACTTGAAGACCTCTGGGCAGACAGTTGGAAGGAAAGGGAAGATGATATAAAGCAGAGAGAGCAGGGACAAAGTAGAACCAATAAGCATGAGGTGGAAGCCACAAGGATGTGGACTAGAGCTTATGTCAGTCTTTCGGCACCAGTGACGAGGGTGTCCTGCAGGAGAAACTGGCACTCTTCTTCGTGGAGTTAAACATGCACCCATGCCCTCAGAGCCATGGTTCTAAATTGTGGTTCCAACTACAGGGCCTCTGGAGAAATTCCCTACTGAGGGAATTAGCCATGTTAGTCCAGAGTCCCCAAGAGGTCTCAACATGAAGGTTCTACACTAAGGTCTTGTACCCCAGACACACCTCAGGGCACCTCAGACGCCCACCAACTGCTGTGGGATGTTGTGAGGGGAGGTGAACATAGACTCATTCTGGGGCCAGGAGTGACACCCCCACCCCCAGCTACTTCAAGCCTGTGTTTAAAATCAGGAAGGCCCATGAAACCAGAGTCCTGGTGACTACAGGCCAACTCTACCATCTCTCTCACTCTTACTCTCAACCTCTTGGGAAACCAAACACTTTCCCACAAGGCCATCAGCACAGAACTGTCTTTTTAAATTTTAACTCTTCAGATTAGTGGTGAGCTCTGAAATAAATCTATTTGCTCAAGAAACAAGAAGGCCAAAGCAAGGTGAGGATCTGAGTATACTTGTTTTTCTCCAATTTCCAGGGCCCAGCCCACCTCACAAGGTGGGGCCAATTGTCTTCATGGTGCATGGGCAATATGATTCAGTTCCTTCAAGAGCCATTCTCTGAGGGCTTCCTTGGCCTCCTTAGGTCTGAGTTGCCCTACAGAGGAGGGAAGAGCAGTCATATTAGAATAAGAAACTTGTGGCATGAAATTTAAAATAGGCACGTGATTGGCATACAACTCAATTCCCCCAGGCACTTCCACTTGCAGAACTCAGTTCTTAGTCCATACTCAGGATGTGCTGACTCTAACAATTCACCTAGAAATTTAGAAGCTCAGGAGTCAAGGTTGGGAGGCTTTGTGGAAGGGAGGGGAGGGGAGGGGAAGAACAAATGGACTTACCTTTTTAAATATTTTTTTAATGTTTTATTATTTATTTTTGAGAGAGAGAGGCAGAGCATGAACAGGGAGGGGCAGAGAGAGAGACACACACAGAATCCAAAGCGGCTCCAGGCTCCGAGCTGTCAGCACAGAGCCCAACGTGGGGCTCGAACTCACAAACTGCGAGATCATGACCTGAGCTGAAGTCAGATGCTTAACCGACTGAGCTACCCAGGTGCCCCTGGACTTATCTTTTTAAACAAACTTACCGGTGTGCCTGGGTGGCTCAGTCAGTTAAGTATCTGACTTTGACTTCAGCTCAGGTCATGATCTCAAGGTTGGTGAGTTCGGGGCTGTGCTGACAGCTCAGAACCTGGAGCCTGCTTCAGATTCTGTGTCTCCCTCTCTGCCCCTCGTCCACTCACACTGTCTCTCTCTCTCTCTCTCTCTCTCAAAAATAAATAAACAGTAAAAAAAATAAAATAAAATGGGAACAGCCATATATAATGAGCAATGTTCCCAGAAAATCTCTAACATAAAAGAGGAAAAAAGAAACCTGAAAACAGAAACAATGTAGTAAACAGAAGAAAACTTGAAAAGGCATTCGTATCTTCTGAAAGATAAGAGAAGACATTAAATTCATGAAATAACAGATCATAAAAAGAATATCCAAAGAATAAAAGAGGCTTATCAAATAGGAAAGAAAATATAAGAAAAATATAGGAAGAATCTAGATCGACCATAGAATGTGGCAATCAATTAACAGAGATTTCAGAAAATAATAGAGAAAATGTTGAGGAGCAAATTGCCAAAGAAATAGTTCAAAAAAGTTCCCAGAATTGTAAGAGCCTATGTTTTCAGATGGAGAAGGCACACTGATCAACGTAATGGGTAAAAGAAAATTACACAGGCACTTCATCAGGACACTGAAGGACAAAGAGAAGTTCCAAGACACAGACAGAGACGGAACAAGAAAATGACACACAAAAGGAAGGGGAACCTAGTCTAATATTGTAATGGTAGATATCATACATCTGTTAATACCCATAGGTTTACATTTTTTCAAAATAAAAAGTTGGTGGGAAAGGAGTACAATAAAATATATGTAATATTACAAAACAGTAAAAGCAAAAATTCCCAGATACTTGTATACACATTTGTTTCAATGGAAGGATAATCCAAAAATGAATGATAGTTAACTATATTGTGGAGGAGAAGACAGGATAAACAAGAGGGGATTAAATATTAGAGGGGATTTAAAAATGTACATTTCCCATAATGTTTTAAAAATGTACTTTGTAAATTATCCTTATATTCTAAATAGCCCATCAGTGATGATTTTCATTTCTTACTTTGAGTATTATTTAGTAGTGTGGTATAATGTCTCTGTATTTATCCATCCATCCAACCATCCATCCAAGAGAACTAGTGTATAATTACTGTTTGTAAATGCTCTTAAACATTAGAAAAATGTCCTAAAAAAAAAAAAAAAGAAAAATGTCCTATATTCACAACTATTAGGCCTTTTTATATTCCTTTTCTGCATAATTGCTCCTAGTCTGACTGATTTGTTGAGTATCATCTCCTTACTAGTTTATTTTCTTCATTTTAATCATTTTTCCTGTAACATACATTATGATATTATTATTTGATGCAAAAAAATCAGTGTTACGTCATCATTAGGCTTTGTACCATTTTTCACTGTGTAGAGATTTCTTAAGACCTGAAAATTGCAAGAAGTGAGGTTATGAAGAACAAAGCTTCTCAATGAGAATTTACAAAATCAATTCACTCATATACTTATTGTCTGAACCCAAAGCTCTCCAGACTGGTTCCTCCAGGGCTAAGCTAGGAAAATGAAAGCATGCGATCTGCTGAAGTCTTCTTGGTGGGTTTTTTTTTTTGTCTTTTTTTTTTTTTTTTTTTTACTTTATGGGGTGGAGAGAGCTTAACCTGCATTCAGCCACAGAGCTAGAAAATGTTGGAGCAGTATTCAAATCATGACCCCTTGCACCAAAGTTAAATCAAGAAGCCTTGGAGGTAATAGAATGATTCATATTGGCAGATTCTGCTAAATCCCAAAAAACTCTGTTTGACGCTGGCATAAGGTCAGCAAATAAAACTCAAGACTTGCTAAATGTAGGAAACTTAATATGGAGTTTCTGCATAAAGCTAAGATCCCAAATGACTATACTTCCAAAATAAAACTAAATCAGAAGTAAACTTTGCTATCTAGATGTGATTGGCAAAGGAACATGTCTAGACCTTGCCTTTCCTCAAGTATGTCTTGACCTAATAATTATCACAAACCGGCCTTGTGGTTAACTCACACTGTATGTAGGAATCTGAAATTTTTCAAGGAGATCATTTGAAGTGGCCTCAAGTTGAATGTATCATTAAGACAATTGCTGAAGAAAAAAATGATCAATTTATGAAAAGATGAAATTACATCCCTTATGCCCAAGTTTAAAAAATTAACCCCAGATCATTCAAAGATTTACATGTTAAGATAGAAACTTTAGCATTCTTAGTAGAAAGTATATTGAGTATCTTTGGACCTTAGTGCAGGGAAGGATTTCTTAAGCAAGACATGGAATGCACTTACTATAAAGACTTACAAGTCTGACTATATTAGAATTAAACATTTTATTCATCAAAAGACACCTTAACATGAAAAAACAATTAAAAAAATTTTTTTAATGTTTATTTATTTTTGAGAGAGAGACAGAGACAGAGACAGAATGAGAGAGGGAGACACAGAATCCAAAGCAGGATCCAGGCTCTGAGCTGTTAGCAAAGAGCCCAACGTGGGGCTGTAACACACAGACCGTGAGATCATGACCTGAGCTGAAGTCGGATGCTTAACCAACTGAGCCACCCAGGTGCCCCAACATTAAAAAACAACTTAAACTAGAAGACATTCACAATACACACAACTGAAAAAAGATTAGTAAGAGATTGAGGGAGAATACTTGAAAGGGAGAACTTTAGGGGCCCCTGGGTGGCTCAGCCGGTTGAGCATCCGACTTTCGGCTCAGGTCATGATCTCACAGTTAGTGGGTTCGAGCCCCGCATCAGGCTCTGTGCTGACCTCTTGCTCAGAGCCTGGAGCCTGCTTCAGATTCTGTGTCTCCCTCTCTCTCTACCCCTCCCCTGCTTATGCTTTGTCTCACTCTGTTTCTAAAAAATAAATAAATGTAAAAACATTTAAAAAAAAAAAAGGGAGAACTTTAGGGGTGCCTGGATGGCTCAGTCGGTTAAGTGTCCAGCTTCAGCTCAGGTCATGATCTCATGGTCTGTGGGTTCAAGCCCTGCGTCCAGCTCTGTGCTGACAGCTCAGATCCTGGAGCCTGCTTTGGATTCTGTGTTTCCCTCGCTCTCTGCCCCTCCCCCACTCACACTCTGTCTCTCAAAAATAAATAAACATTAAAAAAATTTTTTTGAAAGGGAGAACTTTCATATATTATTTTATATCCTTGAGAGGTTTTCTTTTACAATGTGCAAATACTATATTGATTTTTAAAATTAAATTGAAGAAGTAAAAATATCCACTAAAGTTAGAGTCAATATCTCCTCTCATAGAGATTATCTGATAAGTGTTGTAGCCCAGATGATGTGGATGAGGGAATTCAGGACATTAAAACTATCACCCTTTTGTAAATTATCAAAATTTTCCATTAAAAAGATTTTTTTAAAACAAACGCATCATAGCTAATTGTTAAGAACAAAACAGTTTGCACAATATGCTATCTATTCTAGAACAACTACCAAACAAGATTTCTAGAAATGCATTAGAAAAAGTATAAGAACATGCATGAGATATCAGCTTCAGAACAATGATTTCCTGTGGGAAGGGAAAGATGCTTTAAGTGATACCTATTTTATAACCTTTTTTAGTGTTTAAATTTTTTTGTAAATGTTTATTTATTTTTGAGAGAGAGAGAGACAGAGCATGAGTGGAACAGAGGCAGAGAGAGAAGGAAACACAGAATCCCAAGCAGGTTCCAGGCTCTGAGTTGTCAGCATGGAGCTTGAGAGCTCCAACTCCGTGAGGGCTCCAAAACCATGAGATCCGACTGAGCCACCCAGGTATCCCTTTAATTTTTTTTTTTAAGTTTATTTATTTTTAGAGAGAGAGAGAGAAAGAGAGGACCAGTGGGGGAAGGGCAAAGAGAGAAGGGGACAGATGATCCCAAATGGGCTCTGTGCTGACAGCAGAGAACCCCACATGAGGCTGGAACCCATGAACTTGGAGATCATGACCTGAGCCACCCAGGTGTCCCTAAGTGACATCTATTTTAAAGAAGAGAGGTGAGGCAAAAGTGGGAAGGTGTTAACATCTTGTTAAATGGGGGAAGTGGTGGGGGTTACATAGGTATTTGTTATACAACTTTTTGAATGTGTGAAATCTCTCATAATTTAAATTTTTACCTATAATTAAGAATATTGGGAAGAAATGTGCATCAATACTAGTTGTTTTAGGATGTTAGAATCAAACGGGATTTATAGTTGCTACATTTTCTGGAAGGACTACCTCTAACGTTTATATTTTATTTTTTTAAATTCTTATTATTTTTTAAGTTTGTTTATTTTGAGAGACAGCAAGAGCAGGGGAGGGGCAGAGAGAGGGAGAGCGAGAGGGAGAGAGAGGGAGAGAGAGGGAGAGACAGAGAGAGAGAGAAAGAGAATCCCAAGCTGGTTCCACACTGTCAGCGCAGAGCCCGATATGGGGCTTGAACTCAAAAAACCGTGAGATCATGACCTGAGCGGAAACCGAGAATCAGAGGCTTAACCTGAGCTACCCAGGCACCCCTCTAACATTTATATTTTAAAACAGGACACACTTGCTTGAATCATTTTGAAGCAGTAACCAACCGTAGAGTCAGGAGACAACAGGGAGCAGAAGAAAGTAAGTGTAGATTCAATGAGCCGGCCCTTGGCCTGATCTACCTACCTACTTACTCCTGGAAGGTAACATAGAAACCTTAACCTAGACACGGAAAGTGATTTGAGGCAATGAGGCTGCCAATTCAAACCGCACTGTTAATCAGCTATGTGCCGGCGCAGGGGCCTTAAAGGCTAAGTGAGACCTTACGCAGCGGCGATGACCAAGGACAGCTTCTGAGAGCGGGCTGGAACTCAAATGCTAGTAGCAGGAAATCCGGGGGCCGCCTTCTCAGAGCCACCGAGCAGGGGCGCCGGGGCGGGGGGGGGCGGTCAGTTGGGTGAGCTCACCCGGAACCGCGCGCGCGGGGTCGCAGGAAGAGGCGGGGTTGGCCGGGAAACTTAAAAGGGAGCACAGGATTCGCGCCTCCTTGGGGTTCTGCGGGGGCTGCTTGGACCTTGCTCGGACCTTGCTCTTCCTGGGCTGCTGGACCTAGCATGGCAGACGATGCAGGTGCTGCTGAGGCCCAGGGGGACCAATGCACGCCTGCCCAGTCCCTGGGCAGGCTGCTGAAGTTACCACTTCCACCACCTCGGATTCGCACCCGGCCATGGTGGTTTCCTGTGCAGGAACTGAGAGACCCACTGGTGTTTTACCTGGAGGCATGGCTGGCTGACTCGATCTTTGGTGAGCCACCCTAGGTGTGCTGGTGCTGTAACCCCTCCAGTCCGACAGCCCAGAGCAACTCTGGACAGTCTCTGCCTGATTTGCAGGCCACATTTGACACCAAGATGCCCACCTTCCTGCGCTTTCCTCTCCTGGCCTTCAAATCTAGCTCCCACTGACCGTCGTTCGACCATGTTTCCCCTCAGTCTCTCTTTTCCTGTTTAGGCCCAGACAGAGCCATCATTCCAGAAATAGAGTGGATGAGCCAAGTCCTGCTGACGGTGGACATAGTTAACTCTGGGGACTTAGTTGAAATCACCATCTTCGGACGGCCCCGTGTACAGAATCGGGTGAAGAGTGTGCTCCTGAGCCTGGCAAACTGGCACCGGAAACATCGTGCCCGAGGTGAGCGTCTCTGAAAACCTGCAAGTGGAGGGAGCCACTGGTTAACCACCTGGCGGTACCTGCCTTTCTTCCAGCCTTTATTACCATAGCAAAACCTTTTGCAGTTTCTTAACTCCAGTGTTCTGCATGCATCCAGTTTTCTGGGCATCCCTTTGTGAGAGGAGTGCAAATAGGACCTTGGGAAAGCAAATCTGACACATTCAAGCCCGTCACTGCGCACGCATCCTCAGCTTGGTTTTACCACTGTGTCCAGATCTCAGGTTCAGAGTCTCCATCTGAGAAGTGATGCTGCTAGCACTTCCCCTCCCCTCCCCCCACTCCCCTCAATGCTGAGTACTTTGGAACAGTGAGCATTTTTCCTTATCCAGCTGAGAAGATGAATCAACTTGAGGAGTTCTTGAAGACCCATGCATCAGGTCCCCAGACTCCTGAACATCGTATTGTGTAACTATTTTCAGGAGCATTGTGAGAACAGTCCTGCTTCTGCTGCTAAAGTTCAAGAGAAGCAAGTATGCATAAATCTCTGCATTCTTTTTTTCCTGTGTCTTGATGGGTAGTGCTCTGATTATTATGATGCAAAAGTGAGTTTGTAGTGCCATTCTGGTAAAGAACTGAATTTCCTTTTTGTCCAATGCTATAAAGAACTTTGCTGACTTAAAATTAAGCAAATACATAAAAGATTCATGTCTTGATGTGAGAGGTGGGTAAAAGGCTGATGCTAGTGGTCTTATTTTTTCCTTTGCTTCTATCATTTGGAATCTACTAGCCCTTTTATGATTTTATGGCCACAGTCAGGCCCCTAAGCACAGGCCCACGAATTTGCATTTCTAATAAGCTCACAGGTAATACCAATGCTTCCCTCTGGGGCTCTCACTTTGAAGTTGGTGGTTTGGCCCCTGGGTACCACCTATGGTGCATTTTCTTTTTGGAGTGGAGCCTTCCTCCCTGCACATGGGTGGGTGTTCCAACATGAAACCTGAGGTGACTGCTTATTTATTCTGTTGGCATTGTGATTCACCAGAGTACAGCCAGGGTCCTTGGCATCTTGACTATTGGAAGGCATCCTGCCACCAAGCCAGCTGTCTCCTTTCTCTCTGAGGCCTGCACAGGTGTTCTGCATGAGCTGGGTTTTTCCATTACCCATTACCATGCTAGGACTAATTTGTGCAAAATAGCCCCCACCTAACACTGCCTCCACTTTCAGGAAGCAGGCTTCTTAGGGGAAAGGTTATGGGGAGCTCTGTGGCTTCAGAGTGGAATTGATTCAACTCCTGCAATTTCTTTACCCCTTATCAGTAATGGATTCTAGCTGTTTGCAAGGGTTGTAAACACACACATACACAAGTCTTTTAAAATGTGCTGCTTTGGGGAGGGGGTTTCCTGGTGGCTCAATCAGTTAGGCATCTGACTTCTGCTCAGGTCATGATCTCACAGTTTGTGAGTTCCAGCCCTGCATCCAGCTTTCTGCAGTCAGGGCAGAGCCTGCTTGGGATCCTCTGTCTCCCTCAGTCTCTGTCCCTTCCCAACTCATGTGTGTCCTCATGCATGCTCTCTATCTCAAAAATAAGTAAACATTAAAAAACTTTAAATGTGCTGCTTTGATTACAGGTGATATCGAACGTTTTTCTAATTCACATTTTTGTAAAATGCTTTTACATTTCTTATTCCTATATTCTTTCAACTCTGAAGATAGGAATTTTTATTATCTGTATGAGCTTTTGTAACAAATAATGGCCCATTATAACCAATATTTTCCACTCCTTTGCTTCTCAAATTTTTTGTATACGAAAAAATTCCATTTTCTGTAGTTAAACTAATTATTTTCTGTCTGATTTCCCCTCATCCTCATCCCAACCCCTTTTAATTAAGCCTGGGTACTCCTGCGTTTATCCTTCTGCAGAAATTTGATTAAAAAAAATTCCAACAGGTTATTTCTACTGGGATAT